>NC_092568.1:7556250-7870625 GCF_037975245.1 Apostichopus japonicus
GACTCATACTTTCTTTTTGACCAACATTTCTTTGGACCCAATTTTTTCGGACCCAACCTTTTTTTGACCCATTTTTTTGGCCAAAATGTTTTCGGACAAAAAATTTTCGGACCTAAATTGTTTTGGACCAAAATACTTTTGGTCCGAAAAATAGTGTTACTCAAATTTTTTTGACCAACAATTTTTCGGACCAAATTTTCGGACCAAAAACTCCAAACAAAATTGGTCCCAATAAATTTGGGTCACAAAACTAGTTTTTGTGGTACAAATTGCTCCGATTTTTTTTGTCGGAACATAGAGACGTCGGAACATAGAGAAGTCGGAACATAGGGATGTCACAATTCCAATCAATGATGTCTTTACAGTAAATGAATATTCCAATGGCTAAAATACGCCCATGAAAACATCTCGAAAGATCTCTTACCATTATTCCTTTCGGGATGAGCATATTTTCTTTTTGTCGTTCTCGTTTCGTTATCCGTTAATCGATTGACCACTATATCGCTTTATATAAACATTTTGTGTGCTACTGGAAGGAGGATTGCAAGGGTGCACACAAGTGTGTTTGACATTCAGACTGAGGACCCCATCATTTTTCTCCACGTACCGTAACTTTAACAATACATCTTAGCAATAAGATTCTTCTGAGAACGCGGTCTTTCTTTTCAAATGACATCTGAGGACATCCTCACTCTAAATGTAAAACAAGTGCACCGTCTACCTGTGTCGGGACTCGTGACCTTTATCTGTACAACGTATCAGTTCACTGAGATATATAAGTACGATGAGACACCCTCTATAATAGTAATTTAAGGTGTCGTCTAGTTTAAGCCTTGAATATCTGGTTGAATACAAGTTCAGTAATGTTAGAATACATTTAAATGTTCCTTGGTAAATGTAAAGATATCTAATTCGTATCTGTTAACTTAAAACGGGTACGGTAGTCCTCGAACGTGGTATCTCCTTTACAATTTCGTTGATATAACAAGTTGCCGTTGTCTGTATAGGTAAATACCAGTTTTAGTAACCCAATATGTATCTTTGAGTTTCAACTGCTTCAAATTATGTAAGAAAGCGTAGAAGGAATATCGCATATAAATATATATAAAAATTCTGTCAAAGATTATAATAAATTCTAAATACGGTAACTTCATATTTTTGTCAAGTATGCAATTGCGCAAAAATGTAATTTTTAGGCTCTTGACGTTTCTCAATGTGTGCTAGTCGTCCATGTGCATGTCCTTTCTACGCTTCCGTAGATAAAACTACCGGCGTGTACCGCAAATACTTGGTTCTCAGGCAAAAGTGAACATCTACAGTATTTGGTCATGTATAAGCCCGAGATGTGCTATTTCCGGTTATCTGGGGTATGTCAAAACCAGACATTTTCTCGTACGCTGCGCGCCAACTGATGGTGGAGCTCCGCTTATTCGCGCCCAGGGTTAGAAAATCCTGGACACGCCCCTGTTTACTACCCTGATCTGCTGGGGAAATCCTTTGAAGCAATTTGCCTTACTTTGATAGAAGGTTGGCAGTCTTATTATTAATTAATTCATGACCCGACAGGCCTGTTTCTTCAGTGAATTTGTCATTATACAATCAATTGTGAATAATTCAATAATCATTTTCCAAAGACTTGAATAGAGGGCACCCTCCATTTTGATATCAGCAGCAAGGCAAGTGTTCTAATGCTTTTTATGCACCTATAGGGTGGGAAGGGGGAGGAGGAGGAGGGGGGAGAGGTATGAAGTTTCAGAGAGCATGCCATTCTTGGTAGCCTCTTGGTCGCTCCAATTATTCTTGAAAAAATATCAAAATATCAACTTGCAAATTTCCTGTTCTGTTTTGGTTTCGATGAAATCGTAACCTTTGCAGTCATGCAGGAGTGTGTGTATGTGTGTGTGCGTACAAGAAGCGTCAAGAAGCCTATTGTTTATTGTGGAGGTCAAAGGTCATTTGTGGTCACTATATTGGTCAAATTGTAAAAAACCTTTTAAACAAGATATCTCAAGAAGGGAAGCTTGGACCAATCTCATATTTAGTATGTAGTTGTGACATTAATTTCAAGAAGCAGATTATTTTTGCGGAGGTCAAAGGTCATTTGGATTCACCAGAGGCCAAATTGTGGAACCTTGTTTTATAATCTACCGTATCTCCCACAGACCAGCTCATTAGATAACATAAGAATAGGAAGCTGTTGGCAATTGGATATTTGCTTATGGGCGTCTGTAGAATCGAAACTCACGAACAAACATCTGTAGGCTTCAGTGTGTCGCTTCGCTGCATACTTTTGCTACATACATTGCGTGCAAAAAGGTGTACTCTTTGTACGCACAGCGTTGCTATTGGAACGAACAATATCATGAAATCATAATATATTTACATCCGTTGTTGAAGTTTTCCGTCGTATTTCGCAATTGTCGGGATTCAGTGCAACAAAACCTTCAGGTTTGGACGTAGTTACGTTGGGGAAAATGGCTAGGTGAACATCAGTGAACATGAAAATGGCGTTCCAGGATGAACAGCCTCCAAACTGTCTTTGTGTGTAGTGTTCGGTTTTGGAAATATCTTGTATTTTTTCATTTCCTTCAACGGCCCCGGTGTAGATATGCTCACAGCCGAACTTTTAAAGCAGATAAAGATTTTACTGCAATTAAAATCAAGCAACTACTTGACAAGATTTGGAGAGCTGAGAAAATCCCAACAAACTGGAAAAGAGGGCTCATCATTAAATTACCAAAGAAAGGAAACATGAAAGAGTGCAAAAGCTGGCTTGGAATAACATTGCTGTCTGTTACAAGTAAAATTCTTAGTAAAATTGTGATAGATATAATTAGGAACGGTATTTAACACAAACTGAATAAGGAACAAGCAGGATTTAGAAAGGGCAGAGGGACAACTGAACAGCTTTTTATACTCCGGAATATTATTGAGCAATCTAACGAATGGCAGGCAGCACTGTATCTAAACTTCATAATATGCTTTCGACTCTATACACCGCGAGAGCCCCTGGATAATTTTGAGAAACTATGGAATACCAGCAAAGATTGTAATGGTGAAAGCCTTTTTTGAGGACTTCCAATGTGCAGTAGTGGACAATGGTGAGAAATCAGAGTGGTTTGACATAAAAAAGAACTGGTGTCAAACAGGAGTGCAGTATGTCAGGCTATTTCTTTCACTTATTCCTTACAGTGCTGGACTGGGTCTTAAGAAAGGAAACTTTGAACAGTGAAAATTGAATTAGATGAAAATTCACTAAAAAACTGGATGACATTGATTTTGCAGATGACATTGCCCTCATGTCATCAACCAAGCAACATATGCAAATAAAACAATTTGCTAGCTGATGAGGCAAGCAGAGTGGGTCCTGACATTAATAAGCAGAAGACCAAAGTGATGCGTGTAAACACTAGGAACCAGGAACGTATTTATATTGGTCAGTAAGAGTTACAAGAGGTGGACAGATTTGTATACTTGGATGCGACAATGACAAAAGGTGATGGCGGAATGGGAGACATTGCCAACAGAATTGGGAAAGCCAGGGTGCACTAATACGTATACAAAAGATTTGGGTCTCCAAAAGCATCTGTAGAAGAACAAAAATGAGGCTATACAAAACACTGGTAATACTTGTCCTACTATTTGGATGCGAGACATGGAAATTGAATAAGTGGGATGAAAAGAAAAGCGATATCTTTCATAACAAATGCCACAGGAGAGTGTTAGGGATAAGATGGCAAGAACGGGTCAGCACAAAGGAACTTCTAAAGAGAGCATAAATGGGACCACTAAGCATCGAAATTAAGAAAAGAAGATGGAAATTCATTTGGCATATATTGCGCCAAAACCCAAACAACGACAGCAACATCATCATGACTTGGGCACCAGAGGGCAGGATAGAGAATGAAAGGGGGACCAAAAACAGCATGGCGAAGGACAGTAGACAAAGAGAGAGCTAGAGAGAGAGAGTGCTGGTTGACGATCCTGGAATGAGGCCAGAAACGCAGCTGCCGACCGAGACCGAGACTCTATGGAGGCCTTATTTGCCTCTATAGGCAAGAATAAGACAGTTGAGATGAGAGATGATATAATCAGTACACTACAAATTACCTTACATTTCACCCATCGATGAATTGTATCATAATTGGCCTAGTTGAAACATACAAAAAAGCAGCTCATACTGTATGTCATGATGTCGTATGTATATTATGGCATACTATTTTATATGTACTAGATTTGGTCAATATGCAGCAGTAAAAACAAGCATGACAACAATATAAAGGTTAAACAGGTTGCAGAATATGGTATGTACAGTTTTTGTCAAGTAAAATAAGTATTGTACTATAATGTTATTCTTTAGGACTACTGTGGCAAATTTTCATGTTTTACCCCAATTTAAACATAGTTTACCGCTGTAAGACTAAGGTACATTTTTGGATGGGAGCATATATAAATTGTTTCTAATATCATATATAGGGTGATATATTATTGTATTAATGTGTTTTTTATCAGTTAGACCATTGCTGGACTTGCGGTCTTACTGCTTTACCTAAAGTCTTTTCATAGTGTTTATTTATTTTAATATGAACGAGGAATAAAGAGACCAAAAACAATGTGTTGTCATTCTTAAAAAGAAGTTCTCTGTCCAAAAGTCCCACAAAGCTGACCTCATCGTGGTGTCAGAGTGGCAATCACTGTCTTTTCAGTGGGTGAACTAGAGCTTTGTCTGGTCATTTTTAGGCCAAAATGCCCTCTCAGGTGTCATATTTAGTTGCTTGTTGTATAATCTGCATGTTTCCACAAAACTAGTTATGCTTGAAAATATACCCAGTAAAAAGTTCCCTGTCTAGATACCATCAAGGCTCCATAGGCTGATTACTATATAGGAACCCCATGTACAATTTCAGGAGAGTGAATTTGAAGGGCACTGACAGGGATTGTACTTTTTGCAGTGGCAGGGCTTGTACTTGGAAATGCACCCAGCATGGGTCCATCTTCATAAGAGTCTCTAAATAAAATTACTGCTGATGATAAATGCAAACCAGTGTTGAGTGTCTGATTGTACAGCTATTACCGATGAGTACTAGAAGTAGCGATTGTTACGATAAGGCATTGCTTGCATGTGTTGGCAGTGTTTCATGATCTGCAGGCGTCCTTATGCCCCTACCCACACAGAAAAGTAATTTCACTGCCATGAGTAGTTCCTCGTATCATTTGATGTAAGCAATTCGATTCCATTAGTTTTATCACGCTTAGTTATATAACATTTCGAGCAATACGTACCAACGAGTCACCACTTTACTCGTAACCTGTATTCGGAACCTGTATTTGTGTGCGTATATATTAGCTGTGAACTTGACTTTGTTACAGGATGACTTGAAGAACAAGAGCCCAAGGGCACTGTGGTTCCTTGCTTGGAGTATATGACAATACACATAATATTATCAAGCAAGATTGGGCTCAAATAGTTCAAGTAATTGTGGTCCTACATGTACCCATAAAGTAATCAACACTATAGCCAACACTTTTGTGATCACAAAATGTGATCAAATTTTTGATCAAAAGGCACTTTTGAGATCTAAATATGGCGTCGAAAATGTAAGAAATATAAGGTCACCTACAAGCGGGTCAACAGATATGATAACATTGGTGACCTCAGATGACATGACCTTTCAGTTTCAAAATGTTCCACCAACCCATTCACAACTTGTCCCAAATTATCAACCGTGTCACACCCTGGCATTGGGATTTAATTGCATTAAATGTCTAAAAATTAACTTTGAACTTGTATACATAACTTCACACACAAAGGTCACCCGTAGGTCAACCAATTGACATTTTTGATTGGTGAGACCTAAATAAAGCATCAAAACTGTAAAAATTCAAACATTTTTTCTTTGCCCATTTTCTCCTCCCAAAATACTAGTTTTTTAACATAAGCTGACCTTTGGTGACCTTGGATCACATGACCGCTAAGTTTGAAAATATTCCCCTATACCATTCCCAACTTGTCCAAAAAAATCAACCTTGTCACACCTTGGCACTGGGAGTTATTGCATTAAATGTCTGAAAATTAACTTTGACCTCCTATAACTTCACACACAAAGCTCATGCAGGGGTCAACCTACTGACATTTGTGATCAGAAGGTACCTTTAACATCTGAAAATAGCATTGAAACTGTAAAAATCCACAAAACACAAAAAGGTCACCAGAGGTCAAATTGAGGTCAAGGGTCACCCAGATGCGGGTCGACAATTGGATTACATTGAAGCAACTCCCAACCCTAACGGACAATTTGTTCTCAAGTTATCGCAAAAATACTAGTTTTTTTTTATCATGAATTGACATTTAAGTGACCTCGGATCACATGACCGTTAAGTTTGAAAATATTCCCCTATACCATTTGCAACTTGTCCCAAAATATCAACCGCGTAATACATTGGCACTGGGAGTTATTACACTAAATGTCTGAAAATTAACTTTGACCTCATATAACTTAACATACAAAGGTCACCTTGGGTCAACTTATTGACATTTTTGATCGGTGAGACCTAAATAGAGCATCAAACTATACAAATTCACACATTTTTTCTTTGCCCATTTTCTCCTCCCAAAATACTAGTTTTTTAACATTAATTGACCTTTGGTGACCTCGGATCATGACCGTTAAGTTTGAAAATATTCCCCTATACCATTTGCAACTTGTCCAAAAATATCAACCACGTCACACCTTGGAACTGGGAGTTATTGCATCAAATGTCTGAAAATTAACTTTGACCTCGTATAACTTCGCACACGAAGTTCACACGGGTGTCAACCCATTGACATTTTTGATCGGAAGGTACCTTTGGTATCCAAATCTAGCATCAAAACCAAACATTTTCTTTTTTGCTCGTTTCCTCCCAAAATAAGCACATTTTTTCTAATGTGACCTTTGACCTTGGTTTCAGATGTAGTTTAATCTCCTGATTCCAAAAAACAAAACGACAAGTCTGTACAACCATCCTAACTCCGACCGAAAAACTTTGACCCCATATAACTTCGCACATAAAGGTCACACAGGGTCAACCTATTGACATTTATGTTCAGAATGTACCTTTGACATCTGAAAATAGCATCAAAACTGTAAAAATCCCCCAAAACACGTAAAGGTCACCAGAGGTCAAATTGAGGTCAAGGGTCACACAGATGCGGGTCGACAATTGGATTACATTGAAGCAACTCCCAACCCTAACGGACATTTCGTTCTCAAGTTATCGCAAAAATACTAGTTTTTTATCATTAATTGACCTTTCTTGACCTTCAATCACATTACCGTTATGTTTGGAAACGATGCCTTACCCCATTCACAACTACTCCAAAAATATCAACCATGTCGGACCCTGTCAATGGGAGTTATTGCTGTTTTTAATATATTGGTTTTTGGCATCTAACTGACCTTTGGTGACCTTTGCGGGCACCAAAAACAATAGGGATGTTTCTCTTACTATGGGCTATCCACCCAACAAGTTTCATCATGATACATCATTTCCTTATTGAGATATCGTGTACACAAGCCAAGCGTCACATACACACACACACACACGCCAAGTTGAACGCATAGGTTCCTTGCTTTGCAAAAAGCAAGGAACCAAAAATAGATACTTATTATTAGTTTATACTAGTTTTCAAAATTGGAATTGATAATATCATGCCAAAATAAAACATTTTTCTGAAGTTCGAAAGTGGTTAATTTACGTTCGAAAATGCGGCTGAAATTCCCTTTCCACTCCTTTTTTTGTTGTCTTTTGTCAATAACGATTGGATTAAACCCTTTCCTTCCTCAAATTCATATGACCTAACCTGGCATGTATTCAGAATACTTGTATGTAATGACTATTCTGACATACCGCCCTCTACTACATTTATAATATAACCATAGAAATTTATAAGGATAGAACGCTGACACAGTGTATTGCCGTGTGTTTTAGTAGTGAAGCGTATCGGCAGTAACACTCCTTTTTGAATAACGATTCGATTTAAACACGTTTCCTTCATCAAATTCAACTATTATCATAGGCGTAGAAGCCCAACTTTCTTTTGGGGGGGGGGGGGGGGCTGAAACGACTTGCCTCAAAAATATGACCAACATTTTTTGCGCGCCCGCGCGTTCAACATATTATTGTGCATATCACATAGGCATGCATCGGTTAATCAAAGTCGTTACAATAATAATGATGATAATAATATCCATTTAACCATTGAAAACACATTGCAAATTATTTTTCTTTCAGTAGGTGACCGAAAATTTTTCAGCATATTGCCCGAATTTTCACAAAATTTTGGGGGTTGCGGGGGGGGGGGGGGAGTGCATCCCCAGCCTTCTACGCCTATGACTATTACCTAACCAATACATTGGTTAATAACTGAGAAATTGACCTTCGAAAATGGTAAATTTAACCTAATGCATTATTAATGAGGAGTGACGTCAAGAAACCCGTGCATGTTCTATAAGAAAAGAAAGTATTTTTCGCACAGCTGGGGACAGTGGCGCAGCGTCCATACAGTCAGGGGCGGATGCCCCCCTGACAGACTCAAACGGACTGTTGACGCCCTTTTCAGTTCTTTACCACTTTTTACATATTCACGGTTATTGACTGTTTTATTGCGCTCTCATCTACCTATTGACATTTGTAACATTTTGGTGGTGTAATTTGGCGTTGACACCTATTTATTCTTCGTTTATCTGCAAAATAGCCAGGCCCGGAAAGGACCATTTCCGGCGATCTAGGGAGTATCTTTACTCAAAATAATTATGTACGCTACGCGCCAACCAATGGTGGCGCTCCGCTTAGATAGTGTCGAAAGCGCCCCTACAGACCATTCTCGCCCCTCCTGATCAATACCCCTAGCCCCGCCACTGGCTGGGGACTGACTGGAAAGGAATCTTGAACTTTACACGGATTGCTACACAGGGATATACCCGATTGCGCAACACAGGGATGAACGAGATTGCGCACTATATAGACGTCAGTGATTGCAACACAGGGATATATCAGATTGCGCAACACGGGGGAATAAACTGGATTGCACAATATATGGAAGCTTTGAGTTGCCACTAACTTAATAATTGAAAAGCTGGAAAAGGATGACTCAGAGGGTAAGGGAGAGGCCTGTTGGACTTGCTGGTGGCAAAAGAAATATGTGTTTTTTTACAGTATTAGAGTAGAGTGTACGCATGGTATGAGTAGAAAGCAGAAGGAAGTTTGATATAAAGGGTCGGAATATTAAAAAAAAAGGTGACGGATAATCGTAAAAAATAAATGATTGATGTCAGGACATCGGCAAAGGATTCTATAGTAATCTGAACAGTAAGATGTAAGGAAGAAAGATTTGGAACGGATGGCAACAAGGAAGTTATTTTGGGACTGAACCTGGGATACTGCGTGGAACATATATCGCTCTCCTGGAACCTATTTATTAAAGCAAATATATTAAATAAAATAATAGCACAACGCAATTTAGTATATCAACATCAACAGGACCACAGAAGAGTCAAGAACTTAACCTCCACGTAATATTTTTAAGTGTACCGGTACCACGCGATGCCAGTTTATTTAAGTAAGTAATTTATGATTTACATGTTCCCAAGATTTGAATACATGTATTATATATCAGTTTGTAAACGTTTCGGTAAGGAACATTAAATATGTGTAACGTGCTAGCCAGGCGCGTAGCCAAGGGGGTGGGGGTGCGAAGGGGCCAGCCGCCCCCTTGAGCATATTTTTAAAAAATTTTGTTAATGTTTTTATGATATCGCTAGTATTTTCAAAAGAGAAAATGCTAAGATGCATCGTACAAGGCCTGGGAAGTGCCTTTTCCAGCGATCTGGGAGGCATTTTCGCCATCATGGTGGCGCTACGCTTAGATAGTTTGCAATGCCGAATCTACAGTTCCGCCCCTCCCTTGGCAAATTCCTGGCTACGCGCCTGGTGCTAGCACATTACACATTTCCACTATATTCAAATACAGTTTAGTTCTGTGTTTATATTTTGCGTGTGTCTTGCTCTCTGTATGGAGTCTCCGTTCCAGAAAAGAGATAACTGATCAAGCTGGAAAGTTACTCTCATTGCTAGTCCAATTTTGGCTACTTCCCATTTGTTCGAAATAACCCGCTTACAAAGGCTACAGTTATTCCACACAGTGGCGTAGGAAGTTACTTTTGAGTGGGGGGGCTGAAGACTGGTGGCCGGCCTGGGGGAGGGGTCTAAGGGAAGGGGGTGTCCCCCTCCCCTTTGGATTTTTTTGCATTTCCAGGTGGCCTCAGATGCAATTTGGTGCAATATAGCACACTTCAACACCCACTCCATTTCGTAAACTTAATTTTGTATTTTCACCTGGCCTTAGATGCAATTTGGTGCTCCAAATGAGATTTTTTTCTCATTTGGAAATGAAAAAGGGGTTTTTTGACTTGCGAAGTGGGGGGGCGGAATGATACTTTCGCCCCTCCACATTTTTCACTGGGGGGGGGCTGGCGCCCCCCAGCCCCCCGGTTCCTACGCCCTTGATTCCACATATACAGATACAGATTTATCTGGCCATATAAAGCCAGATATAACTGGATAAACAGTCAATCCAGATAAAGATTTATCTGACCATATACAGCCAAATATAAGGTTGGATATGTAGTCAATCCAGATAAACTTTTATCTGGCCCAGATATGGATGCCATAATTTTTTACCAGATAAAATTTTATATGGGCCATATGAAACTCCATTATTAAGTAATATCTGCCCAATTTTTTATCCGGCCAGTTCCGGAGCAGATTTGGCCCAGATTAATATCCTAGATCTGGCCCGGATCTGGATTATTATATCTGGCCCAGATCTGGGATTTCGGTAAGGGCTCTAAGTTAATAACTACAACTAATGAACTAAACTAAAATGTGATTGCGAATACAGCCGCAACTGCGATAGAATATGTGGCATAAAAGTGGCGTACTGAATTATGTAAGTTAGCCTGACAACATATCTGTATAACGGAGAGCTACAATAGACAATACTTTCGACTCTTCTCTCGCTTCGGCTCAAAATGCTGAAAGAACGAGAGAAAACAAAGCGCCAATGATAACCGCCGTGTTGTCTCAAACTGACTATGCTAACTTTGTACGCAATTCCTCACTGAAATTTGCTAAGACTCAAAAACAAAAACGAATCGTGAATGAGGAATTTCATCATGTTTCAACAACAACTCAAATTTGATTGCGACTACAGTCGCAATAACGAAAGACTTAGTATATCAAACATACACATATATGTATACTGTATCAATTGTTGGTCCAACAACGATTGACGAAAGACCCAAACGACTAATGACGTACATGATATGGCAAAGAATAGCAAACTTACCCTGAAATTTTAAAATCCATGTAAACTTCGTCCATGGATTCGCCTCTGCTGGAAAAAATAATCGTTCCCTGCTTCACATACGGACTTGTTTACCTTTATACGGAAGCTTAAACGTACGGAAGGTAAGAAGTGCCACCCTAAATTAGAAAAACTTTGCCCCATATGTTATGTGTTTATCATGCCATAGTGTAATTGTTTACATAAAACTAGTGGTTCAAGAAATTTATTAACTATTTCTGGTGAACAAGCAGGGGGCTATGTCAATGTTCCCAGGGTCCAATGTTCCCAGGCCCCAGGGTTCGATGTTTCCAGGGTTCGATGTTCCCAGGGTTCGATGTTCCCAGGGTCCAATGTTCCCAGGGTTCGATGTTCCCAGGGTTCGATGTTCCCAGGGTCCATTGTTCCCAAGGTTCTTTGTTCCCAGGGTCCAATGTTCCCAGGGTCCGATGTTCCCAGGGTTCGATGTTCCCAGGGTTCCAACCAACTGTTGAGCATTTTCTGCCCAATTGCCGCTGGGTAATGTTTTTACTCATAGTTGGGCATATTATTTTACCCATAAATAGTAATTAAGAAATTACCCAACTGGCCTGTTGGGCAATGCTTATCATTTGTTGGCGAAATGTTGAATACGCATATCATTTGGTTGGGTATCCGTTACTACTAATTGGGCAACATAGGGCTATTTATTGGTCGATATTTCGACATTATTTAAGCAGTTTTTCTCCCTTTATTGGGTAATGGATAGTTAATCAATATATTCATAATGATCAATACAGGTATTTCACTATTTCACCGTTTTTTACTGACTATACACAAAAATGTTGAATGATATACCTTAAAATAGGTGGGATGAACATGGAAGGTTGGATGATTGTGAACAAGTATAGCATACACCAAACCAAAAAGACAGATCTAACAACACAGTGTATTGTAGAATGATTTATTGAACATCTACTTTCTTGAAGCAGCATATCAAAACAAATTTAAAGCAGATAAAACAGATGAAAATCATAAGAAAAAATACACTTATCACATCCCACTTTGCTATTGTAGCATGCTAATATTGTCAATCAATTGTTATAGTAACATGTAACTGTCATCCACCCATTGCTATTGTAGCATGCTACTCACATCCACCCATTGCTATTGTAACATGCTACTCTCTTCCACCCACTGCTATATTGTAGCATGCTACTGTCGTCCACCCATTGCTACTGTAGCATGCTACTCTCGTCCACTCATTGTTATAGTAGCATACTTCTCTCGTTCACCCATTGCTTCTCCTGTCATTGTTTTTTAAAATGTGTTTATTTTTGCACTGTTTGGTTAGTTCTCAAAGTCAAGAAATATATGAGCAGGGAAGCATTACCAACCCATGTAATCAACAGTTTAAGGATCATAAATCAGAAACTGTTTTGGGCGCAAGTCTAGATAAGCTATAAAAGATGACCAAAGGTTGATTTCCATATTAAATCTTCTATCAGTAATAGAAAACTAATCCAAATGTAGGCAGCACAGGTGGAAACACATATCTTATGTTTCAACATGTTTAATTACATTTTAGTTTTGTTGGAACGAGACTGGTTAACTAACACCAGATCATTGTGATACTAAACCAAAGCTAGGGGTACCATCATGTCATGTTAGTACTCTATGCACAGGTTTTCCAAAATATTAACTGATTTTGTAAGACATTACTGTGATGGTGTTAATGAATATAATCTATTAAAACAAACTATTTTTGGCTGATTCAGTATGAAATAAAATGGCAAACACTTAACCATGAATGATGAAACCAAGTTAACTGATACTGTACCTCACCAAATTCCTTGAATGCCAAGCCATGAAAGCTAAGTAACAGAACAATGGAAGTTAAGAAAAATCATCTGTAATTTTACACAGTATTTACACTTTAAATTTGTTCTATCAAGATGTAATGCATGATATAAATACAATGAATAGTTAATAAAAGAACTACTTTGAATCTGATGCGATGAATGCACGCAGATTTCGAATGGAACTTGTGATGCTTGCCTCAGTGAAGTCATAGATCACAACCTGCAAAAACTGCCATGCAATCTTACACATTGGTTGATATTCAATGTCAAATATGTACATGGCCTTAAAGCATACGTCAATAGCTTTCATGAGTGATTGCTGAGGGAGTGCATTTCGTTCTATGATGATATAAGTTTGTGATGTAGTTATCCGACTTCCCCTGCACACAACAAATGGCTGTGGGGTTTCTGTTGCTTTGAGGGTCTTTACATGTTGGTCTACAATATGTCAAACATTTCCTATGAAAAGAAAGAAAAATGCAATATTTTAAGAAGTGCAGTTATCTACAATTTCATGAAATGACACAAATGTAAAAAACCATGTAGCTATGAATATGTATGTGTATATATATATATACACACACACATATATATATATATATATACATATATATATGTATAATATATAAGTGTAAATATAAATGAGCAGTCTTCAACAATTTTGAGATCCCTCTAAGCTCCCCATTTTACTGGAGCTGTCAAAAAAACTTTCAAAAATTTTACCCAGTGACCTCAAATAACGTTTGACCCCCCCCCCCCCAAAAAGGATAGACTTCTTTTACTAAATATGGTTGATATACACATCAAATATGAGATCTGTCTGAGCTTCCCAGTCTGAGCTATTTGAGTCACTATTTCAAACCTGCTGTTTGAGCCCTGCATTCAAATGGGGATGTAGAAAAACTTACTGGTTGCACATCAATGAAGCAGTTTACTGAATAATTTGCTGAGTTGTGACCCTTTCTACCCTTTCCACTCCTTCCACTTCTGAATATGATAGCTAACAGGGAAGGGCCAGATTCTTTGTTTCTTCTGTGAAGATAAAAACAGTTAAACTGTTAATTATTCACCCCTTAAAACTGGCTAGTTAAATTTCTGCAGAATACAAAATATAACATTTAGGCACCCTTTAAAATTTCTTAAATGACTCTTGCCATCTTCATGAAAAAACATCACTTTCTGTTTATGAGAATCACTTTCATTGTTAAACTTTCATGGTATTAATGAGAGAAGCAGTATACATTCTAACCTTTGGTAACGTTAAACAACCAAGTTTCCAAATATTCATTACGTGAAAATGTTTGTATAGTCTCTAGAAGAGACACTTTGCAGATTTTGACCTCTGGCTGGTGACCTATTTCTTTTAACAAGAATAAATTAAGGATAACAACCTCACAAGATATGATCATATATCAACACACAATGTTGCATGTGCATGGACAGATTCACAGAGACACAGTCTGATAAAGGGTTGTCACTTACATGCATGTGCCATTTACATTGCCTGATTCATGTAAATATGGAAATATTGCCTTGATGTGAGAGTACCACAGACTTGGAGTCCTCCTAAAACTTAAAGCAATGTTAGACTTCATTATTAACCATTTAAAAGGTTTCTTTCAATTGTCCAACAATTAAAAGGCTCTATTCCTTGGTTTTTGAACAGCAATCACCAATAACCATATTTTAAGTACAAAGCAGTGAGCATACTTTACTGTCAATATCACCATTCATGTACCTACAGCTCATGAGAATCTAATTTGATGGACCAACAAGTCAACATATGTCTGTTTGTTTTGTATATTTAGGCTTACCCTTTGTGAGGTCATCAATTTTTGTATTCTGCATACCTAGGACTTCTCTCCAATTTAGCTGTTGGCTGTATAAAAAAACTTTTCTTGCCACCTTCTCCCATCTTTGATAGAGTTTGTTTGATCTTGATGGGTACAGCAATGCAAAGTCTTGCTCAATCTAAAATGAAAATGAAATAGTTTCTTAAGTCACCAGTGGAACATGACTCTTTTTGGGAACAGCTGCATGCTAGACATGGAAAGACTCACACATTAAAAAGCTTAGAAAATAGTTACTGTGGAACCAAATTATTTGTGGATTAAATGATAATTAATGATAATTATTTCAGACCTTTAACAGCCAAACAACATACATAACGTAACCCAGGGTAACGATGGTTTCATGAGAACAAACTATCAGTGAACACTGTTTGGCATTCTGCTTTACTATTCCCCCTCAATATGTAAGAACATAGATAACCTGCAGATTTTACATACACAACTTTCATTTAAGCCTTACAAAAACAAATCAAATATGTCTATAGCCAGCTATCTTTAAAGATAAAAAAATATATGAAAATGCCTAACTTGGCTGTAATGAGTGTCAGGTGCAATCATATTAATCATTAAAAAAGAAAGCAAAGTATTTAATAGAATTTTACCATTCCTGGGTCCAACAATCGTGGAAACTCAGCAATGGTGGTGTTAACACTCCCCAGACTTTCTTTTATTCTCTTTTGGCGGTAGAAAGCTGTTTTCCCCATGAAAACAGTAACTTGGTCTTCAGGTTCCTTGTTGTATTCAAGCCATTGATTCATCATAACAAGTTCTTCTTCATTTTCAGGTGCTACTGGTGCTGAGAAATGAATTGTAAAGTAACTTCTATGTAATTGTTTTGCTTTGTGCAGGTTTATTGCACTTACTCTTGTATGCTGACTGCAAAATGAACTGGACGGGCTTGTTAATGCTGTTATATACAACTTTAGGTGTTCATCTGGATGATGTTACTCGATATGTAATATGTACCTACAGTACCACTATCATCATTTTCCTTCAAAAGATGATAGAAATCTATAACTGAGAAACGATAATTTAAGTCATGCCTCATTGTTACTATTCTTGTTATAGCTACCCCAAGAAACAGGCAGACTTCACTCACCACAAGGCATCTGTTGTATTCAATCCATTATAATTGTTATAGAGATATAGTCTTTACTAGCTTTATTGTTGTTGTACAATTCCTTTGGTTCATGCAAAACTTGCCTAACATCTATCGTCACCCTTGTCCCAAATATGTAGTAAATGACTTGACATTGCAAATTGCAACAAAAATGAATATAACTGAAGGTTAAAGACACACTTCTCAATAACATGAATGTCAATAGTCCCAAAATCACAGGTATCTGCTACTCACCATGGCACATTAATATGAAAGTAGACTGCATCAGTTCATTACACACCTCTGGAAATCTTGTGATTACAAGCCTAAAGTCACACACACTACACACACTGCCAGTGTAGACTGCATATAAGCTACATACATATGCCAGCCTTCAGCATGTAACCAAGCACTCATTTTAACCTTATTCATTCATGCCTGTATTCTCAGTAAAATAACATATAAATATTGCTTACTTTTTCTAGATTTAATCAAGATGAACATGCTCTGTAGGATGAATTTACAGAAGTAGGACACTATCGAATAGATGTGATGGATCTATAAAATAAACGGAAATACAAACCTAGCATGGGTCCTTCTTTAGGGAGTTCGTCTTTCTCCTTCCCCTTCTCTGGTTCATTCATAGCAATTACTCTTTTTCTTCTGTATCTGAGGTGTTCCTCCAAGTATCCTGTTGCTGGTCTTCTTTTAGCACCTTTACAATATCATGCTTCCTGACAATAATAATGATTCCAAAATGTGAAACATGCTTGAATAAAAGAGAGTAATAGGTTTCAAGCACTCAGCCAAAGTATGTCTCTTCTTCTAACAATATTCCTTTGATATCAGATCAACTGGTCAGGGTATTTTTGGCCAAATGACCTTTTGCTCTCAACTACAGATACAACAATGCATACCTTTATGGAACCCACACTTACTGTAACCAAATTGTCTTAACCATATAATGCTCATCTGTCAGAATGCAATGAATTCCTCTTTTATCTTCAACCTTTAAGCACGCTGTATAACCCAAGAGAAGATGTGTTGAGCCCTTGGGTTTTTTTCATAAGGCACATTTACAGTAACTAGTTCAATTAAAGACAATTTACTTACATAACCAAGTGGTGTATCTGAGTCATTTAAACATGGAAATGCAATGACAATGGCCTGGGCTAGTGCGCCTTTGATGAAAGAACTTGGCCTGTGAAAAGCATAAAAGGTGAATTATTTCAATGAGATTTATGTAACAAATTGACCAAGCTTGTGTGTTCTTCTCAAACGTCACACCACACCAGAGGATGGCGCTGATTGACAGACTGATGCATTGTCATGGCATCATCGGCACTACAAATCCCATGTCTTTCTTGCTTTAAATGAATATGATCTGAGCAATGGATGATTACAGGGTAGCTGTGAATTCCATGAGCTATTGCATGAGGAACTGTTGCAGAGAAATGAAAATTGCCCAAAATACTCACTTATCACCATGACATTCCATCATGTGACTAATGCAAAGCTCTACAATACTGTGTCTATCAGCTTTGTTGCAAATTTGTTTTCATCTGTGTTCTTCATTGCCCTTCTTCCATTTGCATTTTCAATCAGAATATTTCTCACGTCCTACAAGAAAACAAACAAGAGAATAGTGAGAATAATTCTTACTAGGTCATTTAAGACTTAACTTCAGCTTAACAGCTAAAAATATCATGCATTGTGTGATATAAGTTATTTCCAGACCTTTACAGGAAATATTTTCTTAAATGGGGGCAGAAGGACATGGTTCCCACACCCCATAACAATTGCTAGGGGATCGGGACATTACAGTAACGTCCTCTGGCTTTGTGCAGTACTGTAGGCTGTGTTATTGGCATGCTTTATAAGAAAGAGACACCACTGGGCCCTGCCATATTTTAAATGTACCCTTATAAATATATGGATTACACTTACAAAATGAACCCGTTTTTCTTGCTTCAGTGGAGGTGGTTGGAATGAGGTGTCAGTGTCACTCAAAGATTCATCTTGGCTTATGCTAGTGCCTTCATCTTCAATATCCACACAACTAGAACTGCTACTGGTACTAACATCCAAAGGTAGAAACTGCAATTGTTGACTGGGAAGCTGAAACTATAAAGAAGGACCATCAAGGACATAAATATAAGGATTGTTCTACTAGTAAGGAGTATTAGCTACCATGTTTTTCAAAATTTCATTTGAATCAATCCCAATATAAGAATAGCTATTGTAGCTTCCTAACCTTTGTGTAAAAGGTTTTAGAAATAAACCAATACCCCTCTGTTAATATACACATACCAGTTTTTTTTTTCTTCTGCATGGTGCACAGCTGATATTACACACAGGAGAAACGTGGTGCAATGTACAAAATGCTGCAATCATATCCATGAGTTTGAACAGCAGTTAATGGTCTGTAGTCAAACCAGTCACAGGGTTGCATAATTTCCACATCTGTGCCCACTCCATGTTGAACAGCATATATATGCCTGTAAATGCCTCTCATAATACAATGTCTTGAGGGGTTTCAAAACCAGGAAAACAGATGTCTGTCTTACTAAAACACACAACACTTCACCTAATGTAGGTCCTTCTTCTGTCCAAATCATAACTACAGTGACACTCTCTCTGAACTCATAGCCATGAAGTTCAGCTACTCCAGCAACAATAATTTCATCTTCCATTCCACAACTTAGCTTTGCTGCAACTTTTTCACTGTATTCAAGATTTCCAATGGTTGTTATGACTTCCTTGCTTAGAATAACATCTTCACTGTCAATTGGTTTCTCAATCAAAAAGTCATAACACTGCGCTAGCTGATACTTTGTTGCCAATGTTTTGGAAATGTTTTGGAAATTGTTACAAATGTTTGCAAACTGCTTAAAAAGTTTGTGTTTCCCTTCAAAATGAATTGATGAATATTGTCGCAATGGACCAAGTTCGCGGATGATTCTAGGGTAGTGGATAATAATGTGCTGCTTTGGAGTCAGGTTACGTTGTGGAAACAACTGAAGGAAATGTTCATGATGATCCTTAATTAAAGATTTAAGCATGTATGTTGCAGGCATGCTTATTGATTGGCTCATAACAATCTTAAGGATTTCAACCAATAACAAATAAAGATCCCACTCTTCACAGCTACTATTAATTTTGTCCCCAATCATCAATGGCAAGTGAATTGCTAAGCATACCATTTGGGCAGCTGTTTGCCCACTTGCCCCACTAGGATTTAAAATTTGTGACTGTCTGAAAGGGTTTGGCTTATTTTCATTGCTATAGTCTATGTCAGGCCTATTGTTAGCCTCGTGTTGACATTGAGGAACTCCAATAAATGGCTCCTGCTGAGAAGAATGCTTTGTCAAGAGATGTTTCTTGTAGACACATAATGTATTAAACATTAGCACACATCTACCTTGACTGCAAACAATTTTCACCCTGCTTTTATTGGCAATGCCATGTACATGCTTGAGGTGGAAAAAAAGTTTCTTGTTGCCTCCTTCAATAGTCCTAAGGCATTTGAAACAGGTGCATGACATCTTTAGAGCTTACCTCTTCTCGCCAACCCTCTAAAAATTTCAGTCTCAGTCCGACTTTAGGAATCAATTCTTTTATACTTAATTCATCCAACAAGGCGAATGCAGTCACATCAATTCCATTTTCTGTTGAGAAAAGAAAGAAGAAAAACAATGAACCACAACTTAGCATTGGCAGCAAAGTTTGAAAGCTTCGGGAGTCATAATCATTTGACTGTAATAGGACTGGATTTTGATGGATGCTGCCCTATTGGAAGCTTTTGCTTTCAAATTTTAACTTTGAAGTCAGTTTTGAAGGAATATACTATATACTATTAGCACATGTTAATTGTGGTATTGGGCAATTTATTTTTCTGGTCTAACCTGCAGAGCATCCTCAGTGATAACACTTGTCACAATTTGCAGCTTTAATTTATTTGCAGGAGCCCAAACATCCCTTAAAATTAATTTATATTGTATATATTCATTATTACAACTGACTAAACAGTGCCCTAACCCCCCCCCCCCCCTTTATGACAGTGGTTGCAACATTAATAAATACAACCATGCACAATTGTGACAATTAAATTCATTGCCATCAAGGTATATCTGATGTTTTGTTTTTTCAAGTTACAATGTATTGGCTAGGGTAATAGCTTAAACTACGTTAAGTGGTTATGTTTAAAGTAAATATTCAAAGACATCGTCAGTTTCAAGGGCTCCAAAAGTAGCATAAACTGGTATCTGATACTGGGCAAATTTAATTTGACTTCCATTACCCTACCCTCACTTTGTGTTTGAGTTGACCCTTCTCGTTTTGACCCCTCCCCTACTGTAGCTGTCCCTAGAATAACAACCAGTTCGCTAATTTTAAAAATTCCTGGGCACAACCCTAGGTTACTAGACTTAACGTCAGACGGTAGGGTTTGCTTGGTTGCTTAATTTGTACAAATTCGATCAGCAAATTAGGCATAGCCTAACGTTAAGCCTGTGATTGTTGGCCAGTAGCATAGGCTAAGTAAGTAGGCTAGAAAAGTATGGTATGTATTGCGAAGTTCGCCATACTGCGAAGTTCGGGCACCCTAAGAAATACACGATTTTCACCATGAAAACCTACAGGAAGAGCCAAATTTCACCAAAAAGTACGAAGCTACAGTTATTTTCTCTCCAAAATGACCCGTGTGCAAGAAATTACTTACATATTTGTCAATAAAATGACAAAGATCTATGAAGTCTGTTATAATTACTGAAAGAGCAACTGCGCCACCAATTTTTACCAGCGCCACACTGTGGGTTGCGTGTCCGAACTTGGCAATACTCTAGCAAGAAATACCAGTTCCACAATCACGAAGAATCTTCTTGGAAAACAACGTGAAAACAGTTTGCAGGAAAGAAAGTTTGGCCGTGTATCGTACTATAACAAAATTCTCCCACCATATGAAGTATATTTTCAAATGATTTATACCAGAAGATTTAGTTTTGGGGTGTTTTAAGTCTTTAAGTGGCCGAACTTCGAAGTCACCATCCTACTGCGTACACTACTCCTACTATCTACGTACCCTTGGAACTTGTACATTAATGAATTTCATGCACGGTTATCTGGTGTCAAGTTAGGTCCCAATGTCTTACGCTAATATTAACATAAATACAATTCCAATTCGATCGTTGCAGCTACTAGGCCTAGTACTAGTATAACAATATAGCCAAAAGCTAGGCCTAATCTGGACCTAGGCGACAATAGTTAAGTTACGTTTGACCTATCGAGTAACGTTACTCATTATGCTTTTCGACCTTACCTGACGCTATCTCTTTGTATACCAATATTTACATCATTTTCATATCAACATAATATAGGTTAGTAATTTTGTTATCCTACTCTTTAATAGTACTTCCTTACCTTGAAACTTGTCTATCAGCTCTTCAATCCCCCATTTTTGTAGGATTTCTTCGATAGGCCTGCCCATCTTCTATATTTTCATCTACACTCGTCATCTACACTGTATGTATGAGCTATGCGATGATGTGTAACGTACGGTGTTTGTCCATGCAAACACCAACGAGGTAAATGAATCTGGAGGATTCATGTCAATTGGGTGCGCGCGTACCATGTATGGAGGGTCATGTGATGTGTTCCAGGGTGGTACTATACTGATATTTCTCTGTAGCAGTTCGAGAACAGTGTTAGTGACTTCGTGAAAGATTGGTCGGTTCGGACATGGGAACTAACGGCATAAGAAGGTACTGGTACTTCAGGCCTACGAAATAGTGCTAATATGCTAACGTTCAACCTTATTCTCTTGAATGAAGGCAGGCCTTCTACATAATAGATCTTACTTATTAATACAGCTCTAGGGGCAAGCTTTGTCTCATATGGCCTAACGTTATTACAACACGCTATAAGTGAATGAAATGTGGGGAAATGTTTAGTTCAGTGCAACCACGGAATTCTCAAAGGAACAGAGCCTAATGCTGCTCGACGGGAATATAGCTATCACGTTAGGCTAGTAGTAGTAGTAAGTTGAGTCTCGTCTATTCGACATGCTCAGTGATTAACCTCCGCCACGTTTTACGATCTTGCGCAAGGTTTATTGCTTCCTCGAAACTGTTAATATTAATGTCCTTGAATTGCGACTTTATTTTTCCAAGCAAGGTAGTCACGGGCCTTCCAACTGGTTTAGCAGTATGTCTCAGTGCTTCTCTTAGAGCAACCTTTGCTGGAGCGTCCTCTTGAAGTCTTGCTACATGACCAAAAAATCTCAATCTTCTATGTGCGACTATCGATGACCAAGGTGTTTGGTTGGTTTCGTTGTAGAGCTCATCATTTGATAACCAATTATTATTGGTCCATCTAATGTTGAGAATATTTCGAAGTAGTCTCCTTTGAAAAGTGTCAATTTTGCGATCAAGATCCTTCGTTGTGCCCCACAGTTCGCAATTGTACAAAAAAATACTCTTTAATAAAGTCTCAAAGATCCTAAGCTTAATTTTCCGGCTTATGTTTTTGCTTTTAAAAATGCTTGACAGTGTGTTGAAAGCACCGTTGGTTATACCAATTCTTCTGTTAATGTCTTCTTCGGTTCCCAGCAAGCTTCCAACATATTTACATTTCTTCCAACTGTCATTTCCTTTTCTTGTGATTGTAAATTTCTCAGTTTTTGTGCAATTGATTTTCAGATTTCTTACTGCCAGTTTGTCAGAGACTCGTTTTTCGATGTCTTGCAGTATATGCTGACCAGTTGATGCCCAAGAGATATCATCAGCGTATTGTTGGTCTACTGTGAAAAAAGAATTATTGGTGGTAGTGCTGTAATCATGATCAACTAACTGCGATGGCAGGATAACTGCATCGATATCATTATCATCTGATTTCATAGAGTTGGCTAGATAAGTTATAAAAAATAGTGCACTTGCACTATCTCCTTGTGGTGAACCAATGTTAGTGTTAAAAGGAAGTCCTAGTTTGCCCTCTAATTTGACGGTGTAGGAGACGTTATCGATTAGTAGTGATATCAGGTGAAGTTCGTCGTTGGCAAGAACCTGTTCTAGGTCAGTTAGCAAGGATCCTCGTTGAATTGTGTCGAACGCCTTGCTCATATCTAGCATCAATAGATTTATAGTGTAACCTATGGATGTTATAGCTTTTTCTGCTAACACTTTAAAAGCGAAGACAAGTTCAGCTGTGCAACGTCCTGAAGTGTAGGCAGTTTGGGTAATGGGGAGGATATGCTCATCAATTGACGGACGAATCCTCCTGGCCACACAAACCGCAAGAATTTTCCTCAGTGTTGATAATAAAATTACTGGTCTTAAGTTTTCTGGTGGACCTTTAGTCTTTCCCGGTTTTTGGATAGGAGTTAGGATTCCTTGTTTAATTTCAATTGGGAAATCTCCTGATTCGGCTATACTATTTAAGATATTTGCTATGTGTTTGTGTGTGCATGGGGCATATTTGAGATGTTCGGCTGTGACCTTGTCACAACCTGGGGTTTTATTATTTTTTAAGGATGAGACTGCTTGTTTAATTTCATCTTCATCAAAGGGCGTGTTTAGTTTCTCTGGAAACACGTTTGGTTTGGGATCTGGAATATTGCAGTTAAAAGTCTTTTCGAAATGTTTGCTGATTTCTTTAATTTTTGCGTCGGTATCTCCTATATGTTTATCGCCAATTTTAATTGTAATAGGGTCTCTCTTACTCTTTTGTTGTACTACTCTTATTGCTTTAAAGAAACGATGGGAGTCATCCTTACAATTTTCAATTTCGGAAATTTCGTCAATTAATTTTTGTTCATGGGTAGTTTTGACTAGAAAATGTTGTTGTTTAATTATTTTGTTCCTTTTAGTTTTTAAATTTCTCTTTTGATCAATATCTTTACAGTTGTCAATCTGTAGTCTTAGGTCTTTTTGTTTCTTGGATAAGCTTGCTATTTTAGTATTATTAAAACGTACTTTTTTTGTTGGTGGATTTAAGTTTCGGGCATTGTTTAAACAAACTGTTGACAGTTCCTTCCAATACGTAGCTGGTGATTGGGAAAAATTGGTTTCGTTTAATGTGTTAAATACGTTTTCATTATAGTCAATTTTGTTTGATTTAAGATGGCAGGAATTACTACTTTCAACAGTCTTATTGACTGGATAAATTTGTCTTCTTGTTGAGCTATTCAGGGTGAAACTACTTATAATGATTTTGTGATCAGTGTTAATATGAAGGCCATTATAAGCTCGAGCATCGATATTAATAATTTTGAAGTTTAATGGGGCTATGATATAGTCAATTTGGCTCCTGATTGGGTTTCTGTGATTATTGGGTATAAAAGTACTTGTATAAGTGTTGATATGCTCAAGTTTGTGTTTGTAGAAAGTATTACATAAGTACAGATCGTTACGTACAATTAGGTCTGTTAAGAAATCACCATTAGTATTAGTATTTCCAGTGGTGTATTTTCCAATATGTTTAGGAAAGAAAGGATTTGATGAGCCAACTTTTGCATTGAAATCACCACATATAATCACTTCTTTTTTATTGACAGTATTTAGTAGATCTTCAAGATTTTGGTAAAATTGTTCGGTTTCTACAGGATTCTTATAAGTTATTGCTGATGTAGGGGCATAAGCATTAATAATATGTAGTGGATGGACTTTATTATTATAAGTTCTATAAATTGTCAACAGAGCAAGGCGATCAGATATGGTTTTAAAAACACAATCAATTCCTCTCTTAACAAAGAAACCGACACCGTGATATGAATTGCTACAAGCTGCTTTAAAAAATGTATATGAATTGGATTGATCTGACCTTGGTAGTTTGACCTCTTCTGGACCTCTAATCTTTGTTTCTTGCACAGCGGTGATGTCAAGATTGTATCTTGTGATGTCTTCAATTAATTCAAGTTGTTTTTCTTCTTTGGAAATCCCACGACAGTTAAGAGTACCGACTTTAATAAACGTTAGGCTACAGGCACAGTTATTGCTAGGTAACGGGTGTCGTCTGCTGCTCTAAGCACGCAAACACATTTACGTACTAGTTGGGTGAAATCATCATGCGTAATAGGGAGAGTAGTATATTAGTACCACCCTGGAACACATCACATGACCCTCCATACATGGTACGCGCGTACGCGCGTATTTACTGTGTGATAGTTTCTCCAGATTCATTTACCTCGTTGGCAAACACACACAAATGTATAGGCAAAACGTTCATTTTTTCGTCGCAGATGTGCGCGTCGCCCCAGCACCAGTGACTTTCGATTTGGCGGGACGCTTACCAAATGTTGGGTATATTTCATTCACTTTGCACAGCGGTTTACTAAATTCTGTTTTACTATAAGTTGGTCAACAACATAGAGCAGTGATTTTGCCCAATATTGTTAAAGGTCAAGCGACACGTAGATTTGACTTTGCATAATATTAAACTTAACAATTCTTACATTAACAAAAACACAACACCGCGATTTTTTTCCGTCTCCAAAGGGGTAGAAATCGGTAAAAAGTACTATTACGTAATAGATTCAGTGACGTCACGGGGGAGCGCAGAAGAGTGCAAACTGTATATGTTCTGTGCAGTGCATTGGGTATGGAGAAATCTCAAACTTCTCGAAAATATTACCTTTTTCAGCAGTCTGTTACAAGAAAGTTAAGATTTGGATTAAGATGAAAAATCACAAATTGATACATAAGACATCGAACAAAACATCCATTGACTTCTTTTTTCATAAATTCCTTGCATTTTCTTCCTATCAAGCAACATAAACTCCGCAAAAATCGGCTAGATTGACTCGTTCAGGGAAAGCCGAAAACAAATGACGTCATTTGTTTACCAAGTCGAAAGTGCATGATATCGATATACCACATACAGTTTCTATTCACGCACTGTAGGACGCATATATACACAGCACAGCATAGCTTATACATATCGCGAAATGGCTGCCGGTGTGACAGTACAGAGTGTCCCCCTGTACAAAGTGTCTCCGCGGACACTTTGTACAGCATATTTAGTCCGGTCGGACATTATCTGCTGAAAATTGTGTCCCACCCTCACAGCAAATATAGTCCCACCGGACGAAATGTCCTGGTACAGAATGTCCGCAAGTACTTCATAGCATATTTTGTCCCGCATAAAATTTAAGCATTTCGATATTCAAAAGGCAATTGAGTTCATTATATCAATAATTAGAGCAGATGCATACGTCAGAGTTAAATGTTACAGGAAATAAATGAGACGTTGTGCGTTGCTGCAAAACAAAAAATAGAACGGGGAAAAAAAGAAGAAAAAGAAACAAGGCTTCCGTCTGTAGAAGATGTTAATCATGTTTTTGTTGTGATTGCTGCTATGTTATCCTCCGTATATGTTGCATTTTGTATTCGGCAACTACATGGCGTTCATAGTCATCTTTACAGAGGGAGAGATAGTATAAACCTAACTTCCTCCCCAACGGAGGGCGGGTACGAGATAGGGAATGCAACAGCTACAACACAAAATGATAATTGCAGAGGTAAAATATTACGAACTTTAAGGGTCCAAACTTCATTGTTGCCGTATTTCCCTAACACACAGTGGGTAAGTTTTGGCAAGTTTGGTAACTGTACTTCATGGGTCTACGAGAGTTGCCTAGCGAATATGAAATTTCATCCGTGCGTAAAGCTCATTATAGGACGGGAACCGAGGGTGTTTTCAAGTTACATCCTAAACGAAATCGGCAACGCTGTATACAAAACTCAGGCCCATACACATAATTTTGAGTGCAAGGATAAGGGGGGGGGGGGGAGTTGGGATGGTAAGTTATCGAATTTGTGTCCTGGGGAGGGGTCTTCTTAAGTCTGTGAACTATCTGTGATGAGTTCCAAAATATTTTTGTTTGCTAATAACAACCATGAAGTAGCTGGAAGATACTTCTCTGACCTTGAAAATGTCAACACTGCCCCAACCCTCTCCGTATGGGCTTGACACATATTTATTGACTTTCATTACTACTTTGTTTACTTTTTTACCCTTCCTTATTTTTGTCACTCAATCGTCGTGTCAAGGTTTTCTCCCTCTCAACAGGGTGGAAGGCCATTCCCCCACCCCCTGCCCCCTAAGCCTGTTGTGATGGCCATGCGTGAAGCAAATCTTCATTTGTATAGACAAATGGCATTCCAGTGATGAAGGTTCGTTATTTCTTATTATGAATGTTTCTTATTGGACAAAAGTGGTTCAAATTAGAAAAGATATATTAGAACGATATCCTCTTCAAAAGAGCTGCAAAACATACAGGAAACAAAACAAAGCCAAACAAGGGAAAGAATAAAGCAAATAGGACAGAGCAGGATGCAATATGCTAGATTTTTTGTCTCATCATGTTTCTCACACTTTAAATATGTCATTCTTGTAGAGAAAAGTTTGTTTAAAGAAAGTTAATATAATAAAAATCAAAACATGAAATTGGATGATAGTCATGCACAAACACAATGTTCTGAATCTATATCAGACTAGGCGAAGAGTGAAAAAATGATTATACATGGGATCAGGGAGCCAGGAGCAGGGGGGCACTGTCTGTACATACTATTTTTAAAATGGCATCCCATATCTTTTTATAGCACGGTTAACAATAAAGAATCTCAATAAATAGTATTGATAACATACTAACACATCATATATATTTAAGTGATATGGCCGGTGTGTATCGGTTTATAGCATAACGAGTGGTGGTTGTGGAATGAGAAAATGTCCCTCTGATGTTGTGTGCCCACCCCCACTTCCTACCCCCTGCATGGGGAAATTTAACTGGAATGATGACTCTCCCTTTGTAGCTCTGATGCAACTATAGATAATCCATGCTTTCTAGAGCATCCTTCAAGCAGGGAGGTATTGCTTGATTAGAATGATATACTACTGTCACTCAGATATCAGTACAACCAAATCTGTGCAAAATAAAAGTTGAAAGCAATATTATGAGTAGTGAATGCCACACTGTAAGTCATATATAAAATACATTATCATCTTGAAAGGTTATGTGTAAGCTCCACTACAAAGATAATTAACATTCACCATATTGGTTAAGTGTAGACTGTATAGTGTACAACTGAACTATGCTTAGGCATTGAGTTAATTGGATGATCTTTTATTGTGACACCTACATGTTTATGGGATTACTGGCTCCATTTTTTTAATTGGAGATTGCATGTCATAATTTTGGCGCTATATTGTACAGTTCACTACCAAACCTGAAAAGTTTTAACCACATGAGCCAATACAACATTTGTGACATATTAATTAAATTTAATATCAGAAATTTATCAAATTAGATTAAGCTAGGATACAACAGAAGTTTGATGACTTTTGGTGCTCTATTGATGTATGTGTGCATGGTATGACTGTTTAATGCCGATCAAACATTAATTGTCCTGAATCAGGATCCATGGGGGTTCAAAACACCCTCTGTATGACCCAAATGCAAAAACAAATAATGAATGCTAGCTAACAATTATTATGGTAAAATGTACTATTATACGTCATTTTGCATCAAGAGACCTAAACATTGCCTTATTTTGCCAAAGAAAAAGGGGTCCCTCTCCCAGGTTTCAGGAAATATCCCCCACCACACACACAAACACATTAAGCAATTTTCCACAACGGACCTAACAGAGAAATGGTACCAAAACTCAGTTGATACATTATCTCTTATCTTGTCGAAGTTCCTGTCAAAACAGCCAAGTAGTAATAAGTTCACACTTTCTAAACAGAAAAGTTCCCTGTGGTTACAATATCAAACTGTCCAACACCTTTTTGAAAAACAACACACAATAGGTGGTGTCTAGCTGTGGAATGTGGTCTTTATTGTTTACTCATCATTTGTTTGAACAAATAAACTGTGTCTGCTGCAGTCAAACATGTCCAGCCAAGATCACTTATTGGGGATGTAAATCAAATGACGACAATTGTCAGGCTATATGCTACTTAAGAACCAGAGGTGGAACCTTTGCAAGTAAATATAGGAACAAAAACTACTTACATAAACTTGTTAATGGGGACTTAACCTGCAAAGATTTACAGTACACTTTCTCGGTTCTCACCTACCTTCGTGACCTTTCTGTATGCTTAATACCTATTTGGAAATAAGTTATACTCAAACACAGCATTCTGCCATGCACTACAAGTTATTTGCATGGTACAAATAACAGATATGATGCCATTCATATTGGAACTAACTACAGAAAATTATTCACTTTTTAAGACATGCTTACCTCATCATCACATCAGTAATGAAATAAGAAGTTGATGCTGCAGTCTTGTCAGGCACTGCCTTAGTCTCAGGCCACTTTGAATAGAAGTCAGACAGTGTTATCATGTACAGTCGCTCGGCAGCTGTCACTGGTAGAGGACCAATAAGGTCAACACCAACCTGTTAAGAAAGAAGACAGCATTTAGGTGCTAATTAAAAAAAAATTTACAAGTTGCAGGCTTTGTCTTGACTGTTGTTCTATTCCATTGCTTCATTCTGTACACAGATCTCGATAAAAACAGTGGGATATCTGATCGAAACAGGGTGTTGGTGGATTTAGGCCAATTATTTTTACCTTGCAAGCATGAAAATGTAACTTACACCATACTGTACCATACATTTACAATCGCTTCAACCACTAAACCAGAAAAATGATACGCCACTTTTTGCAACTTACAATTATATGCCTATATTGATGGTTGCTTTGCAGTTAGGCCAGAGTGTGGATTAAAGGTTTGCTGTATAGGCCCTAAATATGCCAAATTTTCACTATGGACAAAATTCTGTAAGTATGTTTATTTCCCTGGAGGAAATTTACCTCACTGGGACATTCAATCATCTCGTTCACATTTAGAATGTCTGAGCACAATTTAAAGGGTTATTACCCCCAGGAAAGTACTTTTTGAAAACTTCTAGCAATTAAAGTGGCCAAAATTTAGGGCCAATACAGACTACCTTTAAACTTGTATATAAATGTTTAATTTGTCCAGAAAGAGTGACATCAACTAAACTAAACCTTCACTGCATACTTCGGACATCCTGTGCAATTAAAACAGATTGAATATTTACCTGTTTCCATAATCCAGTTACAGGAATGCTATGGAGACTTGTTCGTAGGTCTACATGACAATGATGCTTTGACATCCTGTTGAACATAACTTGTTACATCAACGTTGATAGTTTTGCAATAGAATCTAGACAATAGACATAGTCTGTTGTCTGGTTTATCTATGCAAAGATGAACACCTTCAAAGAGATAAGAAAATTCATGATCAAGAAGATATCATGTTTTTTTGCCCCCCCCCAAAAAAAAACAACAACAAACAAACACACACAAATATATGGGCTGCACAATTGGTAGTTCTAGCTGAAGTGCCTAATTAAAATTGAATTACAACTCTATATCAGTGTTTGAAATGGAATATTCCCATTATTGTACATATTGCATGGCCACAATTGGGGTCTATAGATATTTAAGAAGTTTTCTTCTGCAGTGAGGTTTGGCATGTAGAGAATATGCCACACCTAAAAAAGTACTATCAGGCCTTCAATATCTGTTCTTACCAACCAAAATTAATGAACGTGAATTTGTTATGTACAGTATTAGTGCCACTTTCCTCTAGAAGTAGGCTCGGCTATATGCTATAGTCCAATAATTGCATTTTATAGTGTCCCATGCATGCAAACCAGACTAGCTCTCTAAGCTTTAGTGATCTGTTGTTATCTTTTATGATAGGCAGGGCGATAAAAGGTGGAAATTTATAATAATTGTCACAAAAATTTGTTAAGACAATTGGGTAAACAAAACGAAAAGAAATAGGCCCTAATAACTTTGCTCAAGCATACAACTGATTGTAATGTTGCATAAGCAATTGCTTGACTTTTGCGAATGAGTTTTTACAACTAACCAAAACGTGGTAAAAGAATATCATGATTTGTGCACCAATCAGTCCTAGAGGCCTGGTTATAGTTTAACTGTGGAATGGCCGTTCGCCATTTAACAACCAAAGGCATATTGTGTATCCTATACTGTAAGTTACAGACATTACCTTATAGATGTCACTAGTCAGTGTGAGCTGCCTTCAATTTCGGTACGCAAGAGTTCCATTTTCAGCCAGTCTGAAAGACTTGACTTTGTCTCCGTAAGATTCTTCTCTGTTTTATTCTTGTAAACCTACTTGGATAGCTCTCATCTCTTAGAATGTCCGCAATTTGTCTCACGTTTTCTGCTAGCTTTTCCGTTTTTAGTTGTCGCACGACTTTACTGCTAAATATACGGAAGCCGAAATGCGACAATTTGCTATTAATACGGATACTGCCAGAGTCCATTACTAATTAAATTTTTGCTACTCGAAGGTACATGCTACGGCGGACATTGTGTTCAGGGGGACACAATTTACAACAAAATATATAACCGTCAAATAATGTCCCCTCCGTGTAACCATAGCATATACTGTCTGGGGAGACAGTCTGTACCAACTGGCCTTGTACAATAGGTCCGGGGAGACCAAACGTACTGGTTAATCCAGTATAAACTGTCCTGTGGGACTGGGACAGTTTATACTGAATATGGAATATTTGCGACAGTTTGTACTGCTACACCGGAGGCATTGACACACAGTATTTAGATAGCAACGGCGAAGAAGTAAGGGAAATGGAGGACATGGTGGACGATCGTGGGGAAGTTTTTCCCTACATGTTCGAACCGGAGACCAGCGAAGAGGAAGCGGGATCGGACAGCGATGTCGAAATTGATCGTCTTGACGGAATATAACGGTAACGTTACGCCAAGCGTACTATACTGTATATAGGATAGTTGTGTCACTAGTTAGGCCTAGAACCGATAAATGTTTCCGAACTTTGCTCATACACGTAGCTAGCCAATTTGTTGATGGGGCAGCAAAATTAACATGAATGTGCGGTCGAGTTAAGTTAAGGAAGTTACTATTTTCCTTAAAAGTTGTGGCAGCACATGCCCCAGGAACATGTCACACAGACATATTTCAATTGGTTAGTAGATTGAAGGAGCCAATTAGAAGAGTGCACAACAAATTCAGAGGTGGCCTATTATTAATTTCCTAGCAGTTGTAGGCCTTGTGGTAAATTAGTGAAGTTACCACAAATCAGGGAAAGGGTGGGGGGAGGGAGAAGGTGGCACCTCACACCAGCTTTTTGTCATTTCCGCTTGAGCTAATTTCATAACCAGATTTTCTCAATCTATGGAATGGATTCAGAAGTGGGAAAGAGTTGGAAACGAGGCAACATCGGCCTGTTTTATTTTCCTTTGCAGCATTGTCCCAACAGAGGCAAGACTTCTAAGAAGAGGCTACCTCCTCCTTACTAGTGATGTTACTTGTAAGGAGCTTCAACGGTAGATTGCCCTTCAGAGGTGCCCCTTTTCTATTTTGACATGTTAGTACAGTATGCCCCAATAATTGAGGTTGGTATGAAGTCATTAATTGGCTCTTTATTATTTGAACTGGTTTGTATTGTTTACAGGTGTCATTGTGGCCAATGTGCTGTGATGCCTACAGCAAGGGAGTGTAGATGCTGCAGCGAAATAGATAAGTAAGGACTGTGATGGATGAAGAAGGTGCTGCATGCATCACCTTACACCCAGGTTTTGAAGCTATGTGCCTGAACCCATTGTTTCTTCAGACAGCCTACTACATGTACCGTCAACAGTATGGTGGACGTGCACAGGAAAACAGGATCCAAGAGTAAGTATAGAATACATTATTTTTGTTGTATACCTTTATTCATTGCTCTGACCTGCTTTTGAAAGATGTAACAATACAGAGGGTGTATTCATAGTTTAGTTTTGTTTCGTTGTGAAAGGAATAACATTAAGATATAGATTTGATCAAGAAAATTTGTGCACCATGTTCAAAACCTGCTTCTGATTAGGTCATTTTGTCCAAAAACTGGTGTAATGCCCTTGAGGTTAACCCTTATCATGCTGACTGACATAGTAGTCATTAACACTGAGCCATGGAACCAAATGCCACACAAAAAATGTCCATCATGCTTGTGCACGATCCATTTACAAATTTTAGTCCCCGAGATACAATGATCAGTTTGTATAAATGGCATAGCTAGGCTTACTTTAGTGGAGGCAGATTTAGGGGCCAAGCAAATTCTGGAAATCATATAGAAATTTATTTTAAAATTGACGTCCCCAGATGGCTACTAAGCTTTTGTGTGTCTTCGTCTTTTATAGCTGGTTTTCATATGATTATTTTACAGGAAATACAGACACACAGCATACAGACAACTTGCACGGATGAGCTAGCAGTTTTTAGGGAAGGAGATTTGTGTTGTTCTCCCATCCTATGCAGTAAGGAGGATTAGAGAAGCTTTACCATCTGAACAGTATGAAGGATTTAAATTATTAAGACTGTGAGAATATGGACTGTTTATGCCAAGTCATAGTATCAATTCTGCAAAGTTTTATAGAAACAGGGTTCAGTCCTGTCTGTTTTGTGGCTTAATGGTGAACATTTTGGAATTCCAGCTTACATTTTTCTGGTTCATGGTATTAACTACAATCTTGGATGAAATTTTACATTTTCAAGTTTGGGAAGTACATAACAGTAATAAATAATAAAAACTCAAGTTAATTTTTTGTATTCTCTCTGGTAAGCAAAGCTGTCACTTCTAGTAGCCTGCCAACAAAATCTGGATGATTGAAATCTCAAATATACTAGGTTAAAATAGAAGAATAGTTTGAATAAAGTACCCTAAACCACTATGTCAATGGGATCTGGAGAGCTTAGGCTTTCATTTAAATAAAAGTGTAATGAGAATCAATCTGAAATTGTTCATTAATCCATGGAATATCAAGGTTACTTGATCATAAATGAGATAAAAAAAATCACATTTTATTCCATGCGGGGAACAAACAGCAAATTTCTGTCAATTCTTTTCGAGAAAAACCAAAAATTGGCAACATGTTTGAAACACCAAAGTTGCATACAAATAGTAAGTCAGCATGAAATTTATATTTATGAAGTCTAAGCTCTCTAGAAAGGAATACTTTTCATTGGAACTTTTTTTTAAATATAATGTTATCATTACTAATAGTTAGTTACAATGGAAACCAGATGTAAGTAAAACTTGAATGTAAAACTTTAGCAACTTCCCTAAAGGCTGGTAGGGACCTGTTAATTAACACTGCTCTGCAGCTGTGCCATACACCATGTGAACAGACGATTCACAGAGTCGATTGCTCCCCACTACAATGAAACAAAATTAGAACTTGGGAGGCCATCAACTACAGTACTTCAGCAAAGCTTTTGAATCTGCTTCGGTGGTGTTTTATGGCATCCTCATTGTTCGGATGAACATAGGAGCTTGCAAGGGGTGGGGGCTCTTTTCTGACAGGAACAGGACACTCCTCTCCCAGAGTTCCACTTCTGCAGAAGTTGTTGCAAGCAGTCAAGAAGTTCCCATACATAATCTGTAGAATAGTAAAGATATAAAGAATAATATAATAATAGTTCTTAAAAACATACCATTTAGATAGAGGCATTCCAATCACTCCATTTCAGTCAATAGGCATGGCACAGTTGTTGGTCAAGTCTTTGGATGCCCAACTAAGGCGACATCCTCAATTGGTGTGGATACATGGGTCAGGTTTTACCTGACAACTTGTGCCTGAACAATTCCAATATATTTCTTACTGATTACAACAAAAACCCTACACCTGTTTGTGCACCTAATATTATGGATTATGTCATCTTCAGCAGGATGTGTGGTCATTGTCTCAGTAGCCTAACCACTGTTTATGTAGTAAAGTAAACATGTGGACAGAGTAACATCCTTTCCCATTCCCTTGTAATCCATGGTAAAAGAGTGTATAAGATGCAACTTTCACCATTTGTATTCAGTAGCAGATATCCAGCCAAGTGAAGATATAATATACTCTGTTAAATCCAACTACTTGTTTGTGCCTTTATTTCTTGTTCAAATACAGCTGTGACAACTCTACCAGATACAGTATGTACAGTATATGCTAATTGAAGTAAAGACTGATGGCCTCACCACAAATTCCAGACTGCCCACAGTGTTGGTGTCAAAATTAATAATGATCCTCTTTCCAGAAAGTTATGGCACCAATTGATTTTCCAGACTAATCTACTATCAATCTTGAAAATTACCTTGAAGGGTCATCTTTGTCATGTTCAAATGAGTTAACTGATGGAGTGTAGTCCGGACTACCTGGCAGTTTTTCGGTGTATCCCGATGTGGATGCCACAGCAGCAGACGGACCATCATCGCCACTGTGAGATGGCCCTGGTTGCTTTGATGGTGTTCTTGTCTCTGTTGGTCCAGTCAGCAACTTCAATGGTGGTAGGGGGACCAGTGAACACTGGACTTTTACATGTGTTACATTCACTGAAAATTAGAATAAACGCTTATTATACCACACACATACAGTAGGCTGCTCTTGGACAGGGGTCAGCTGCCTAGATGGTTCACTTATCTTTTCTGAAGGAGAGCATATCCTCCTGCTTTATGTGGCTGCAAAAATATGGGCCACTCACACCATGAGCATTGCAAATGACTTCAGCTTGGTTTCATATAGTATAACTACAATGTAATCTCCCTTCTCTCAGTAACTATAGCTGTAGCCTTTATATTTTCCTGTGAAGCCATCAAGTATAGCCCCCTCAACCACTCTCATCAGGCAGGTGGATATGATGGATAAAATACAATGTATATTATCCCCTAGTCAGCCTGCCCGATGTGCAGTTTTAATTGCTATTTTGCTTTCAACGAGTACTGTTTCTAAAATTTTGGCCCCTGTACTCACTTCTGCTATAGAATACTCTATAGATGTATGAAAGTTTTCCATTCTTCCTTGTATTACCCTAGCTTACACTTCTCTACCACATTTTCTCCCCCAACCCCCCTGCCTCCTTTTTTGTGTGGTAGCTTGCCCCCCCCCCCCATATACATGCCTCAATGTTTTTCTGGTGGAGATTCCTTGTATCCCGTTCAAAACTGACTACTTAAATCTTTAATGCCTGTCACCACCCTCCCCTCCCCCAGTTCCCAACTGTTTTTCGGTAATATCAAGCACATGTCTATAATCATGCTACCTTTTGATGGAGATGTACATTCTGCAGAATCCTGCCTTTATTTTCACTGCAGTTGGTTGGGGAACAGCTTCTAGATTAATCTAAATATTGAAAATTGGGAAAGAAAATAAGAAGGAAGTTATGAAAGTTCATTTAAGAAAGCAGTTTGATATGTTTGAAAGTACCTGTCACAAGCGTTTTCTCTTGCAACAAAAATTGCAGCCCGACCAACAAAAATGGCAAAAAAAAAGGATGTCATTTACTGTGAAACATATGAGCTATGACTCTGAGTACAGGTGGGAGCACATTATAATATTGGGCAAAACGACATGTAAACACCTTATGCTTGTTATTCTGGATTTTTCATGATGTACCACAAATGAAAGTTAATATAGCCCTAGCCTACGCATAACTTTATCGTCGCCGTACCTAATTTAGGGCCTAACTAACTGAACGAGATTATAAGAATTAGCCTACTGTAAGATAGTAATAATACCAAGTTAGTCATTGTTGTAGTAGGCCTAGGCCAGAAATTACACTTACTCTTTTCCGATCCAGCTTCGCAACTACTGGTCTACTTGTTTCTATACCTCCTCGAGATTTGAAGATACTTTCTCCAAATAGAGAAGGAACGGCATTTTCTTGTAGACGGCGAGCTGTTGGTGTTCCAAGTCCAAGTTGCGCGGATAGGCGATAGGAAACGAAACTTTAACTAGCACTGCACACATAAGATTCGCTCGAAGGTCCAAGCCAATCTTTACTTAGGCAGCTAGGCTGGCTGAGTGCACTGGTACTAAGCTATCGCTGTATACAGTGTTTGACGAAAACGAAACTTTCTTGTACTGTTGTGCACCCATTCTCATCTGATATTTTGTTTACTGTTGGTGACGTATTGTTTACGGCTTTGATCTCGGTTAGCATATTAGGCATACTTACTTTTGGTAACATTGGCGGTTCCCCCGTGACGTCATTATCTTTCGGAATTAGCTTGGTTATTAACTTAATTAAAACAGCAAAGAAACAATTGTGGATTTGTGGAACTCCAAATTTGGAATATAGGGTTTTGATATGTAGCTTTTCAATTTGTGTAAGTTTGAAGGAAATCTGTTACGTGTCATTTGACCTTTAAAGAATTCCCCAACCGAGCATTTGCCCAGAAAATATTACCCATCTTTTTTAGAGTGTACCGCACAGTATCATTCAAACAATCAACACTTTATCTTGTTAAGACAGTACAGTACAGTACAGTATCATTCAAACATTCAACACTTTAAGATAGTACCGCCGCACAGTATCATTCGAACATTCAGTACAGTATCTAGTAAAGATAGTACCGTACAGTATCATTCAAACATTCAGTACATTATCTTGTAAAGCTAGTACCGCACAGTATCATTCAAACAATCAGTACATTATCTTGTAAAGATACAGGTAGTACCGCACAGTATCATTCAAACACTCACTACATTATCTTGTAAAGATAGTACCGAACAGTATCATTCAAACATTCAGTACATTATATTGTAAAGATAGTACCGCATAGTATCATTTAAACATTCAGTACATTATCTTGTAAGGATGGTACCGTACAGTATCATTCAAACAATCAGTACATTATCTTGTAAAGATACTGTAGTACCGTACAGTATCATTTAAACATCCAGTACATTATCTTGTAAAGATAGTACCGTACAGTATCATTCAAACTTTCAGTACATTATCTTGTAAAGATGGTACCACACAGTATCATTCAAACATCCAGCACATTATCTTGTAAATATAGTACCGAACAGTATCATTCAAACATTCAGTACATTATATTGTAAAGATAGTACCGCATAGTATCATTCACACATTCAGTACATTATCTTGTAAAGATAATACCACAAAGTATCATTCAAACAATCAGTATATTATCTTGTAAAGATACTGTAGTACCGTACAGTATCATTTAAACATTCAGTACATTATCTTGTAAAGATGGTACCGTACAGTATAATTCAAATATCCAGTACATTATCTTGTCAAGATAGTACCGTACAGTGTCATTCAAACATTCAGTACATTATCTTGTAAAGGCTAGTACCGCACAGTATCATTCAAACATCCAGTACATTATCTTGTAAAGATAGTACCGAACAGTATCATTCAAACATTCAGTAAATTATCTTGTAAAGCTAGTACCGCACAATATCATTTAAACATTCAGTGCATCATTGTCTAAAGTTTTGAAATCATTGTGTACTAGTGTCAGTACCGGTATCATTCTATATGACGTTAGTACGTAATCCTGCATGAAAAACTATAAAATCTTAGATCATTTTGTAATTACTTAAATACAAACTTGTTCATTATATTTCCCTTTACAGGTGACAGAAAAGAACAGATGAAAAGTAAATATCCCAACAGCACCATGCAAGGAAAAATTGTAATATTGGTTCTTTTTTCAAATGTGGCTTTGGTCGCTGAAGATCGCGTTCCTTGTTTGGATTACAGCTACAGAGGATTGGACAAGATCGAGATTGACGACTGCACAGACCTTATACAGGGTGATAATGTTAGCGCGTGCCTTAATGTTTCAGGGAACCATCTCGAAGTTCTGCCATCGAACCTTGCTACTTGTAATCCCCATATTCGACAGGTAGATATCAGTAATAATTACTTCAGACAAATACCATATAGATCTCTTGGTGGCCTTCATAGTTTGGAAGACTTAAATGCAAACGATAACGGTATAACATCTGTGGAAGCAGATAGGCGATTGGTTAGTCTAACCAAATTATCAGTTTCATCCAATTCCCTTCAAGAAATTCCCAAAAACTTCTTTTCTATTTTTCGGGGATTGATTACAGCTGATTTTTCGTATAATATGATCACTGAAGTACCCTGTTTCATTGGACTACATGGTGTTAACATTTCAGAAATTGACTTGCGGAACAACAACTTGAAAAAGCTGAACTTGGATTATTTTGTACAAGAGAAATATGTGAAACATATTATTGTTACCGATAGTTTAATGGAGCTCCATATCGAGCGATCTCATAACACGTCGAAGGTATTGAAGATTTTCATCGATAATAATCAAGAAACAATCGATTGTGATCAAAACATCGGTGAAGGAAACAGATCCAAGTTGAATGTTACCCTAAGTCAGTGTGTCTTCTCCAACGGTACACAAGGTAAACTAGAGATTCTTCCGGCGATATTTACCGAAAGCCCAGACGATGCAATTACCAGTACTCACTCTACTTCAGGTGCATCGACCATACATGGTATTCGTGTAATAGCCGCAATTCCATCAATGGCAGCAATTCTAAGATTTCTCTCGTGACAAGAATATATATTTTAGGCGCACAGACTACAATCATACTTTCAACCTCGTCCTAATACTTGTCTGTTTGAGCTGTACGTGAATCTTACGGAAGGATCGACGGGACATCACCATGCAATGCGATCATCTTGGCTTTCCGTGGTGCTGCACTGGTGGCGACGCAGCTCGTATCGTATCGTCTTCTCTCAATTTTACCCATTTCATCGTGCAATACTGTTCTCACGTCTCATTTCCTGCTGCAATATGGATCTATCCGTACTTTTCACCGTTTTATGTGTTTTATTAATCGTTTCATCGTCTGGTTTGTGTCAAAGTATGGATTTTTTGACTTACACAACTCACAGTCATCGGCCTATACAGTATACGGCATCTGAACTACGCTCGATTAAGCCTAGGCCTGGCCACCTTGCCGTAGAACTGCTGAACATGGAACTGCCTTGTGAAATGAAGAAAAGAAAACGAGGGAAAGCAGGGGGAGTAAGGAAGAGACTCAATGCTCGTAAGTTTAAACCATACCTACCGTCGATCATTATGGGAAATGTTCAGTCGCTGAATAACAAAATGGATGAATTACACAGCTGTATGAGTTATACGCGGGAATTCAAACACATCAGTATGATGTCCTATACAGAGACCTGGCTCAATGGATCTATTCCTGATAGCTGCGTTGATATTAATGGTTTTACACTTATACGGGGAGATAGGGACCCGGAGCTATCACAGAAACAGAAAGGAGGGGGAGTTTGTCTTTACGTGAATGAACAATGGTGCCACCCCAATCACGTTACATTGAAGCATTACTCATGTTCGACGAATGCCGAAATTCTTGCAGTAGGACTGCGGCCGTACTACCTCCCCAGGGAATTCTCCCATGTGATTCATCTTACAGTGTATGTCCCCAACCGCAATGTCGCCACCCCTGCTGCTAACGAGCTATGTACTATCATACAAGACCTTGAGATAGCACATCCCAATGCCTTCATGGTAATTGATGGCGACTTCAATCATTGTAGTTTGAAGAGGAACAATACTAACTATTATCAACACGTACAATGCCCAACACGAGATGCCGCAATCCTGGACCTCTGTTATTCAAACGTGAAGGGGGCTTACACAGCTAAACCGATTACCAAACTGGGAATTACTTGTAAAGTTAATTTGGTTACATATAGTATGCCCAAAAAATATGAAGAAAAAAAATGAACACTTCTTATTTGGCTATTTTATGGAAAAAAGTAAGGACGCATTCAAAATTGACAGTTTTCCTTTGATCTAGTATTCTATACTCTAAGGGGGTAAGTTTGGGGCAGCCGTTCCCATGATTGGACGAGAAAACTAACCGATACAAGCAGACAGCTGGTGGCCAGTTTGAAGATCTTTCCAAGGAAGAATATGACTTTTGTAAAATGCTTCAACATAACCCACCGTCCGTTTGTTTGTTGTTTATTTTTTATTGCAGTGTTATTTATTTATTAATTCTTCCATTCGTAGTATTCCTTCTAATACGTCTAGTATTCTCTTCCCGAGGGAACTCGTGAGACTTCACTTGAGGTAACATCGTCACGATCACAATATCAATGTAAGAGGACTAAAGGATTAACAGTGGATCGAATCATAGGCGTAGGAGCCTCATTTGATTTGGGGGGGGGGGGCTGTAACGATTTGCCCGAAAAACATAACCAAATTTTTTTCGCGCGCCCCGCGCGCGTTCCACATCTTAATTTGCATATCATATAGGCATTCTTCCGGTTACTACATCACATGCCAATAACATACAATCATTTCCTGTTTTATTACGCTTCCATATTGGTTATAATTATTGGGGAAGTCGTTACAACAATAATGATTATAATAATAATATAAGTTTAACCATTGAAAAACACATTGCAAATTCTTCTTCTTGCCAGTGGCGGAGCTATAGGGGTATTGGTCAGGGGGGAGAGAATGGTCTGTAGGGGCGCTTTCGACACTATCCAGTGGCGTATGAAGGTACTTTTGAGTGAGGGGGGGCTGAAGACTGATGGCCGGCCTGGGGGAGGGGTCTAAGGGAGGGGGTGCTCCAAATGAGATTTTTTTTTCTCATTTTGAAATGAAAAAGGGGTTTTCTGACTTGCGAAGCGGGGGGGGGGGGCGGAATGATACTTCCACCCCTCCATATTTTTAACTGGGGGGGGGGCGGTTCCTACGCCCTTGGATCGAATTATATATGACTTAGAAGTCTCGCTCCACAGTTGGACACCGTAACAACCATGGAGGGTCATGTGACGTGTGAAGTGCTACTTAGATATTATTTATCCCAGTTCCAAACGATAACAGTTTCCTATAGACACAAGAACGGGCCTTTGCGGTACAATTTAGAATTATTGCTTAGGTTTGGATGATAGTGGTGTTGAGATGTACTTGCTCTTTGTCGGATATGGTTGGACTCCGTCTACTATTGTAACATCTACTGTTAAGAGTTTCTATGCTTACGGTCACGACGGTCACTCCCATCATGTGACGTGCATATATAAACGGCGTATACAGCTCTGATAAACTACATGAGTTCCAGCTGCAGTTGGATTAGTAGAAAATTACTCAAATTTTGATTTGAAAATTGCGCTACAATTTGGATAACAATTATATATCATTAAGAAATTAGACTCCATTGTTCGCATAGATTCTCCAGCAGCTTTGTATAGTAAGAGATCATGACATTAGTTATTGTAGAATATTCAATAAGTACTATAAGAGTTAAGTGCTGCAACTGAAAGCACAACACATGACCCTCCATGATTGGTACGGTTTTTGGCGCGTCTTCCTATAGGGACCAGTCGGCTAGTATTCACCTGGCTACATACATAGGCCAGTTAAATATTGCTGTATGACTTGGCAGTTTTAAACTTCAATTCTGTATTTGCTTGTTTTATTAACCTTACCGTTTTAAAAGCAATACGGGTACAAGTTTGTTGTTCTTAATCTATCTATCTGTATATATATATATATATATATATATATATATATATATATATATATATATATATATATATAGCCTATATATATATATATATATATATATATATATATATATATATAGATACACACATTTATAATGGTATTCACTTTTAAGAGATTTGGTTGACCGTTTTAACTGACTTTATTTGGTGTATTCGAAGCTGTTATTGATATCAAAGTGTTCACGCATAGAAATGTTCGTTAACGAAAAGGGGACGGCCAAAAAAATGGTCCATAAAAGGAAATAGCCATGACATATTCAATACTCGATATGATACTAAATCGCCATACCGAGCATTGACCAAGCATAGACCAAGTTAACTTGAAATCATTCCGTGATTGACATCTTAAGTAAATTCCGTGCATCGTATGAAACTTAATTTTTGTCTTATACACACTGTGGGTCTCATTGTGGGTCAATATAACATAGGTAAATGAGATATGTACGTATATGCCTACCATATAGTATGACTTTTTTTTTCTAAATCTTCGTCAAGGAGTGTATCACATGAGGGTAGTGGGGGCACGTGCCTCCTCCCCTACCCTCCATCCAAACTTTCTTCCAAATGGCTGTATTTAAAAACACATGCAAAAAGTCATATAAACTGGGGTAACATTTAAAGATGTATTACCTAAATTGGTCCATACAGGAATTCTTACCAAACTTAGAAATCATTACAAAGAAGAAAAAGAGAGAGAGAAAAAAACCGAACGATTATAAAAGGCAACAATAGCTAACATACATTACATACATTACAAAATACGGGTTTTAAACGATATGTAATAATCGGATAATACAATGTTCCGGCTCTGTGTGGCTGTAAAAAAAAAATGTAAGGATTTTGTTATGATTATCATATCATAAAGAAGCCCATGCATTATAAAAGAAAATTCTATTTCAAATAAAGACTCATGGTTTTAATTGACCTTTGTTAGAAAGTTTAAAAAAAAAAGTTCCCGATTATAGGAAAAAGATGATCTGAAGTTATGGCAAGTACAAGCGTCTTTTGATCTACGAGTTGCCTTTTAACATATCAGAGGAATCTGTTATATCATATCATTTTGCCTTTGACAATTTTCAGCAGTAGCACTGGTTTCCAACTCTCGTCACCAGTTGGCCAGAATTTCTCTTCAAATATTGAATCTGCAGTGCATTCTTGAAGTCATCGATGTTGATATAAGACCCCTGATAATTAAATTGAAAAAGATATACTAAGATTTAAAAAAAAATATTATTAACTGAATTTACATCTGACCGAAACAAAACTATTATATAGAAAATAAATCAAATAAGATTAGTAAGCGATATTTCAGTTAGATTTTATCCAGTTCGATCAGTAGTTACCATAATACAATACTGCCCAGTTAGATTTTATCCAGTTCGATCAGTAGTTACCATAATACAATACTGCTCAGCACAAATTAGGAGTCAGCATTCTAGAGCAGGCGATACGCGTAAATTTTATGCCGTGCAATATATAGGATCAAAATCCCTAAACCTAGAATCCATGAATTCCAAATACGGAATTAAACGATGCCATATTTATTCTTTTATGATAACCAATACAAAGGCCTGCTACCAATTTCTATATACAGATTTTGCTTCATGATTAAGAAGAGCACGTTTTTAGACATTTCAACAAAAACACGTGCTATATTTTTACAAACATTCGCAACCGCATAACAATCGTTACATATGGTCACGTCGATTAGGCCTATGTATATATTTATACCTAGTGGTGGTCAAAGGAAGACAACTTTAGAGTAAAAATAAAAAAATTAGTGTAGGGTCTTCCGGATAATATATGCGTTAGGATTCAGCAGAAGGTCTAACACTGATCTGTAGGAAACTTGTCAGTGGTTTTAGTTTTGTCAGAAGTAGAGCATACCGACTACATCAACTGTGTATCATTACTGCTAGAAGTTTAATGGGCTCTCAGAATCGTCTGTACTGCTCTTCCGAACAATAAATGTCCGACATTTAGAGGTATGCTGAAGCAGTATTAACACCCATGTAGTATTTACATCCATTAAGTATTTCTATTTTATTACGACTATAAAGGAACTATGATATCTCAATGGTTCGTTGTGCTTATATGAAGGAAATTGGGCTGATATTATGAACATGATTTTTTAGAAGTACAACATCCATTTAGGGTACAAATTGTATACGAATGGATTGTAGTCAGTCTTAATATTTTATGATTTTAGAACCACACCCGATTCTTCACTCAAGCCCGTTCCCAACACCTTCCCTAAAAAATACGGTTAAAACGGTTCCATTCGAATGCTCACCTGTAGTTGCCTAACTCCTCCGTTGAGTTTGAAGGTCTTCCTCGAATGAAGCATGCGGCGATTGTTAAAAGTTACGCAATCACCTTGCTCCATTCTATTCGTTATCTGTTGTTGAAATATATTCCAATGAGGTAATTGTAAACGAAAGAAAAAAGTGCAAAAAAATATATATATATAAAAAGACAAGCTTACAAACCAAAGATATTGATTCCTACTGTGCAAAAGTTGTAAAATTCAGGTTTCTTGTGAACGTTTATGACTTTCATAACGAAGCTATTTTCAAATCATTCCCGGAAAGTTATATCTAGCTAGACAATTTAAGCAAACTTTAAGCAAAAATTAATTTTGCATTTATGCGTAATAAATGTCATTCAGCATGCAGGTTTAGCAGATTAAATGGACAATGTTAAATTTACCAATAATTGAACGCATAACACATCCTTATTCTATATATGAATTCGTTAACAAAGAAGCGAAGTGTATTATATGTGATTTTGGGAAAAGTATAGGCAATAAGTAATGGAATGAATAGTATTAAGTTTTAATATATATTATACAATTATAATTGTATGTTGATATTTTTACTAACCGAAGCAGGACTTTTTTCAATCAACTCTGCAAGTTTGAAGTAAGCTTCGTAGTAAGGTTCTACCATTTCCTTTCAAAATGAGGAGATATAAGGAAATAAATTACATTTTTTATGTTAATACGGATATGTTTAAACATATGACTTTTAATAGTAAAATCTTTGTGTGCCTTAATAACGTATTATAGATTTACTAAATATGAAATGAGATCATTTTCACCAAGTAACCTTACATGCCAGTCTGATACTTTAAGCATTTAAAAACAGTCTCACATTCCGAGCAGTGATGAAGCAACTCAAATCGACTTGTTGTTTTGCTCAATAATCGAGAAAAGAAAAAACGATCGATATGTATATTGACGTAATTGATCAATAACAATAGCTTATAGCAAAAGTAAGTGAAAATCTTTCATTGACGCTCGACAATGAATTAAGTGTAGATGTTTTGTTGTTAGTATATCGTGACCTAGGCTTAATCGGTTAATGGTGCTTGATTGATACGGTATACTGTTTGTGTACAAGTTTTTTCTTCAAACTGTCGACAGATAATGACAATCGAAACTCGATAACTCCCTTAATTCTAACTTTTCTTTGTAATTTAAAGTTATTTTACAATCTCTTCCTTGTTGTTGTTTTTTTCTTAATAAGAGATGATCATTTCGATAAAATTAGAAATAGAAAATCATTGTAATAAGGAACATTGGAACAGTAATGTTCCGTGTTTTTTTCTAGGTACGTCTATATACGTCAATATACGTCACTTCAGTAATCTTTCTTTTGCGATCAAACAATTAGGTAATACAAGGTCATTGCAATTGCGTAAGTCTCAAGTTATTCACTTGTTCCTACAAAGTCTTGTCTTTCTCATGTTACTCAACCGCAAACATCTGTTTAAATAAGACAAACAGCAATTCAACGTTAACTTAAATTTAAGTGATGTTTTCGTACCTCTGGTACTTGTAGTGGTCCTTCTACCTGCGGATTCCAAAAGACAGCGACCACCTACAGAAATATAACAAAAATACATTCAATTAAGCAATATGTATGATGCATATATATATATATATATATATATATATATATATACTTGCATGTTGTCAAAGTGCAGTAAATTTAATGATATCATATTATATAAACGTCCAAATGAATCGACCAAAAGTCATGAACTCGAGACCAAAACTTACCTTTCCTTGCCAATTGACTTTGATATGGGGACGTTGGTACACGTAGTGACAAGGACGTTTGCTGTCAAGTATAATGTAACAGAGTTAAGTAGAAATGTTAGGAATTGTGAAATCAGCTCTCTTGACATTTTCCATGCATTCCTGCATGGGAGAGTAATGGTTCAACAGTCGAGCTACATTTACCCTTCTAATGTCCTAGTCCCGCACCAGTGTTTAATAAAACATGGAGCATTTCAGAGTATAGGTAGCCACGTGGCTTATAAATATTCATAAGTATTTCTAATTCTTTCATCTGAAAATATGAAAACTCAAATTCATCGCCGTTATTTGCGTTAGAATTGTGGTTAGGAAATGGTTGTTAAAAGTCCGTATAAAAGTACACGTACAGCTAGTGGCCATGACAACGTCCCATGAAAATACATTCGCAGATACGCAATTTTTTTGAGAAAACCCTATTGTCTGTAGAACATTGAATTAAGGGACGCGAGAAAAGACAAAAGCAAATATGAAAATAATAAGAAAATTGTTTCTCACTTGTCCTCATGTATTTTCTGAAAAGTTGCAGGAACTTTTTGCAAAGTTTCAAAATACTTTGGATATTCTCGTCTGAGTTGCTCGGCTACTTCGAATGTATCCACAAATACATTAGCGCCTCCTTCAACGCATGAGTCTAATCTGTTTAATAATAATAATAGTAGTAGTAGTTATCATAATAATAACAATAATTATAATAATAATAAATTAGATTTATGAAAGTTTGTAAAAGATAACGTGATATATTTACGATATATTTGATAATTCATTGAAGAATAACGGTAATAACCTTACATGACGGATCGTTAAGCAGTTTCAGTCATTTCATTCCTACAAATGTAAAAAGATGGTGGAAACGCGACATATAATAGGTCTGTGGTCGTAACGTTCACAACGATTTCCTTGAATTTGTCTATAATATTATTTGGTATTCTGAGTATTGACCTGAAATTTCTCTTTCTTCATTCTTGTGCGCCTGTCATGAATAATGGATACAACATTGCCCATTGTCTTCAACAATTGTTAAGTTGTATGTTTATAATGTTGCATTGTACTTAAACTATTTGTCAGTGTTGCCTTTACTAGTTTATGGTAATAATCGGAGTGCTTGTAAATATTGTGTTGTTATTGGTGCCTTTTCCCTAGTACAGTACTACATTGTTGTATATAACGACTGGGAGTTTAACCCCAGTAAGTCGTTCATACCACTTGTCATTTGTATTTGTAAAGAGCATTTGATATACCGGTGCTGTGGCCGAGTGGATAAAGGCGGTGGCATTTGAAGCAATGAGGCTTAGCAATCGGGAGGTTCGGGGTTCGATTCCCGGCCGGGTCATAGTAAGGTGGGTTTTTCATCCAAGAGCAATCTACGGTTTTCCCATCTGAAATGACTTTCTAAATTGTAAAGATTACAAATTTGAGCTAAAATATTGTTAAGTTGTAATCCATATTTGTGGTCGCTTAAGCGTCGTAAATATAACTGCTGATAATTATTATTATTATATATATGCTACGGTGAAGTTTATTGTAGAAATATATTGGTATAATGCAACTGCAGAATTTCCTGTCTCCTATCTTATTTCTACCAGTGAAGTCGTAAGTCTTCCGAATATCTCCGACTTCAAAGAATATACAGTAGTATATGGAACGCCAAAAGGGCAATGCATTTTGTTGTCTCCTTTGATGTTTTTTCCTTCGATGCTGTTGTCTAATTTAATGTTGTTGTTTACTTTTATGTTGTCTCATTTGATGTTGTTGTTTCCTTTGATGTTGTTGTCTACTTTTATGCCGTTGTCTTCTTCCATGTTGTTGTCTCCTTTAATGCCGTTGCCTCCTTTAATGCCGTTGTCTACTTTAATGTTGTTGTCTCCCTTAATGACGTTGTCTCCCTTGATGCCGTTGTCTACTTTAATGTTGTTGTCTCCTTTGAAGCTGACGGCGCTGTTCACCAAAAGCAGTATGGTATGACGTCAAAGTACGTAATATAGCGCGCATATATGGATAGATCAGTATGTACGTGCACATAAATGTGACGGCACAATCAAGTTCTAGCTAGATAGGCCCGGGCGCGAATAATTTTTTCCCAAACTGAACTGACACTGAAACTATTTCCTCGATTCTGATTGGCTCTCAGCGAGCCAATAGGTTTCCGTACGTATAGGTTATAAGGCTATATACAACTATTTAACAAGTCAAAAGACACAGACATATCGTCAAATGCCTTTTTTTGTGTACACTCACTGGCTGGCACACACTCGCTCGCCGTCTTCATGGCTACTACATATTCGACTAGGCCTATCATGATTCATTGACTGAATACATTTTGAATTTATGATTATAAAACTAAAAGTATTGCAACTCCGAATGTACACAAACACCTCGTACATATGTACATCGGCTACATGTATACAATTACAAATGCACTGTGTTTTATTGTGTTGTATACTATGCACAGTACAATAGGCTACATTACATGTGTTGTGTGTAGAGCGGAGTCAAGCGAGTATACAAACGATCGAGGACTACCTATAATGGGCGCAGTAGTTGGGAACAGTTGCTTCATTGTGTTGAGAACACTTTATACTTTCGTTCATATATACCTACCAAAAGTTTTGGAAAGTTGCTAATGTGAATATCTTGAATTTGTTCGTGTTGATCATACTGGTATCGACTGAGTATTGAGGGATCCATGTTGAATACTTAAGTATATCACGTGCTCGCTGAGAGCCAATCAGAATCGAGGAAATAATTTCAGTGTCAGTTCAGTTTGGGAAAAAAATATTCGCGGCCCGGGCTATGCTGACTTTATTACCCCCTCTCTTCTAAAGTTGTCGATCACCAGTTGATTATACTCCAGTCTGGATAGAATTCCTTCCATACTTCTGAGCTGTTGTGAGAACCTAAATAACGGCAGTACAGGTGAAGCACGACAATAAGAAAACGCAGTAGGCCTAGGCCCTACATGTATTCTCGGCATATGCGAATAGCGTGACTTTACTACGTACATTTACATCACTCACATCAGTCTATTACAGTCTAGTGCAGCGCACCACTGCACCGTACGCATTACGTTCACGTTGTATCCAGGGACCAGCTAGACCTCAACGAACATTTTGATTCCCGCCATTTTACAATAGCGCTATTATATACTAAAAGTAAACAACATATTAGAGAACGGCATCAAATGAGACAACAACATCAAAGTAGACAACGGCATCGAAGGAGACAACAACATTGAAGTAGACAACGGCATTAAAGGAGACAACAACATTAAAGTAGACCACGGCATTAAAGGAGGCAACGGCATCAGAGGAGACAACACCATTGAAGTAGACAATGGCATTAAAGGAGGCAACAACATTACAGTAGACCACGGCATTAAAGGAGGCAACGGCATCAGAGGAGACAACACCATTGAAGTAGACAACAACATTATAGTAGGCAACAACATTAAACGAGGCAACAACATTGAAGTAGACAACGGCATTAAAGTAGACAACAACATTAAAAGAGACAACAACATTGAAGTAGACAACGGCATTACAGGAGACAACAACATTAAAGTAGACAACAACATTAAAGTAGACAACGGCATGAAAGGAGGCAACTGCATCAAATGAAACATCGGCATAAAAGTAGACAACAACATCAAAGGAGACAACAACATCAATTGAGACAACATAAAAGTAAACAACAACATTAAATTAGACAACAGCATCGAAGGAGACAACATCAAAGGAGACAACAAAATACATTTCCCTTTTGGCGTTCCATAGCAGTAGACCTCGGGTTAACATTACGTAATAATACAAGCTGCTAACAGTTTTATTTTATTTTTATTTTGACGAAGTATAGCAGCATATCAGTTCATCCAACCTCCGTCTCCACCCAGTTCCGCCAGCCGCAAAACATTAAGCCAGAAGAATGCTTTTATCGGTCAGGATTTTTTTGCTTCACGAATCCCATTGTTTTAGATATGATATACAGGAGAGCCTCCAGTTGTTTTATTGGGGGGGGGGGGGGGAGGGGAGTGAGTTGGAAGGAAAGCCGAAAAAGGGAATCTTAGAAATAATTTCCAGGCCGGCCGATGCAATCTGCTGATTTTCTAGGTTATATGACATTAAATTTTTGCCCCAACTAAGAGAATTTGATGCAAATATTAAAACTGGAAAGCAATAAAAATTTGATTCACCGATGGCGCCTTATGCTCCCAAAATTTGCCCGGTATTTCCACTTACACACGCGCGTTTTTGTGCACTTCCAAACTTTGTGCCCCCCCCACCCTCCCACAAAAAGGGGTTTGCTTGATAACCACTTGCCCCCATTTCCGGATGATCTGTTGCCGCCAATGCCTACTATACAATTACGCAGAAAATGCTAATTCACTGTGCAACAAGGACACACAAAGACTACATCAGAATTGATTCTTATACTGACCCATTTCACATAAAGTTCGAGGTAAGTCAAACCGTATTAGGCATTTTTTTTAAAACTGAATGGCCTCGACGACCAAAAATCAATGACACAGCATAAATTATTTCCGATTTAATTGTGTTTATGTATGTATGTATTTTACAATGTCATTGTGTGTATTGCGGAATCAGACATCGATAACACAACACACGTATATATCTCCCATTCATTGTGTCTCACTGGAGACTATATAGGATATCAATGACACACACAAGGCCTAAACACAATTAATTTCCATTTCAAGTGTGTTCCTATTACTGTGCTGTATAAAGAAGAAGACAAAAGTAGATAACCAAGACAGAAATCGACGCATTAATGACATTAGTTTTGTCTACATGAGTATTTTGTCTTTTATCATTTAATTAGAACCCCCCTTCCCTCCGGTTCCCTTCCCTCCCTTTCCCTCCCTTCTTAGATCCTTGTTATATTATAACTAATCAAGTTATTATAGATAAGCTTGTTCAGATTTATTATTATAGCTTCCTGTAAAGTCGTGTGAGAGGGCCTTGGCCCTGAACAAGACTGTAAACCTAAAATAATAAATGATAGTCAATAAAGGATATATTGTTCGATTAAACTTTTAGCTACAGGCATGAGCTTTTCGGGGACATAAAATATTATCCTAACACACTGTAGCATACGCAAACTGGACCCTATACCGCAATTTTTGCAAACTTCCGTGATTTTTTCCCCACCTCAGGCTCATCCCTGTAGCTACGTTTTATCCTGTGTATGTGTTTCAATATCGTTAGTATCCTCTACAGAGAGGTGTATACTCACCTCATACAATGTAGCAATTGAAATCCAGGTGGTGATTCATAATATGGCACATCTTGATGGAACCACAATGGTACCTCTAAGTCCGCGATATTGGTTATATTATCCTTCGAACAGTAGTGGTTGAACACCTGATAACAGCAACATGAAAAAGAAAACAGGCCACGTGATCAATTTAAAAACAAACTTTCATGCACGTGTAGTCTTAAAACTGAAATACCGTAAGTGGCATGATTGTGTAGGATATGGAATAAAACAAACACAAACAAACAAAACTAATGGACATTGAACGTAAAACAATGGGATGGCGACACCTTTTCAACACCTAGCATTAAAAGGAAACAAAGAAATTATTGGCTAGGATGGAATTCAAGCAAGTGACTTCAATAACATACAAGTATATATATATATATATATATATATATATATATATATATATATATATATATATATATATATATATATATATGTATGTATGTATGTATGTATGTGTGTATGTATGTATGTATGTATGTATGTGTGTATGTATGTATATGTGATCTTCCCGCAAGCAGGAACTCGCGAAAGAAGCCATGGAGGCTTTTTTAGACTCGCAAGCTGACCGAAGCCAATCTCTCGGCACACATCCATTTAACGTCCATGTCGGGAAGTTGTTATTGAACAACACCCTTGCCAGACGACACACATTGCTGTCGGCGGGGAATCGAGCCGGGGATCTCATGACTGGGAGACGCCGGCGTTAACCACTAGGCTATACACTCCGCATATATATATATAGGCCTATATATATATATATATATATATATATATATATATATATAGGCCATATATATATATATGCATATATATATAGGCCTATATATATATATGGCCTATATATATATGGCCTATATATATATGGCCTATATATATATAGGCCTATATATATATATATGGCCTATATATATATAGGCCATATATATATATATGCATATATATATATATATATATATATATATATATATATATATATATATATATATATATATATATATATTAAGCCATAATTGTTGCAAAAACGAAGAAGAAATGTCTTTGTTTTTACCTCGCCATACAGGGTCTCGTAAACTGGAGCTACCATTGCTCCAAGCTGTAAGAATTAAATGACATTTCAAAGATTCGTTAAAAGAAATAAAATTCCTCTACTTTCTTTCTTCTTCTTTTTTTGGCCTCATACTGGCAAAATTCCGGGAAACAAATGGAAAATGATGCACAAGGTTGGAAGAGCAACATCGATTATAATATAAACATTTAATATTCTACAGTAACAGGAGCTTTCTTATGATGGTCGATAAGATGTTAAATCATTGTTATGTAAATGATTCGTAAACACAGGCCCATTGTCGGGCGTATTTGCAGCTTACTGTGTCCGATATGTGCTACAAAAATGAGTAATGTGCCCCTCCTATTATATGTCAGTGCCCATCCGACTCCGAATTCCTGGCTATACGAGCCCATAAGGACATAAACTTTGATGTGGGCAGTTTAGAAACATCACATTATCGGTGCAATTATCAACACATTATTAACTGATGACAAAAACTTTTCAGCACTTATCGTCGTTTTATATTCGCAAAATATTCACAACATTTTTCGAATAGTATACATTCAAGAGAATAGTCATAGTGATGATACTTATATTATTAGTTACACTACAATAAGACGATAGGATATAATCCTATCCTTTAACATAGTCCGTGACAGGCAATTTAAATTAATTTCTCGTTGGTATATTGAGTAAACAGATCCTCTATTTGCCATCTCACCTCAAGAATCTTCTTATCTTCGCACGGGACATTTTTTACCAGGGCCAGTCCGTTCTTATCTACGGCCTGCAACCATCTGAACGGCGAAGGTAACAAAATAACGCTTGAATATCAAATATCATTTTAAACCGAGGATCGCCATGTATTAATCTGGAATAACTCGAAAGGCGTCTCATATAAGAAAGGCATCAAATATTTGGCTGGATTTTGTAATAGAATTATGACTGTATTAATTAGAGGTAATGTACGGACGAACGAAAGGTTATAAATGTATAATGTTGATTACGAAACATTCAAGGATGCAATATATCGAATCAGTAAATATGTGAAGTGTTTCATCTGCTAAAAGAGAATTCTACTAAATTTATCTCTTATATAACAAAGAGAAGTTGACCACTAGTAGAGCTAAATAGATATGCAAGCCACTCTTGGATTAGAGTGAAAATGTATTCCTCCAAAGAGTGTTCACTCCAGAAGCTAGAATGACTTCCAACGCTCTTGAATTATGAATCCAATCATCAGGGAATGACGTATTTACTTACTCATAAAATGTATCTTCCGACTGACGGATATCGTCAAATTCAAATGTCTCGATGGAATCCTACAAAGAAATGAACATAACAGGAACAGTGTAACTGCGATCTCCCCCACCCCCACCCCACCCCCTCTCTCTCTCTCCGTTACTAATATAAATTCATTTCCGAGGTATGTAAAAGTATAATGCAAAGCAATTTCAAGCTGAATGATATAAAATTATCCGAAAATGTAAAAGCTATCGACATTAATGAAAGCAAAGAAAATGGAATTAGTCAATTAGTTTAAATCAATAGTTTCTTTGTGAAACGGAAAAAGTTTGGTCGTATTATATCAAGAGGAGGATATTAGTAAGTTTTTTTTTATATTTTAGAAGATGCGAAATATGAAACGTAGTTTGTAAAGGAAGCATACTTATTTAATTACAGAATGAATTAAAAAAATGTAAAAGATTACTTTCGGAAGAATTTTCACAGGTCCCTATACGTACTGTTTTGAAAGTAGTCTTCCTCTTGGCAGACCTGTTCTCCAAGTCCTCCTTGGAGTAACTGAAGACCTTCAACCAGGCCAGTGGATGTTGAATTGAGTGTTCTTCTTCGTTACAGACTACTTCCAAAAACCCTACAAAATAAATATGGTTGAAGAGAAAGACCATACCTATTTCTTTGCGTAAGAAACATTAAATGCATTATAAAACACACCTCTGTATATATAGCTGAGACAGATTACCAAAACACTGTTAATCGAAAGACGTAAGCCGAATTTTGAATGTGAATGTGAACATCTGAATGGATGAGTAAATAAAACAGTTACAAATCACCTTCAGTTTGATCAGCTATCTTCAACCATAAAGCTGTTGCAGGCCTAAATGTTACGATTTAGCCATGGTGAGACAGCGGAATTATTGAATAATATATTCTAGATCAGAATATATGCCGAATCATGGATCAATCTCTTACCGTCTTTGAGCTCAGTGGTTTTCAGGGTCAGTTTCTTGGGAACATCGTCGGGATGGATTCGTCTCATTCCACTGTGGACTTCTTTACAGTCTGGACAATGACAGTGATACCTCAACCAGAAGGTGTGGAACCTGAAATGAGACAAGAAATGATTTTCTAGGGTAAACATGAAAATGAGACTTCTTTCATTACGGTTGATTATAATCACGTAAAGGATATTTAGTAAGTAAGAGCTATACATAAAATATGTTTAGCTATATATAGTTTTCGCGATACCTCAAGATCGTCTCGGTTATCAAACTGTTACCATAAAAACATACTCACAATATGTGTGTCTTACATAAGAAGGAAACTGACATGAAATGTTTCTCTATACTCCTAATCGATATATTTAGTTCATCATATCGAGGAATTCCTTAAGTAACACGTATATTGGATATAGTTATCTCAGTCAAAAGCTGTTCTTATGAAGATCATTTCTGATCTAAGAACAGCCTTTAGAAGATGGTGAGTTGATTTATCTCTCTGGACATTATATCGTGCACAACACCGACCATCTTTATGATTATTATTGCACATTTATGATAAAATTAGGAGATGTAAACCACGTGAATCATACCATGTTGTCACTACAGTGTAGTGGTATGTACCACGTTTAGCCTACTCATAGGCTTAAATCAGTTTTGAAAACGTTTACCTTCGTTAGTCCTGTCTTAAATAATTTTTGCTAATATTCCTACCTGCTCGGGGTGTGGTCATGCCACTTGATCTCAATCGTAGTTTTACTAACGATGGTTACTCCATCAACTGAAGGCACCGCTTGATCCTGTGCTGGAGGCATCTATTAGAGAACGAACCATTGAAAAATAGCAGCAAGGAATGTTATAGGTCGGCTCAAAAGGCCTATAGGTATATTTAACCGAACATTAGCGAATAAATAAATACCCTGTTAGCACGATGTATAGGACTACGTAATGTAAGTGTGTGCTATACAAACGACTCAATACTATAGTAAAGATACGAACCATTGACTCTAGCCCAACAAGAATACGGTATCGGGTGAGCGCGTATGCAAGCGAAACGGATTTAGTACGCTATATAGCCTAGCTGCCTATGTCGATATGCAGGTAGACTTTTAACCATGGGTCAGTATTGTATAATTGTAACCCAAAATCGCATTTGTTATGAATATATATGAATATACATATATAATGTGGACTTCACCTTAACATATATTCCACTGATATCCTCAGGCTTCAGTCCCTGTTCGCGGTCGTCTAGTCGATGTTACTACAGCACCTTGTATATAATACCTTCATGCAATATGATAACAACACTAATTTTAAAATACGGGATAGACATATATAGGATAGGCCGGTATGTGCTATGCCCTCACGTTTTCTGACAATTGTCACTTGGATCTGAACGTTATCTAAGGTTGTTCCAATTTAAAACTATATAGGCCGTCGAACACCCAATCTTGACTTTTGTTTATCAACATAGACTTTGACCCTGCGAATTAGTTGTTTTCGTAAACAATGTCTTTGTTATCTTAGTTGTCAAGACAATAGCGAATATATAATCATTGCAACGTATAGCTTGAAACATATTTGGTTTTTACTCGCATTTAAGACATCTTTAAGCCAAAGTTTTTTTCGTAGAATTAATGAGCACTAATTAAGTGAAGAGGTGAAATAATTTATGTAAATCGGTAAGGGCCACTTTGTCTAACAGAGATAGGGCAGTTGACATCCCTATATTTATGCTTACATTTGTTAATTAATCACATAAATTAATACAAGCAGGTGTTCATATGCCTAAAATCAATTACAGGAACCTGTGAGTGCACCCGTCTGACGAAGGGAACATGAAGGGGAGGTAATGGTGCAGTGATTTAGGTGGCTACAACCCCGAGGACGGCCTTGGTTGAATTTGACGTGTTAACGATATATTTTAAATCTTCAAAATGTCCAAAGTCTGAAAATTTACGTTTTGTCGCGATATATCAACTCGTCACTACGCTGTGAAAACCCAAATTTTCAGATTTTTGCCATTTTGACGAGTTGCTATATGGTCGACAAAATGTCAGGTTTAAGATTCTTGTCTTATTGACGAATTGTTGCATCTCATTAAAACGTCAATTTAATATGTCCCTTCTACGATTCCGTACTAACACCATGCCCATCGAAGATAATCGAACAACACAAAACTTTACCAACAAGTGAAAGTGTCATTCGGGAAAACAATGGATAAATCGAAGACGTGTGATAGTGCATCCTTTGCAACGTTCGAGGGAAACACGGTCAAGGGTCATGGTTGATTGTATAACTTATTACTTCCCATTTAGTGCCTCGTGCCGACTTTACATTTCTTCTTTTCTTTTGTTTGTGGGGGGGGGGGGGAGGAAGCTGATGGTGATGAAATCCATTTAAACGAGCCAAGTGTGGTTGCATCATATCTATGACCAATGTTAAATAAATGTCACCAGTCGACGATTGTTGCCACAAAATATGGCAAATGTAAAAACAGTGCCCATTCATATGTCCTCATATCCGTGGAATATATATATATATATATATATTGACAAGAAACAATGGACAATTGTTTTGAAATGCAGGCACAGTGGGTACTGTATATAAGCTTATCATTCCATTGTATGTAAAAAGACACATGATACACATTGTCAACTTAAGTCAAGAACAAACAAAATATGTAGGGTCATTTGGGGTTATGTGAGGATGTTACTTTCAAAACCGTCCTTGTAGGATTGTAACAAGGGAAAGTCGATGAACCAATTGGGGGCAGTTTCCCCGATGACGGAGGGTTTAAAGCAGGGTTGTCCAACCTTTTGCAGAGGAGGGCCACATGGAATGATTATGATGAAAGAGGGGGCCGCATGAACCCTACGCTCGATTTTTCGATGTTTTGCCCGAAGCCAAGGCAACAAAATGTGAGCACTGCGCGCGGAGCGCACTGATTTATTTTCCTTCCTGATAAAACAGATGAATGAAGTCCAGCCGCCCCCTCCCCCCCCCCCCTCCGCTGAGAGTGTCACACAAACGGACCTGTATGCAGTTTTTTGGACCCAGAAGGTTCGAATGATTGATTATATAGCTTCAAATTGTTATCAATATATCTGCTCACTAAAACTTCGCACCGTAGAGCATCTCTGGCTGGCCGGACGCAACCCTGCGGCGGGCCGGACTGTGGCCCGCGGGCCGTAGGTTGGACAACCCTGGTTTAAAGGCATTGAAGACTCGCCCCAAACCGCGTGCCGCCATCTGAAAAAATGTTAACTTTCCGTTGCTTGCAAGTGAAGGTTTTTTCTTGTCGCTACAAAATGCAGACAATTATGAAACGTGTTACCTTGTTATCTTTTATCTTGACCTGAGATGTCCATCGCTATGTACACTGTGTTGTGGGTATTGACCGTAGCTGCATGTATTGACTGTACACTGGTGTCTAATTACCGACGGTATAGCAAGCTGTGTGTGAATTTTCTGGGATCTATGGTGGGGTCTAACACTTCTGTTACACCTCATTCAAAACTTGGTCAGATTACCGGCATGAGACGTTTCTTTGTGCGCGAGTCTTCAATGCCTTTAAGTCATATATATTTTAATTGTCACTGTGTTGAAGGGAAAGGCGTACATGGGTATAATAACTTGTGAAACGAACTAAAGTAACATCCAGTCTATGATACCATTTGGGAGCAGGGACGTAACCAGAGGGGGGGGGGGAGCAGAATTTTAAAGGGGAATTTCTCACAAAGGGAGCATTATTACACCTAACGGAGGGTCATGATGTATAAAGAAAATATTTGCCCAAAATTTCTCCCATGTTGCAGGAAATAAATAATAATAAGAGTATTGTATTACGTAGCAGACGAACTTTCAGGGGAAAGATTGAGAAGGGTCGCTTAGCTTTCTTCATCCTGAAAAGAGAGCTTCCTGCTTTTAGTTCAATTTTATTTTTCGGGGTACCCAAAGAGGGGGGTGGGGATAAGGGGGGGAGCGCTTGCTCTCCCCTGGCTACGTCCCTGTTTGCGAGTGTTACACTTTTCCAAACACAATCATGCAGGGGAGTAGCTGACTTTTATAGGGGGGGTCCAATACTTTTTGAGTGTGCAGGCAGGACTTACAGTATTTGCTGGAGCGGGGCAGACAAATATTTGCGAGCCTAGTCCAACCCTCACCGTGGCTAAGCCATTGCAATCAAGAAAGTAACCCTTCAACGCACAAAATGAAAATGATTCTTCTCACTTCAGGAAAGAGTCAACCAAACATATATGATGTTCATCGCTTTGTTTTTATTTATAGAACTTTACTTAACATAGCACAAAATGGTTGAAAACTGGCTTTTACAATCTGCTACTTTAAACTTCTTTTTCTCTCTGATAACTAAAGACCTGTACAAAGATATGTACTTCATAGCATCTTCACAGCTAAAAAAAGAAAAAAATATGAAGAACCATTCAATGTCAACGTGATTGTTCGAAATGCAAAAAGAAACCAACAGAATGAATCAATCAGCAAAAGAAGAAAAATATAAAGAAAGAAGAAAAGAATGGTTTACAAGTCACCTTGAGTATCATATATTATATATTGGTTTGAATAATTACAATATTAAAATCTGAGATTATTTGAAAAGAAACAGTTAACTGTTTCCAATGTATAGTAATAAAAGCTATTTTATAATTAAAGGTTAAATGTTATCATAAAAAGTACATTAAATCTAGGAATTATTTTTTTATTGCATTCGGGTATTTTATAAAATATGGTATAAAATCTTATTCATATTAAAATCTTAGACATGGACAAACTCGGTAGGTACATCCAATTGGCAGCAATATTGAGTGCCCAGCTTGGATCCCTCCCCTCACCCCTGAACAATTAATGTTAAGGGGGTGGGTACCTGTTGCACTCTTCATATCTCCTGAAGTGAGCAACTAAAAGATCAAACAGTTCTACACATGCATTGTCTGTCTGTTATATTGAATACATGAACTTCTTAACATGTCCACATGATTTTAATTTCCGTCAGTAAATGACATCATTGCTTCACTTGATTTATGGTTGAAAAAACCCAAAACACTACTTATATGGCTTTCAAAGTTTGCACTGCTGTAGTTGAAAACCTTTGAGCAGGCCAAAAGAAATGAAATTGTGTGCAGTAGTGCAGGACTTCATCCAACTATGGACCGAACTGATCAGAAAAATAAATGCTAGGTACAAGTACAATTTCTGTTTTCTTTAGATCCAGTTTGGTAACAACAAATTGTGAAAATATTCAATGCAATATGCAAATTTGATCTAGTATCTATATATGCATATTATATAAATATAGCTATATATATATATTAATAATAATAATAATAATACGCATATTAATAATAATAATATGCATATTAAGCGGGAGGCCTGGGTTTGAAATCCCGGTGGAGGCTGGAAGTATTTTCACTGTTCTGGTTTTTTCAACTCATTACCATTTCAATTGTGTAGATATATATATAAATATTTATGATGATTTTTTTTAAAGTTTCAATTTATTTCTGGTTTCATTTAGTAGTTATTGTCAAGTTGTTGCAAATGTTAATAATAATACTGCTAAGCAAATGTTTGAAAAGAACATGTTTCACACACAATACTCCAAAGTTTTATTCCTACAATTAGTAGTTTTCCAAGGATTCTAGAAACTGTTATGATTGTGATCATTATGATGTAAACTTGAGTTAATGTTACCAATATGGTAATAATTTTAATGCACAATAAAACTTGATAAATACCATAGTGAAGGATATATTGTAAAAAATGTCTTCTAGGAAAACGCAGTATCATTAACGACAATAACAATGGAATAATATGCAAAATGAAGAGAATGCTGGTAATCGGATGGATTAGCATAGTCTCCTATCAATTTTCAAATTGCAATTATTTGCACTTTTATTATCATATTTAACCAATTTTCTACGTCATTTGAGATTCAGCAGTAGCACTGGTTACCGATTCTCTTCACAAGCTGACCAGATTTTCTCTTCAAGTATTGGGTCTGGATTGCATTCTTGAAGTCATCAACGTTAATATAGATACCCTGTGAGGACGATAAAAGGCTGTGATTGGTCATCACCAGGGCAACAACAAAACAGACGACAAATAAACAACAAGATAGACAATCTGGAGACATCAAATAACAAATGAAAGTAGCACATGTTAATGACATGAAACAACATTACTTTGTTATTAGAAAACAACTGGAACATATTATGGAGCAAAATAAATATATATACATATATCACATAGGAATGCATAGCTCCCAACTTTTGAGAAGGCAAATGCAGGTCCATGCCACAAATTGCTGTCCTGGGGGAGGGTATAAGGGGAGGGTGTCCCCCTCCCCTTTTGAATTTTTTTGGAATCCTGGTGATGCCTACATGTAAAATGGTGGCACTTAGAAAGGCTTTTGTCACCCAAAATTTTCTGAGAAATATGCATTTTTTGTGTGTGTAACATCAATAAATTGAATAGTAGGTGATAATTCATTCTTTCCCGTGGCATGAAAATGTTCGCTGCTTGCCCCAATGAAAAGAAAAGTAGGCTAATTTGAGGTTCAAATGATGCTGTAAAGGAGTTTTTATACTCTATTATGCTAAATGCTAAAGAAATGTCAAAATTTGATGCAATTTTTTTATGTATACTTGACAATTACAATGCAGGTTTTTCGGACGCTTGCGCGGGTCAGTGGGTTTGGGTGTTTAATAGAATGCGGGTCCAACCTGCGAATTGTGGGTCAATTGGGAGCTCTGGGAATGCAAGTCTCCAGCACTGAAAATTGTTGAAATACAACGCTGTTATGCAAACTTCCATTTAGAAATCAAAAACAGGCATCTGGCTTAAAGGTGATGGAGGCCCAGTTAGGGATAATTTATTGTTCAATTTTGAGCAGCATTTCCGGAAGCTATGAACTTTTCCTCTTTAAAATACTGTGGTTCCTGTGTACAAAAACTGCTATATATCTTTGCGCTTGCGATGGGATACTGGATAAATTATTCCCAGGACAACTACCATCTTTAGCTTATATGACAGAAAAATACCCCTCCCACCACCATCCCCCCCAACACCCACCCTCAACAGCTAGGAAAAATTTTGCTCAATTTGGGAGACAACTCTAGTTTAAATGTGGTGACTGGCTACAACTATTTTTGGTGCTCCATCTTGGCAAGTTATGAAATGTTAAATCCGATAGCAAAATGTTTGTGTCCCACAAAAAATGATAACGATCTGCTATTTTTCCACTTGCAAACCTGAGAAACCTCTGTCTACATGTCATTGTGTATTTGCAAGGGCCAAAGTAACAGATGGTTTGTTATTGCTAGTACTTGATCTTTACTTTAATAAACAGGGGAGTATATTTCCATCAGACTGTGCACAAAGTGAAGCTGTTAAAGACAAATGATGATTTTAATTAAATTAACGAGCTGTTACCCAATGGTATCCTACCTGCAATTGTCTGACTCCGCCGTTGAGCTTGAATGCCTGTCTGGAATGTACCATACGTCGATTGTTGAAGGTCACACACTCTCCTTGCTGCATTCGGTACACAATCTATTCATGTAAATACAAAAACTTATATATATTTATATATATATATATACATATATATATACATATATATTTATGTCGACTGACTGAACTCGCAATCTGTAAGAATTTTATATGGGGTGGATAATATATATATATAATTAAAGAAATATGCATTTCAAAAAGAGAAGAAATTTTCCAGTTCAAATTTAAAGGCTCCATTTCACAAAAAAAAAAATGTAAAACAATTTATATATATTGATATATATATTTCGTCAATAAATGATTAAAACATAATGAATATTGATAAATTAAGTATCCATAATAAACAATGAATATCCATAACCTAAATTTCCAAAGCATCGTTATCATCGCAGTTGGGTATAAATTTAAGTGAAGGGCCGATGGAAAATTTTATTTTGTTATAACATGACATCTGTTATATATATACTCCATTTTTCATTGTTTTATTTATGCAATAATCGCAATCACCGATTTGATGAATAAATGAAGTGAATTGAGCATGAAGATTAGAGGACACTTTTTGATGTACACAGCAGTACAGTTGGACATGCAAATATCACTTGCTGACACAGCAGGCTCATATAATTGTTTTACTCCCTGATTCAACATTTTACTTTACCCTAGAAGGAGACTTCTCCATCAGTGCTGCAAACTTGAAATAAGCTTCATAGTACGGTTCCACCATTTCCTATAAAAGCAAGAAAAGATCGACGTCTACAGAAGAACGTATCGAAACACATTTAGAAGTTTAATCTCTCTGAGAGATTTCATAATCATGATCCAAATTAGCAATACTCTATCTTTCTGGCCCAGGGGTCCACTTCCTTCTACATAATTTTTTTGAGGACCATCCATTATCCAAACTTTTCTAGTGTGAGAAGGAGGGGGGGGAAGAGATACTCTACCTAGGCTTATAACAGTGTTAACATGTCTAAGATCACAGTGGCACACAATCTCAGGACTAGAACAACTTTTGTAAAACGTTTAGTATGATTGCCAACTTTTGAGGGCCATAACAACGACTTGAGGATAACTCCAACCTTGGTGCAGACAGATGGTGTATGACTGGCCACCATTAGTTTTCAGGGGTCCATGTACCACTGGTTACATCACTTTGGTCTAAATATTATCTGAGAAGGCTGCCATTTTGCTATTGTAATGATTTCATTCCTCCTATTTAAACTTCCTTACATTTTCACTGTCAATTGATATTAACTAGCCCCAGCCCCCTCCCCCTCAACCTCCTTTCCTCTTTCCAATGAAAACAACTGCGCAACAATCTAAGACCCTGCAGTACATACCTCTGGTACCTGAAGAGGTCCTTCTGCCTGTGCATTCCAGAAGACACCAGTCACCTGAAGGGAAATGTAACAAACGACAATATTTTGCATGAAATCCTGGTTGATATGTTCTGTGCTATGCCACTGTTGTAAAGAATGGGTGCTTGGACATATCAAAATGTTAAGTATCTCGGAGAGGGTGTCTCTATTAGTTTGTTCAATTTTCTCTGTTTTTGTTCTGTTTTGAATACTACCAATTTTGATTGCTACCTATTTTGATCACTACTCAGGTGTGGAACAACTATTGACCAAACTCTTGCATAAGACCAGGAATTTTAAGCTCAAGAAGTTTTAAAACCACACAGCACTGATTATTCTGTATAAACTGTACACTTTGTATGTTCACAAACAGTGCAAATTAACACGCAGACTTGTCATCATGATCGAATATATGCTTTTGACGAAATGACAAAATAAAATACCACTGCCATCACATACCTTTCCCTGTGCATTCACTGTTATGTGGGGACGCTGGTACACAAAGTGAGAAGGACGTTTGCTATTCAAAGAAGAAGATGTAAAGGAAATCATTTGAACGATTTAAGTTTGTACCACGACGAAACACGTCATGCTGTCCGAAAGGTCTCCTACAAAGCAGACAGCGAAAATCTTAATACCATGATACCTTCCACAGAATATTTTTTGTTTCGGGTTCAGATCTCATACAAAGAAGATAAAATTTGTTTTACTCTCAAAGAAAGAAGTCACAAGCCAATACTTTGCATTTTAGTTATATTGAAAGTAGGAACAACCAAAGATACCGGACCCGACTCGTAATTTTACTTTGTCCACTTGTGAGACCCACTGTGAGACCCACTTTGAGACCCACTTAATATCAACTTTGATCAAGATGAACAGTTTTGTCTTTCACATTTCTACTACCTTAGTCAGCAAGGTGGGATCACAGACTGTTGACATAACGAATAAGAGAGATGCTGTCTCGATTAAGTCGATCTGAGGACAATATTTCTCACCCGTCGTCGTGAATCTTTTGAAATGTTGCGGGGACTTTAAGCAAAGTCTCAAAGTATTTTGGATATTCCCTCTGTAGTTGTTCGGCGACGTGGAACACATCGACAAAGACGTTAGCACCTCCCTCTACAGAAGGATCGAGTCTGAAAGATGACAGATAAAACAGAAAACAAGAACAACCATGAACACATTTTAAGACATTAACATAAATTAACGACTGGAACAGTTGAAGGGGAAAAAAACAAACAGGAATAGAGCAAAGTAACCATAAAGTCAATCTTTATGTTTTCAAGAGAATAACTTGCCAAATTATGTGAAATTTGTGCAAAACTTAACTTACAAAGCAGCAGCTTCACAGAGAGAAAATTTCCAGAGAAAAATGGGATAGGAACTGGTGGGGGGGGGTGGTTAAGTAGGAAGAAAAGATGAAACACTCGTAAGTCTTAAGGATAATGCTGTCACTTATGCTACCCACTGACATCATACTGACTTTTAGATGGACTTAAAAAATCCCACATAACTTGACTTTGGAAAACGCATCGTAAGGAAAGAGTTTGGTTGGTAGTAATAAATAAAAAATAAATAAAAAAAATTAAATAAATAAAAAATAAATAAAAAAGTTCGTAGATGCATGAAAAGGAGGCAATGGAGAGACGGAAGAGGAGGGGGAGGGGTGGGGGTGGGGGAGCCAAGTGTTGTGAGGACAGCAACATTTCTCATAACTGGGACAAATGCATTACAGTGCAGTGTTAATACTGATTAGTAGTAACATGTATCAACGACAATGACACAACAACTTTGAGAAGATCCCACTGCAACCTGATTTGCATAAATAAAGTCTTACTTTGCTTGAACAGATAACAACGTTTACCTAAACTGTTAGTTTGATGAACCACAAAGACAACAAGTCGCTCATTGTAGAAAAAAAACAAAAAATCAGAACAGTATTATATAACAAGCCCTAGGGAGTCTGTGATGTCATCATGTCACATCTCTCTCACAAGCTATAATTTTCTATTTATGCTGTTATATTTTCAAACTTTATCCGTGAAGTACGACACATTTGAAATTATGTTTTCAATAGCCGTCTCTGCTCTCTTCACTTAGAAAATTTGTTTAATTGTATTATTTTCTTCAGGGAACAAATCGATGACATTTTTTTACATTAAGCACAAAGAAAAGAAATTTTCAGCTGAAATGGACATGAATGACATCACTAACTCGGGGATGTGCCCAGGCTTTCCTGAGTGCCAGGTATACTGATTGCCGTCCTGGGGGAAGGGTCTAAGGAGGGAAGGGGTGTCCCCCTCCCCTTTAAGAATGTTTTTGATTTTTGAAGGTGCTCAGATGCCAAATGCTGGCACTTGTGTAGCTTTTAGGGCACATACACAAGTTCTAGTTTTGCTAACAATTTAAACTTTTAAATTTGTTTTTAGTGACATATATTACGTACCTGGTAAAAGTTATTAGTTTGTTTCAAAGAGATATTTCAAGGGACAGATTAAGAGCCGTAAGTAATGTTTCTCGCATGTGTAACTGATGCATCATTAGTCTGTATGATTTTGGCATAGGCTAGGCCCAATTTATGTTGAATATATTGTTAGGAATGTCGATTTTAGATGAAAATAGTGCTGGGCGGGATTCACGATTTTTAAGACAGTGCTGGGCGGTAATTTTTAGTGCTGGGCGGGGCCGCCCAGTGCCGCCCAGCGTGGGCACATTCCTGACTAACTGTTGCCAGATGCATTTATAAACATTTCACCATTTAGGTTGACTTAAAATAGTTAGTTAAACAGTTTTCCATTAATTTAGGTTTTACAGTGAGAATTTCAGCCATCTGAGTATATCTTTAAAATTAACGTAGAAAGGCAGTTACATAACAGAATGGACTAATGATGAAATTCCATAATTCATCTTTTGAGCCTCCAGTGGATCCGTTGTTTTTGCAACTGACCTTATACAATGGAGAAATTGCAGGCCTGGTGGTGATTCATAATATGGGAGATCCTGGTGGAATTCCAGAGGCACTTCTAAATATGCAATGTTGGTGACCTTTGCTTTCGATACCACGTTGAAAACCTTAGAATACACACACACAAAGATAAAAGGGAGGAAACAGGGCATACAGTGAATAAATCGCATAAAAATTACTAAAAATCATTGTCAAATAATTGTATACTTTAATGACATTGTTATAACTTTTGTGACCAAATGTTTGTTTCTTTGGGAGGGGGGAAGGGGGGGGAACTCCAAAATTGTGTTGGAATTATAAACAATTTGGTGAAAGAAAAAGGTCAAGTTTATGCTTGGGGCTTGATTTAAAATTCACTAAAGTCAATCAATATAGTAACCAATATCTTTGTAGCCTTGACTACACATGGAACCAATTTTCCCCTTCCTATATACTCCAATTGATTTAAGTACTAAAATTTATTCAATCAAAAAATAAAGTAATAAATAAATCAAAATAAATCAAAGAGGGATTAATATACAGCAAAGTTTTAAATTCATATCTTCTACCAGTTTGTTGCTGACCCAGTCAGAACTTTCAAGCATTCAACAGGCTTGCTACTGGTAAGGAAACATATTTGTTTCTTGTCTGTTCTTACCTTTCCATAAAGGGTCTCATAGACTGGCGCAACCATTTCTCCGACCTGAAAGCAATGAGAGGATTCAAAATTAAATCTGTGTTAATGCTTTCAGGATTCGTTATTAGAAGTTTCGCATAGATTTTATGTTTCACCTCATGGTACATGTCACTGATGACTATTACAACCTGAGCTACACAAAATGAGGGAAAGAAGGCATTGTTAAGAAAACACAGGAAAAAAAATTCCATCATAAACTTGACTTCAATATAAACAACTTCAACAATATAATTATGACATGCAATAATAATTGTTTAAAACATTTCTCTCTAAATGAGGAAACCAGCAAGCCTAACCTCTTTGCCATTAACGTTTCATTCAGTTTATTGATAAACTGACTGATGCAGAGAACACAAGTTTCATTTGTCCAAGAATGAAGTCACAAAGCAGAAGATTAGAGAGTGAAGCTTTACAGGAAATGCATTATATTCACTCGTGGTGGGCATCAACCAAATAAGTCACTGATACAAATTATAAAATTGTGTACAATTCCCCTCTCCCCCCTCCCCCCACAAAAGAATATGTTCCACTATCCGGAAAAAAACAGTGGTGAGTGGAAATCCAGTCATGCAGATACAATTTGAACACAAGTACATTTTATTACACACCTAAGTCATCTGATTGGTCACTTTGAGAGTTTGTAAATAAATAAATAAATAAATAAATAAATAAATAAATAAATAAATAAATAAATAAATATATAAATAAATAAATATATAAAATAAAAAATAATAATTCACCTCAACAACTTTTCCGTCTTCACAAGGCACATTTTTAATCAGAGCCAGACCATATTTGTCCATGGCTTGCAACCACCTGGAAAAGAGATCATCGTTTTTTAATAATCGTACCTCATTTCAGTATATATCCTTTTTATGTCAAATCAGGGTCATGTCAAGGAGGGCTACACTGACATGGTAAGACCTGTACAAGTATTTTGTAGGTTAATGAGGGATGGTTCAGGGGAGAGTGGGGAAGGGGTGGGGGGGCTACAAGGGAATGGAGAGGTATCTCATTTTGTAATGGAAACAAATTGTCAACAAAGTTTTTAATAGACTTTGGGAAAGTGGAAATCGTTGAAACTTACTCAAAGTAAATATCTTCAGACTGGCAAATCTTGTCAAATTCAAAAGATGCAATGTCATCCTAAATGAAAGGAAAATGTTTGGAATAACAGCAAAGGAGAAGAAATACTGATGAACGAAGACTACCCAGTAAAAATCAGTCGACAAATAATAGGTGAAGAACCCCTTTACATTGTATATTTATATATGTACATATATATTCATACATATGTATAAACATAATATGTGACATTCACATAAAAAAAAATTCTCTGTTTTATCTGACTGTTTGCAAGACTCAGTTCAATAGGAACCATATAATAAACCAGATTCCAAAAAGGAAGAGATCATAGGTCATTTATGAGTAAGGTACAGTAGCAGCTAAATACAGAGGATATTAATTAAGCAGTTTTAACTGTCTTAGTGTCTGATCACTGTCACAGATTGTGATGATAATGAACTTCTCAAAGTGTAAAATAACTTTTTGAACATTTTAGTGCTGTAGTAGTTTAGGATGTTAAGTAAAACACAGCCAAGTGTAAGATATGCCACTGCAAAACTGAAACATAACACCAACACCATGAGGTCATACAGTATCTAGGGTCAGTCGCAGTCACCTCTTATGAGATAAAGTGTTTTAGATAACTTTGTGTAACAATACCTGACAATAATAGACCTGACGAGGAGAGTTGCAAGAATAACAGAGTGGGGGATTAGGAGGCAATAACCAGGAATGGCTTACATTTCACAATCTTTCTCTAGTCCACAGAACGGCCCTTAAACTCTTCTCTTCGAATAAACTGTTGAACTGCATATGTCATATATTATGATTTTTGTCGCCCAAAGATTTTTTTTTAGTGTTAAAATGTATTTTATAAACTTACAGTTTTATAAACAACATTTCTCTCCAAAGCTCTGCTCTTTAAATCTTCTTTGGAATAACTGAACGTTTTCAGCCAATGGAGTGATTGGCGGATAGAGTGAACCTCTTCATGGCAAACGACCACCAGGAAACCTTTTTTGTTGAAAGAAAAAGTTTCATATTTTTAACAGATTCAAAATGTAAAAAGATGGAAATTTATAATTTTTTTCCCTAGAGAGCTAAAATATTATTGAAATTCAGAGTGAACAAATTCCCAACTTCCCTTCAAGTTTACTCTTAACCCCAAAAATAAGTAATGTATTCTCATTGCCTGTGGTAATTGTCCTTAATTGTTACACATATTGAGGTCACCTATGACAACTTAAGTTCAAAGGGGCACTGAAGCTGTTGCCTTCAGCAAGGCAAGTTTTAACAGCATTACAGCAAGTGGAAGGGCACCGATGGCAATAATTCCAGTTATTATACAATAATTCCAGTAATTTTACAATAATTCCAGTAAACTTTACAATCATTGCAGTAATTTTACAATCATTGCAGTAAAGTTTGCCTTCACAACAGAATACTGGAAAGGACAGATTTGCGACTACCAGTATCTAAATACATCACTTAAAGGAACAATAATGGGATAGCTTTACATATTTGCATAAGAACTGAAGAATTTTATCACACTTGCATAGCTAAAGCACACCAGCTAGAGACACTAGTTTGTATGTGAAAATTAACTGCTTAATGACTACAGCATGTCAGCATGGCTCGGTATAACATGGCCCACCAATGTCCAACCCCTTCTAATGTATATATAAGATTGTGACATTATGAACGTTCATTACTGGATGAATTTTGCTGGTAAATAATGCAATCTTGTCATTCCTACCGTCGTTGATTTCTGCCGTTTTCAGGGTCAGTTTCTTGGGAACATCATCTGGATGGATTCGTCTCATCCCACTGTGGACTTCTTTACAGTCTGGACAATGACAGTGATACCTCAACCAGAAGGTGTGGAACCTGCATTATGACAAATCAAACAAAAAGGAGTTTAACCCCTGATCGACCTCACAAGAGGTCCTACGGGGGATAATAGCATTGTTTTTATAGAATAGACACTTTTTTTTCTTGCATTATGACAGGACAATTCATAGGCTATTTATAGCTTGGGGGGGGATGGATCCACTTGTTAAGCCTATTAAGGTATTCTTTTCTTTAGACCACTTCCCTTCCTCTCTGTACATTTAAATTTATATTTATTGTATAAAAACATATATATACATATATATTCAATCTACACTATGCATTTTGAGAAAGAAGAAAATATGTAAATGAAATATATTGTGCAAATTTAGTCCACAAATGGGCTGTCTAGTACTTTCTTTGGTTGAACTCCTCCCCCCCCCTCTCTTTCCCTACATCCCAAATCATCACCCAGAATATGAACCAGGAAATGACCTCCCCCCCCGCCCAACCTCTTTCCCAACTTCCCACTCATCAGACAGGAATATGAACCAGAAAACCAAAACGATTAGTTGTTTCGATGCATAAACATATGTACATACAGTAGTGTCCTATGCCAAACATGTTAATTTACATGAAGTTGAGCACACCAAAATGAAGAGGATTATATATATTGACTAATGCTGCAAAGTATAAAGAAAAGAATCGGGAATCAGTTATCATGTTGCCAAAGTATTGACCATTTAATTCACTGGTAAGGATTTTACTGTAAAGAATATTTATCCCAATTCCTCATGCAAATCATCCCACTCATCTGTACTATTGTCCAATACTGGCTGCAGCCTACACAGGATCAATTCGTTTCATTACCTCCTTGTTTGTTAGCTGTTACAGCGTGTGAAGACTCGCGCACAAAGAAACGTCTCATGCCTGTAATCCGACCTAGTTTCGAATGAGGTGTCACAGAAGTGTTAGACACCACCATCGATCCCAGAAAATACACACACAGCTTGCTACCGTCGGTAATTAGACACTAGTGTAGAGTCAATACATACAGCTACAGTCAATACCCACAACACAGTGTACATTGCAGCATGGACATCTCCGGTCTAGATCAAAGATAAAAAGGTATCACGTTTCATTACTGTCTGCATTTTGTAGCTACAAGAAGAAAACATCATTTTCGAGCAACAGAAAGTTCACTTTTTCAGAGCACGGCATGCGGTTTGGGGCAAGTCTTCAATGCCTTTCAACCTTCATTTGGTGCAGTCACTCAGGATCACTTGTAATCTTACCTTGAGCAATACTCAACAGGTTCTGTAAAGTTGCCTACCGACCAACCTCAAATGGATGCTTTCAAACTGGGAATTATTTATTATTTTACCAGAATATAAGCTATACATGTACAGTACCTGCTGGGACTATGGTCATGCCATTTGACTTCCACAGTCGTGTCACTGATAACGGTGATGCTGTCGACCAATGGAGCTGGTTGATCCTCTGCTGGAGGCATCTAATCATAAAAAACAATTAATTCAGTTTTAATAAGACTATTATCATATTAAATAATTGAAGCTATCATCATTATTTGAAAATGATTGAACCAGTAATGACTGACCAATTTGCACTTACAGAACAAGTGGAATTCAGACCACATCGACGACTAGGCGAATACTGCAAATTTGTATGACACCTTAATTTAACGAGAAATTCCATAAGATTGTACAATACGAGGGGAGGGGGGGGGGAGCTTTGAGTACAGTCATCATGTTGCCACAGACCAACCACTTGTAATCCATTTGTAAGTGAACTGAAAAGCCTAAGTTACCTTCAAACAAACACATCAAAAGTTATACAAAGATACAGTATGTTACCTTATATATGATATACAGTACTATACTATATTATTATATATATCACATTTAAATTTAAGATATGACTAAGATCATATTATATAGTAGGTCAATCCATTCACTTTTGAAGGGACGCATAGTATGATTTGATAATATACGATATATTATATATATATATATATATATATATATATATATATATATATATATATCACATATAAAATTAAGATATGACTAAGATCATGTATAGTAAGCCAATACATTCACTTTTATAGCCCTGGACTCATAAGTTCTTCCCTTTCAATTAAGACGTGATATCATAATGATCACATCGTGACTATCCCACTGTATAAAGTGGACAGAGTTTAAGAGTGGGTCATGCAAGTCCAACTTGTGTGCTTTTAGTGACTAAGCTGTCCTCTTATTTAAAATACAGGGTATTCACTGAGCAATGCAGAATATATTGTAAATATCTTTTCTCAGTACCACCATCCTCCAAATATCCTTTAGATGATAAAAGATACTAATGATCCAAATTGTATGTACACCGAGTAGCTTAGGCCAAGACACATGTGCGCCCCCGCCCCCTCCCCCAAACTGAATGCCCCATTTACATCAATCAGCAGCTTGCATCAACTGGTTTTCTTTTAATATTTCTCTCACTATGGAACTGAAAAACAAAATATCTCAAGTGCATACTGAACTATATCAAAGCCCCTATATAGTAAAACAACAGAAGTATACTGTATATACTGTATTGTAAGCTTTATCATACCTTGTACGTAAGTAAAAAGACGGTATCTGTCTGTATAAGTCCCTGGCTCTGAACTGTTGGTACGATCAAATTAGTGTCTTTCAATCCTCCTTCTATACGAGACACCGGCTGTAAAACAAAACAAAGCATCAATAAACTTTATCTATCATCTTATTTGCATATTTGACTTCATTTTGATTCGCTGGGGTCATAATATCTTAAATCAACATCACCTCTAGGGTAGTATAAGATAATTGGATGAAGATAGAATGTGGTGGGTATTAATCCCTAATCCTTGATTATGTGAAGACTTTAGACCCTACTGTGTGCTAAAGGAACTTCTAAGATACCAAGATAAAAATCTATGTTTAACCTTAGAAATTTAAAACTGTTAGCTTTGAATGTCCGCAACAATGACATATAGATTCTAAATATTTTGATTACTACATCAATATGTTGCGACCAATAGTTCAATAAGCCAGATCTGCTAGAACAGAGCTGAAGCTTACTGCATAATTAACCCTTCAGATCCCAGACAGTTTTTCCAAGACTTTGAATTACATTTTCCAAATCCCTGCCCAGTGATCTTTAGAAAACTTTATTGAAAAAAAAATAATATGTGAACTTGGTACAAAAATTTTGCCCTCTTAACACATATCTGTTACTCTCCTGAATGACCCCCTGAAATAATACTGTATATAAAATAGACTTGTTTTAAGCTAGGCCACTCAATTATGTTGACTTAAATACAGTAGTTATTATTATAAATAGGTATTGAAATTGATAAGACTGGCATGCCGTTATTCTGTCATTACATAAGTAAATTCAAGTCAGTAGAAGTAAACCTGTTGTTTTGGACATGGACAATTTCATTTGGAAAGGGGTGGAGTGGAGTGGGGGGGGGGAAGGGCACTGCCACTGCAGCTATGTTCAAACCATCACCATCAAGTAACATTTTCATGTCACCTATCAGCTTAATAATTAATTGAGAGGAAAACACCATGGATGATTTGATTCTCTTTAAGAAGATAGAAATTGCACAAAACTGAAAGCTACAGTATGAACTGGTAACATTTCAATGTCACAAAAGAACTTTAAGGACATCAAATTCTTGGATAGTGGACTCAATTAAATATCAGTGCTGTGGCCGAGTGGATAAAGGGCGGTGGCATTTGAAGCAATGAGGCTTAGCAATCGGGAGGTTTGGGTTTCGATTCCCGGCCGGGTCATAGTAAGGTGTGTTTTTCATCCAGGAGCAATCTATGGTTTTCCCCATCTGAAATGACTTTCTAACTTGAAAGGTTCCAAATTGACTTAAAATGTTGAATTGAAAGCAACCTGACATGTAAGTTGTAATCCATAAGGTTACTGTAGGTGGGTTTCTCCCATATTTATGGTCGCATACTTAAGCGTCGTCAAAATAGCAGCTGATTACAATTATTATTATTAAATTATAACTCTGGTGATCAATTTTACCAAAAAAGAAAATTAATTACTGAAACTAATTCTGTAAGCCAGTAATCAATAAAAAAATTGCTAGAAGAGGCAGAGCATTATTTAAATGATGTTGTAACTTTCTACAGCTAGGCAGTTAAGTTGCTAGTCATTTGGAAGAGTGGGGGGGGGGGGGAGGACACAGCAAATTGAGAACAACATTTAGGGCAGAAAACACAGGTAACGCAAGCTAGTACTGCAGGCGCCGTTGTGAGCACGAACATTGGCGTAGGACCCCAATTTGTTTTGGGGGGCTGTAACGACTTGCCCAAAAAATATAACCAAAATTTTTTGCTCGCTACACTTGCGTTCAACATCTTAATGTACATGTCATAGGCCTATAGGCATGCATCGGTTATGACATTGCATGCCATCGTGTATTGACGGGAAAGTTGCGCAGTATACTGTGGGATGCTAATGTAAACAAAGAAATGTCTTACTGTATGTAGATTGAGAAATGGCATGGAGGGCCAATTAAAACTCTCTTTTATATTAGTAATGGCGAATTATTCAGGCAAGCATACAACTTCATTTTAATTACCAAGGAGATATTTTTTAAACTATTAATTTCCTTTAGCTTCATTATTGCAATTTATTTTTCATTCAGTAGGTGCCTGAAAAATTATCAGCATATTGCCCGAATTTTCATAAAAATATTTGGTTGGGGGAACTGCAGCCCCCCAGCTCCCCCGCCTCCTACGCCTATGAGCACGAAGCTACTGTATATAAGCGCAGGGCTTTGCGCTCTTCATCGCCTCTAAGATTTATATCAGTTTCAAATCCACAGAATTTTTGAGTCAAACATAAGTCAATTTAAGTCAGTAGAGGTCAACCTATGTTTTTTGGCCATGGCAAAGTTTATTTTGGGGTCAGGGAGCGGGGGGGGGGGCATTGCAGTACAGTAAGGTTCAAAGTTCAAACCATTACCATCAAGTAATTAACATCTTTCATGTTACCTTCCTCCTTATTATTTTAGCTTAATTGTTATTTTTATGGAATGGAAAGAATAAAAGAAATGTCCCAAATTATGTTTTCTATACATCTTTGATTCTATTATTAAAACAGAGGATAGTATTTGAAACTTATCTGAGGTCACACAAGAGAATGTTATAATTCCACTCTTTATAGCAGACTGTTCCCTGAAAGATATCAGAACTGAGCTATTGCTAGTTCGGATACTTCTACAGATATGTGTCCATCCCCCCACCCCCAATCCCCATGCACCCTTCCTTGCCCATCAAGCCAATAAAACAAAAGCACCATATTGAGAATATGGAGAACTTTATTCCATGTATTAATTGTTATTTGAAAGTATTAAAGCACATCATAATTGAGCCCAACCATGATGCTACCAGTTTCCAACTGTCAGAACTTCAATGGCGGATGTAAATTAGTCTTTAGAATATTGTTTGTTCTAAACATAACAAATTATTGTGAATATTAAAAGTTCTCATGACACAATCTAATATTTCCTGCAAAGACCTTTTCATCTGGCATTGTATACCTGCATATTTTTTATTTTCCTTTTGGTAGGTGTATTGCTTATATCCATCCTTCAAGTCTAGCAATACTAACTACTATTAGTAATAGTTGTATGGTAGTCCTCAGTCTACTCTAACTTAGTTGCAACAAGGCCCATGTTGACTTAGGTTTAACATTTGATCAGTAGGCCTACTGTCCTTTCCCAAAAAAAAATTGCAGAATAGGCATACTGAGTTGGACTAGCCTAACATTACTCTTTCTTTATATTTCTATGTGTTGCAATCCATTTAATAGGACTAGCATAGGCCTATATGTAGACAGATGTAGCTTTTCGAACCAAATTTTGTAGGTACGGGCTTTCCACTATAGTATTAGCGTTAGGCCTAATAGTAACAACTAAGCCTGGCATACCGTGACTATCATCGGGAATACGTCACAGCAAGCCCTGCATTCAAGGTTACTACCATTCATTAAGACCACTTGGGCCTACATTAACTAATTCGGCCAAAGTTTGGGCTGTAGCCAAATGTAACGGATCGTGTCTAACCTTTGGCCTAACTTTTATTTGAAGTAAGGCCTATTGCGGGCTACTCTAACTTTGTATACAGTGGGTTTAATTTCACGTACGAATCCTATCTTTCGTAAGCTTTTGATACCGTCAATTTGCCTAATGCAAGCTAACTCGTAACTTACTTCAACTAAACCTTAAGGTCAGGTTAGTGTAAATTTCTCTTTATTGATATACAGTTTGCAATTTTGCCATAGCGTTAGACAGTTGTTGACCTTTACCCAGTCATAAGCTCGTACTGTACGTACTAGACTGTATTGATATATCAAAACAGGTGAATCACCGTAACGCAACTTAGCAGCTGGGTCAGTTTTTCGTCAGAAAGGATGGCGCACGTCACAAACAGCTAACATTGCAATACATGTATAGTCTCTCGCGTCAGGAATGTACGGTGGTCATAAAAAGACATCTACTCGGCATCTCGACACAAATTTTGTCGACTAGATGTGTTATTCTATCATGGTAACTCTACATCTCGCATGTCAACCTATGAACGGCGTAGGAATGCGTTACGCGTTTTCGAAATTATGTCGAACCGTCGAAATACAACAAATATTCTAATCTAGCTGCCATCTTTTAACCCCAGTCTCACGATGGCTTTTCAGGGGTGGAGGGGCCCGGCAAATTGGGATAGGGTAGCTCGACCCGATCTATTACGTTATCAGAGGCGTAGGAGGGAATTTCTGATGATACACTGTTATATTGACTGGGAAGAGCAGGATGGCGAGAAGGGGACAGATCCTCTGGATGATTTTCAAGTACAAACATATAGGCTACATGTGTCAGGAAGTGGGTACCCTGAAGTCCCTGGAAGCCTACATCAAGTGTACATACACACTTAACACTTACGGAAACACAAACATTGTGTACAAAAGGATGTAATCTGAAGTTTGTTTGGAAGATATCTCCTTTCTTTCTTCTTGTTTTCTAAATGAATTATAGAGGATTAAGTGGCAGATTTCTCGCTGGTTAGACCCCACCGACTCTCATGCTGCTGATTACGCCATACGGGGAAGGGGAAGGTTTAAGGGTGACCAAAACTACAGCCACCTCTCTCACATCTATCGTTAACCTCGTTATAAAGATAAATTAAATTAGCCTCATTCCTGTGGTTGATACTTTTTATTATCCTAAAAACTGTGGTAAAAAATGAAGAATCAGGAAAATCATTTGACAGAGAAGCGTTTAACTAAAAAAGGGGATGGGGGGGGGGGGGGGAATTGCACTGCTTAAGGGTCTTTGTGTATATATGAAAACCTCTATAAAAATAGGTGTTTTCTTTCAAGTTCTTTCTTTTTCTTACAGACAAAATGCAAAATGCACTGAATAACAAAGTTAGATCATATGCTTTGAGCACTTTCCCTATATACAGAGAATGATATAGTATAGGTACTAAGTATTAGAAACCAAGGAACATGATGTGAAACAAACACACAACTTTTAGCTGAGTACATTTGAATTTATTCGCGTAACTCGATCAGTTTGATGTATGACAACAATTACTTTATTAGATAAAAGTTTCTCAACGCGAATTATAAGTCTATGTCTACTATTATGTTAGTATGAAATGTAAGTTACAAAGCGTGCTCCTGTTCTTCGTCTACGGAAGCGTTGTAGGGGCATTTCATTGACGTCGTACACACGCGAAAAAGGTTAACATATATGAAAATTCACGTCGTGCACAAACAGTACAGTACAGTAATTACAAACAGGTCGAAAAACTATAAAAGATAAGAGTATGAACAATACTTTGCATCGATATCGGTCTAGGCTACCTTCTTTGCAAAACATCAAAACTTTAAACATGACCATTTTGACGTTTTATACAATTGGTATCATATTGTGCAAAATGCTGAAATTTTTAGATCTTTGAGAAATTATTAAGGTTGTTTTACCAAGGATGTAAATCTCCCATGTATATGATGTCCATTCTATGCTTTCGAATATTAAACAGAACAGAATACTGTTGAAATAACAGATTATACCGGTAATTTCTCACATACATGGCCGTATGTTAATATTCTTTCAAACTTTAAAAAATTGTCAGAAAGCTGTGTGAAGCATCATAGAGCGCACGAGAAATAAAATTTCGTTTTCAGTTCAATCACCTGAAAACATTGTCTACCTTTACAATGATGTTACACATGGGTGAGTGTTATGGGGGTGGGGGCTGATCGACTCCTGTAGGTGAGCAAATTAAACAAGGACAAACAGACTATCTGTGTAAATAAAGCACAAGTGGTTGTAGATGAAGGCAAGCAAGTAATGAACAGATTGGAAGCGTTTACAATAACAATATACAGTCAATCTAAATATGATATTACAATAACTAGCGCTTACATATACTTCAGTTTGAAAAAATAAGACATTTCATTCCGCTTACTTTAACTTATTAATTGCGATAGAAAAAAATCAATATAATAATGACCAAACTTTAAGAAGATATACAACAATTAATTGATTACAATATCGATCAATCAATCAAGTTATCGAAGTGCATGCAATCGGAGGTAATTGGTTTTTCTCTCAACCTGCAGTGTTCTCCGTTTAGCTACCGCATTGGTCACCAATTCGTTTCAGGTTTTGCAAGTTACCCCTTTTCAAATATTCAATTTTCACTCTGTTCTTGAAATCATCGATGTTGATGTACAGGCCCTGCAGTGAATATAATATCAAATTTAAACGTAAACGATGAATCAAGACTCAAGAACGCATATACACATTATGGTTTTTCGTTACTAAAATGTTACGTTTGCCAATGATAACTTACAGAGATTTAATCTTCTCGATAAATAATATTTGATTATAATCGCCGATTTTTTTTTCTTCATTATATCGTTCTGTGACGTGAATTAGTACGTGAGAGTAGAACCTTTCATGGTTTTACAACCTTTACAAATACTTACGAAGCATAATTTGAATTTTTACAGTTTGTTCTTTCTCCTCCACCAGCCCCCCCCCCTCACCCCCACACCTTCCCCATTGTACAACATCATATACTGGTCGTTAACCAAACTGAACATGATGCATCTGCCCAACTTAGGAACGGTTCTATATTTACCGAATATTGCGAAAGGTTTGTTGACTGGGTGGGGGAAGGGGAGGTGTTGGGGATGGGGTGGTCGGCTTGGGTGGGGTGAGGTGTTAGGATTGGGGTGGATCGAGTTGTCATTATAATACAGTCAGAGAGGCTGGAATATGCTAACTCGGAATTGAAAATCTAAATAAGAAAAAAAGAAATGTACTTCAAATCCAATCATGTTTTTGGATGGGCATACATTCTCCTCTCCCAAACTAATCGTCACGTTTATTGGACTAAAAGTGTCAAATTTACCTGAAGTTTCCTCACGCCTCCATTTAACTTGAACGTTTCTCTGCCATGGCCCATTCGACGGTTGTTAAACGAAGCACAGTCTCCTGGCTTTAATTGAAACCTTATCTGGAAGACATGAAAATGAGATTCCTTAATTGACCGGCTATTGCGTATAATGTTATCTACACACGAATAAATATATAAATAAAACGACTAAAGAAATACTATGACATATGAGACTTGATATTGCTTTTGTTTAACGAACAATATATTATCAGAGGTCGAAGGTCGCAAGTGGTCATTACAGAAAAACCGTAGGCTACATATGTTCTTTACTTGAACTGACAAAGTTTTGCTTCATATTTCTAATTCTTGATAATTTAAGTTTGCCTACCTACTAAATTCAATGTAAAAAAGCAAACATATGATAACCATTGTCTTATTATATACCTTTTGGTCATTTTAGCAAAATTTCATTCTATTTCCCAGATTGTCTGATGTGAAGGAAAACAATGTTCTTTTCCCTAGGTCCTAGTTAAAGTTAAAGTCTCAATAACTGTTTGCTGATAAATTTCGGAAAACAAAATTTCCAAAGCAGATTCGATGTTTCCTATTCTAAATGCACTCTAACCCAAATGGGTTTAATGGAGTAAAGCCGTCACAAATTTATTTTTTGTTGCCCTTATGGTGCGAATGATTTATCGTAAAATCACTGCGACAGCATATGTCAGCATGTTCATTACACCAATGTAAACGAAATAGTCTACACATGCGGCCCGATAAAGATTTAACGCAGTTCTACACTCGTATCGTCCACATTTTACAATTCCATGGAGAAAACAACTGAAAACACCTGTTTATTCATTACAATGGAAGTAAATGACTCAATTTCGCAAGATACTGACCTAAGAAAGTAGTCCTAGACCTTTTGATTGAAGTATGCAGAATCTACGGACTTGTTTAAAAGTTTGGCGAAGTTTATTCAGCTCAACATTTTAACGACATACAACGTTGTCATTTTCAATGAGCTTTTAGTGCAGTAAGCTAGAAAGGTCGAAGTTTAAATTTGGCAAACAAGTACTGTGACCTGGGGGTAGGAGCCTGGGGGATTTGGGGGAACGTGCCCCCCCCACTTTTTTTTAAAATAGCAACTGTGCCCTACTGGTAAATAAAATGTGCCCCTTTGAAAAAGATATCTTAAGCCTTTGTTAAGTTTAAATAGAGTCACTTGCACCATAATAGTATTGATAGCATACTAACACATCATATATATTTAAGTGATATGGCCGGTGTGTATCGGTTAATAGCATAACGAGTGGTGGTTGTGGAATGAGAAAGTACCCCTCTAATGTTGTGCCGCCACTTTTTGGAAGCTTCCTACCCCCCCACCCCCCTGGCTGAGACTTTAACGTTAGTGATGTATAATGATAATCACATATGTGGCCAGAATATGTTGCTCTTTCATCAGTCAAAAAAAAAATGTTGCCTTCGAAAATGAGCCAATTTTCTGTTCCTTTATGATGACGTACATTATATCGCATCGTAAACTAGTATTTCGTTTTATTACCCGCTGTATTGAAAATGAAACCATATAAGCAGGCGTAGATCCAAAGGGTGTACAACTCTAATTTTCAACCCCGTACCACAAGAAAGGGGGGGGGGGAGAAAACAATCAGTCATTAGCACAACCTTGCATGTAGACTTAATTATCATATACACAAAATTTATAGCCTAAATATGCTTCATAATGCACAAATTTACGTCTATACAATTTGATTTTTTTTCTGCAGACACCCCACAATGGGAATTGGCATCAACGACTCCAGGGTCACACCCTATCCAATTAAAATCTTGACCAGTCAAGTTAGTGAAAAGGGGGGGGGGGTCACAATAGTCCTGCCTGTAGATCTGTGGCGATGAAACATATAAACTTACTTTGGTTGGAGAATTTTCGATCAGTTCAGCAAATTTGAAATATGCTGCATAGTATGGTTCGACCAATTCCTGAATAAGATAAATGCAAAATATTATTAACAAAACTATTTGCCCGTGTTTATTTTGTCTATATACAGAGCTTATACATCACACCGCTTTATTACAAATACTTCGGGAAACTGTTTCCAATAATCATAGTTTTTTTGAAATTCTTGATGTTTGCAGGTTTAGCATATAATTCCTTATAAACTAAGGGTGATTGTGTGCGGATTCAGCATGCACTTATTTACACGTTTAAGTACGTCGAAACTGTACAGCCTACGCAGACCTACACAAATTGCAAACAAACTCTACACTATAAAATCATTGGGACCTTTTCCCGAATAATATTAGACATATCATAAATCAATGAAGATATTCTGCTTCTTTCAAGTTAAATACATTCTTATAAATATACAATCATTTAAAAAGAAAACGTGAATAATATTGGTTATCAAGTGACGGTACAACTTGCTGAAGTTACATTCTTGATTTGACAATTGATTTTCATTTCTGCTCCTTACTGGAACTGCATGCCTTCTTTTGGTGTTCTTTTGGTGTTTTAAGCAATTGTAACTTATTTAAAAATATCCATAGAAAATTAAAAAGAGAATTAAACAGCCGTACATACTTACTTCTGGAACCTGTAGCGGTCCTTCTGTGTAGATACTCCAAAACACAGCGTTCACCTGGAAAATGGAGGACGGAACAAGCTGTTTATTCTATTGCATGGTTTATTCATATAGGTGCCTTCTTTCAAAGCTTTAAAACAGAGCCCTTGTGAGTCCCTTTACATAAAGTGTTGTAATTAGACTGTTTCTAGCGATAATTTAATAAGGTGTGATAAAACAAGTAAACTGAAGGGAACAGAATATTCTCATTCAACCGGGTGTGAATATCCCCTGCAGAATACCCGCTCTCCCTCTTAAACATACTTTGTATCGATAAATATGAAGCTTGGTCGACGAATATTGTTGATGACATTTGCGAAAATAAAAACAGAAACCGAAATCGAAAAAAGACACAACTAAAACCAACACAAACTACTAAGCACAAACACACACACACACACAGACACACACACAGACAAAAACAAATAAGTTTAGAGGTATCAACATTAAAGACAATACGTTTACGCTATGAAAGTGTCATTGCACATTCGTATATAAGTTTAAATCATTTCCATTAACCATTTCTCAGTAAAGAAAGTAATGCATTGCAGACTACACATTTCCATCTAAATATCAAATCCTTACTTTTCCTTTTGTATTTACGCTGATGTGTGGTCGCTGATACACGATGAAGGATGGGCGTTCACTGTTTGTATAAACCAAAAGAGAAGTACAAATAAATATGCTTTTTTTATTTTTATAGAAAGTGGTTCTTTATCTTTATACTTATAAGCTTTAATAATATCTTTTTTTCTATAGCAAGTGGTCCTTTATACTAATAAGCTGTATTGATAATTATTTTATTTTTTATGAAAGATCTCCCAAGAAAGAGCCAGGGCACGACAAGAAATTGTATCCACTCTCATCCCCTGTCACCTAACAACGAGACTGTTACTGATGCTGGTCTGGACTCTGGAACGATCCTTTTCTTTCATGAATCTAATTCCATCACCGTATAGTTCATTATATAATATCATCCTAGCATTATCGATCATTCGCTGTAAGCTTAAGGTTCAGTATATTCCACAATTTGCCTCATCGATAATTATATGCATAGTTCCAGAACTTTCATGTACATTCCGTTCGTATATCAGTGTAATGCGCATTCTGCTTGCTTCAAGCACGTTCAGCTTGCCTTTAAAAGCATTTTCTGGTACTACAACAAATAACATGAAATTTATACTGAAAGGAAAAACTATTTCAAACTACTAGTTGAAACCCCCATCTAACTATCATGCCCATAACTCGAGATATGATTGATTGGAATATAACCTATTTTGGCTGGCTAACGATACCTTCAACCACACTCCAGGAAGCTGAATCACAGTAGTTAGTGGGTGGGTGGATGAGGGCATGATGGGGGGGGGGGGTCTGTGACGTAATCTGGGCAAATGCTCTTCAAAATCTTTACTGATGCTACACTTACTTGACTAAAAGTTTTAAATTGCCGTGCTACTTGCCAGCCCACATATAGTAGTATATTAGAGACGCTTAAACTATACAACCACACTTTGTACATACCATTAAATCATGTACTAGGCGTATATTAAGCTTTGTGATTTAAAACAGGAAGTGCACACATATAGGCCTACTAAACCAAATAAAATATAAAAGAAGACGAAAAACAGGAAGGAAATAAGATAAAACTAGGACGTTTCTCACTCTTCATCGTGTATCTTTTGAAATGTTGCCGGAACCTTTAACAATGTCGCAAAGTGTTCTGGGTATTCTTTCTGCAGCTGTTCCGCGGCATGGTGGAGATCAACGAAAACACTTGCACCGCCCTCCACAGACGGATCCAACCTGAATAAAATATGATATAGACAAACATTTGCATACATTTCTTTTGTCAGTCGAAATCAGATAAGCAAACCTTCTCCTCCCTTCCTCCCTCCCTTATTTCCCGCTCCCCTCTCCCTCCACCCTTCCCTCCCTCACTCTCCCTCCCTCCCTCCCAAATTGCTTCAGTGTATTGTTCCTTATATATTCTCGTACGTGTTTTACAGAAGCTAAGCCTACTTCCGTTTGAATTCACTGCCACCCCACCTCAACAAAAGTATAGTAAACAAAAATGTAGGATGCAGTAAGGTAAACAATTGTTTTAAAAACACACAACATAATGCTTTACTATTGTGTAAAATATGTGCACTTACCTGGTGCAATGAAGTAATTGTAAGCCAGGAGGGGACTCACTATACGGCATATCCTGATGAAATTCCAGGGGCAACTCCGTAAAACCAATGTTGGTGACATTATCTCTTGATTCAACATCAAAGACCTGAGTAAGAGATATAAATGGTTAAGCTATGTATTTTCCTTTTTTTCTCCATGTGCGAGAAAGATGGAGTCACATAAATACACACACACGCACACGCACCCCTCCCCAGGAAGCAGTCTCCAAAGTTTCAGTCAAAGAAACACGGTAACCCTAAGTATTGAGATACTCACGCCGGTATATATTATAAATGGCGGAACTGTTGCCGAACCACGTGATATCTAAAATTGACGGTATGTTAATATATAAATCTCATACATGGCATACTCTTAATGTGGGGGAAAGGTAATGTAAGATTTACGGTGACAACGCTTGAAAATGATTTAATGCGTTACAATGCGTCGAAACAATTTGCCGGGCTTGCACCACTGTACACCACTCATTGTTATCTTGGCTGATGCATGTTTACCATTTGACCTATGACGTATGATCAATTCAATGTGTCATGAACTTACTGTTCCCCATATGGTTTGGTAAAGAGGTGCCACGAGCTCACCGACCTATTAGAGTTAGAAATAATGTCAAAAGGTCACACCTTCATGAAGGAAACTGTTAATTAAAATACGATGGAATTGTATATAGAAACACCCATTGATGATGCACTAAATACATGATATTTAAATGTCATGCATGGTCCGAAGATTGTCTATTTGTATACTTAATTTGCATCTTTAAGTGCTTCACGATCTGACGAAAATGAACCATATAATTACTTAATATGCTAAAGTTGAACTCAAATACTGCCTTACACACTTATAGCGTATTGCATTCACCATAAGTGTTTTAACAAGATGCACTTGATATACAAAACTTAAGGTAAAATCGGAAAAGAAAAACTAAGAAAAATGCTCATTACGATGTCGACAATGAGCAACTAACCGTTTGTCTGTTTGTTATAAACCCAACGTTAATGCTTATGATAACTCAACATGTACTCACGTCTAATGTTCGAATTTGTTTACCGGTTTAGCATGTACTTAGTATACTACATGATATCCTTCTTTGCTTCCAAAACATACGGTAATAAATATTTCTGATGTCAAGTATGTCAGCGAGAATGTCAGTAAGAATTTTCATGGGAGAGGACGAGAATAGGTTGTTTCGTAAAAAATAATGATAAAAAAAATAATAAAAAAACCTACGGTAGCCTAAGATGGTATTTTCGAAAATAAAAACACTAAATTCAAACAAGAAATCTAACAAAATTACAACAGCATCTGACAAAAATCTCAACAACAATAAAGCCAAGAAAAAGCAAATTACTGCTTATTTTGAGGTGACTCTAATAAACATGCAAATCTTTAAGGTTTAAACAGAAAAGCAGAAAGGACCCCCATCCCTCCCCCCCCCAAAAAAAAACCTCTCAACATTCATGAGAACATCGAGGATTGACTTCCATGTGAAAGATAAACCTCGATGTCTTTTTGCCTTTTTTTTACAGCTTACATATAGGGTTACCTCTGATTGCATGTTACTACCAATCAGACATATACGATGAATAAATCAGTTATGGATATGACTTGAAAGTCATAATGCCTTCTATACTCGTCCGTACGTTTGACTGTATAGGACATATTTACTGTAACATACCTCGCCGACCTTTTTATCTTCACAAGGCACATTTTTCACTATCGCTAAGCCATCGTTTTCTATAGCTTGAATCCAGCTGAAAGAGTAAAAGAGAGAAAGAGAGAGTGAAGGGAAACCCATTTTCTTACAATAATAGTTTTACTGTTCAATTATAGAAATTATAGAAAATGCATGAAATATTTTTTACGTCGAAAACCCTTTTCATGGTCTTTTAGTAATAAAGCCACTGGATTATGAGTGAAGCAGTAGGTAGTATATACAAACATATATAAACATACATATATGAATATATATATATATATATATATACATATACATATATACATAGGCTATACATATATATATATACATATATATATATATATATATATATATATATATATATATATATATATATATATATATATCAATCTGAATGTAAAACACACCTGCGGGCGTGTGTGTGTCTTTCAACCGTTTCTACTTACTCGAAATATATATCTCCAGATTTACTTATTTCCTCATATTCAAATGTCTGCACAGGTCCCTTTGTAAAAGAAATAAAGCGGGGGAAAGTTAGTTGAAATTCTAAATAGGCCTACATGAACTGTAGCTTTTGACTGTTTTTGGTACGCCTCAGTATCCTTATAGGCCTTACGTTACCGGTACCGTATATTTTTTAAACCTTTTTCATATAACTCGAAATATTCGAGAAATAATCTTAAGTTCGACTAAAGGGTGAACATTTGAGACAAAAGATTCGAAAGTTTGAAATAAAATGTTGACATTTTGTATGTCTCATCTGGGCTACAGAAGCTTCAAGGAAAAATAAAAATTCGTTGTCCAAAGATGCCCAAACTGGTCAAGGTTTTTCGCGACTCCCCCGCCCCCCTCACCCCCACAGCCCAACTGTTTGATATCTACGTAATATACACTGCTGTTGGTACCCTGGTTTGCGTTTGACTCCACAGAGTATGGTACAAAGTTCGAGAATTATGCGTCTCAGTCCAACCCACCCCTCCCCACCCTACACCGCAAATACGTCACAAAATACCATAGTCAGTGAGGTTAAGATTTCGTAACCACGTTTCTAGTTTCATCGTTTTTTCGCCAAACAGATTTTTATACAACCTCTCGGATTGTTTACATTCCCGACAAATGAAATGTACACCCTGAAGTCAAAGCTGAGCGGACAAGACAACAACGAAATTCAAATCACCGTACGACATACATCGCCAAAGTGTAGGCCTACCATGCTTATATGTTGTTATGTATACAAAAGCGCGGAGATTACCGTTAGTCACAAATTAACCACGGATGCCAGGAACAAAAATACAAATTTATAAGAAGTTTCTTTATCAGCATCATACACACGTTACACATCATGATATATGCTTTAAAAGTATATAAATGAAGCGCATTTAAGGTTTCCGAGCTGCAATGCCAGAGAACGGACTCCACAGTTACACATTAATTACCCATTCGGCTAAGACCTACAAATCTCGGCGAGCGCACCATGTTTTTATCAAAATTAGATAAAATTGTACTTACAGTTTTGTATTTAATATCTTTCTGTGTAGATTTCTCATCTAAGTCTTCTGTGGAGTAACTGACTGACTTCAACCACCCAAGCGGATAACGCATAGTGTGGTTGTCTTCATTAGAGGTAACCACTAAAGACCCTATATGTATAACATATAATGAAGACAATCAATTTGGTTTTATTTCATTCAAGAAACTCTCCTTGTTAACACTTTGTTTTTAAGTCTTAATTCAAATAGTTTCTGTGACTACAACAGATAAACTCAAATGTGAACTAGGGGGCATGATGTCTGACCAATAGTTATACATCATGATGGTTAAGAAAGTACAAAACTGTAAGTTTAAGTTTAATTTCGAAGAATAAAGAATAAAAACATTCAACGCCACAGACAACATGTTAATGGTTTTTACTATTGCAGTTAACAACAAGAACAGTGCACCATTTTGTCAATCCACTATAGATTTGACCAATGAAGCTCTATGCCAAATAATGCGGGGGGGGGGGGGTAGGACATTTTGAATATATGCGAAGAAGCTAATACAAACTTAAATGACAATCGACAGCCGCACATACATTTTAATAAACTGATGATTTATCATAATTAATGATTAATTCCCTTTTTTCCACTTTTACTCTCTGTTTTTTCTCATTGTTATGAAACTGTTCCTTGTCCATGTTCGCGATCTATACCATTCATTTTAATGGGACATTATTGTCGTAAAAGATCGACAAAATTGTCGATACTAACGACCCCACCCTACCCACTCTCAGCTAGCTGCTTAAAGTTGGTCAGTATAGGCCCCAAATTATAGCACGCTTTAATTGCTAGAAGTTTTCAAAAAGTAATTTCCTGGAGGTCTTTACTCTCCAAAACTTTTTCAGAACACACAAGATGACTGAATGTCCCAGTGAGTAAAATTTCCTCGAAGGTTGTAATAGAAACAGTTGAAGAATTTTGGCCAAAGGTGACCATATTTGAATATGTTGCATATTTGGGGCCAATACAGCATACCTTTAAAAAGTGTGTTCACCTACAGAGACGGAGAAAGTTACTCTCCATTCAGTTTTTGCATTACTCCAAACAATTATTCTGATTCCTTTTCGGTTCATCTCTCTCTCTCTCTTCTTTCATATGTAGTTCTCGACACATGGAGGGGGATATACAATACATGAAGGGGGATATAAACACACGACGGGGATATAGACATTGAGATTAATGAACACCATATACCGTTGTCTATTTCCGCTTTTCCGAGTGTTAATTTTCTTGGTATATTACGAGCAGGAATTCTTTTCATCCAGCTCTCAGTCTCCATACAGTCTGTACAGTGACAATTATGTCTGATCCAATAGGCGTGGTACCTGTAACGAGATTAGGTATAAAGGGAATGAGATTTCAGTTATACGGAACGTCAAGAATTTGAATACGGAATCCAGCATACGGAAAATCCTGCTGTTGAGTAGGGTCGCACCTCGGGGGATAATTATATCGGCCTCTCAATTATGCACCCTTCATAAGATCTTCTTACTGTTATGTATATTAGAATATACTGTTTTTTTTTTGGTTCCATAAATGTCCTAGCAACCCCCTTATTTGACCCCGGGTCCCGGGACTGAAGCCCCCTGGATCACTGTTCGTCAGGCCTGTATAACATCACACGCTGTTGCAAGATAAACTCCTGTATACCATTGCAACCCACCGGAAGAAAGGAATGGTGAGGTATATTTATTACAGTGCTCTGGTTGACAGGTTCATAGTTTGTTTATATTTCTGAGTAAAACTACACATATCGTACAGAACCCTTGATGTTTAAGAAAGAAATAATTATTTTGAGGGAAGGTCTCTTCATGCAACTGTACATCGGCACATCAACTTATCCCCCGCTCCTCCCTATCAACAACAAATCCGCTGGTCTCCTCTTGCGCACGACACTGTTTCACTGGTTGGAAATAAAATATGTATCAGTTCTGTGTACGAACGTTCTTCATGCTCTTGATTTTGGTTACAGGCCACGAGACCGAAGGTCCGCGAGACCGAAGGTCCGCAACCCGAAATTAAAGAAGGTCCGCGACACCGAAGGTCTTCGAGACCGAGGTCCGCGAGACCGAAACTATTACTAGGCCCCGCGAGACCGAAACTATTACTAGGCCTATAATAGTGGTAAGACCAGGGAGTTGCTATGGAACAACTCCTTGGTAAGACAAATATTACGACCGGTTATATTACGTTGATAAAGCGCGTAATTAACAAGAACTTACAGCCATTTCTTTTCATAGTGGATACCAGTGACTTGCGGAAGGGAGCTGGGGCGGCTTGCATTGATACTAGGGCTCCACCAGTAGCGTAACCAGGGGGGTTGTAGGGGGCGAAAGCCCCCGCTCTCAAAGTCTCGCCACCACCCTCCATGCTGCCCCAAAAGAAATTTTAGAATACAATATAACTTAAAAATTAGATATAGCGATACCCTATTTCAAACAATATTGCCCCCCCACCTTGTCAATATCCTTGACCCCCCTGAATAAAAGCCCCTCTAATGAAAAAGTCTAGTTACGCCTATCGATGGAGCTTCCATAAACCATCGGTCTCGCGGATCATCGGTTCGCGGAAATTCAGTCTCGCGGACCTTCGGTCTCGCGGAATTCCCCTCGATTTTTGCTTTTGCTTTTCAAGACAAGCCTCCTGTTGTGTCATCCTCATCATTTTGAGGGTCGGAACCTTTACTTCAGAGAACGATTAGCAAAGTTGAGCACACTCAACACTCATAACGGGTCTGAGGAATTTTAAACAGAAAATGTAATGACTAAACGTCCACACTATCCATTATGTCCATAATGTATGAATTATTCTGAACATTCAGTCACCTGCTTGGTGCGCTGTCTTGCCATTTCACTTCCAGAATGGTACCATTTGGGGTGATGGAGACTCCATCCACCAAGGGGGAAGGTTGTCTTAATGTTATCGACATCTACAAAGAAAAAAAATCAGAAACTTTAAACGAATATAAATAAAACAAGTAAGAAGATAGACCACAAACGGTGCCAAACTCACTGGCAGCAAACTGTCTTTATTTATAATACAAGCATACAGCAGTGGCTTTGAGGGTTAAATCAGTTCCTGTTGAAACATGTTTTGTATGCATTATTACACCATCCATTAAAAAAACAAACCGCTTTATAAAAACAAAAACGTAACAAAGCGACGAGGAATACTTAGAACAATGGAATACCTAGAACAATGGAATTGGAATACCTAGAACAATTAATGAAAACAACAGGATAAAATACCAACTAAAAATAAACCCTATGCATATCAGGTAACCTACTAGTGACATAAATTTCAATTAAGGTTGTCGACAGTAGCGCAACCAGCAGGAGGGGGCGCAGATGGGCGTGATCAACCCCCCCAATTTGCGTTGTGCTACAGTCTTGCCCGCCCCCCCCATGACATCCAGTGATATATTCAAAATACTTCTTTTTTACATTTTTTCGAGGTCTAATCACAAGTATTCATACCTCAGGGCTCATGTTCATACTTCATATAACCTCAGAACTTGGCCATCAGACCGAAATATTACACATTTTGGGCCTTCATCATACCCACATACTGAGACCGTTGATTAATATCGTCGTGGACGTGTATTTGTGCAGACGAGTTTCCCATTAATACATACATTTTTTGGTAATTCCTACCATCAACCATCACGGGGTTGCCCCCTTAAGAAAAATCTTGCCCCCCCCCTAACAATTAGAATGCTGGCTACGCCCCTGCCTACTGGTATCGCTTAGTTAAACTTCAAAAGCTTGTAAACAAACGTAAAGAAAGGTAAGTAACCTAAAATCACGCCCAAACGTAAGACATATCAAAATCACTTACGCTATGGCTTACAGAATGTAACGTTAACTTTCACAAATACTTCGATCGACAGTATCCGAACCTCTTCAACAACAGTATTGCGTGTTTGCCTATAATATTAATCTACGAGGTGCCCCTATATATACACATCAGCTCATGGAGGGGTATAGCAAGATAACATTTCAAGCTGTCAGAAGCCACTTGGTGCAGACTGTTACATATTAATACAAGTAACCTTTGGCATGACAATTTTTATAAGATTACGTAGCTATTGTAATCGGTGACAGACCTGGGGTGTTGCTGGCCAAAGGACTTGCTTTTACAGTAAACAAGAAACTGCGTTACACGTTGCAAGTATAGTAGCATATGGAAGTATGTCAGGATGATATACTTCCCTGTTGTATGTGCCTATAGGCCTAATCGATAGCATTGCCTACATAAATATATATATATATATATATATATATATATATATATATATATATATAAATGAAAATCGTAATGAGTTGGAAAATCAAGCACAGTGAAAAAACTTCCAGCCTCCACCGGGATTCAAACCCGGGCCTCCCGCTATGTACGCGGACACCCTAACCAACTAGGCCATGGACACTGATTGTATGTCCAGAGGTTCTAAACCGGTAAGGAAGGTCGTAATTCCACTGTAGGCGTTTGTCACCTGTTTCGAACAATACTAGTTCTGTTTTTGGTGACATATTTTGCCTTACTCTAGAGATCAAACATGATGCTAACCAACTCGAAAATCATTTGTAATTCCTAAAGCCGGATCTCGAAAGAGATACTTTGAACAGACTTTATGTTAATATATATGTATATAATATAGCGTCGTAAAGCCATTGCCTTCCAGACCAGATATTGAACCCAGCGAAACATATCAATATGGAGTTTTACGAAACATTTGCCGGCTGGTTATCTTGTTGTCTTCTCAAGGAGAAGCCAAGCAAATTGTCTATATACTTAATGCGTTGCAGACTCTTTGCTTATACGAGATTTTGTATGTGCATGCGTTTACAATTTATGGCAAATTTACCTGACTCATTTATATGTATGTGGGATACACTTATAACCAATGATAGCTTCATTCGTATAAATTAACCCCGCCCATTACCGGTCTACTTGCAAGGAAAATGTTTCTGAAAAATATAGGACGTTATTAATGACTATTTCTGATTAATCACTCATTTTCTCCGTCCTATATACAGACGTTGGTTCCCGGCGGACACAGCTAATCTGCCTTGGAATAGTTACACGATACCTGGTATTTGTTTCATTTAATTTAAAAAATAAAGTAAAATATAACAAAAAAACGATGATAAACGACGCTTAGTGTTGGTTCACGTGATATGCATCTGATATATTGAGGTTTGAGTGCAGATTCAGTGCAACTACAATAGGTTTCAGTTTCGAAGTCTTTGTTAAGATGAAGGCTATTATAACATGGGGGTGGGGTCTTTGTTGACTGGAGCGATGGTTGTTGGGGGTGGGCCTAGGGTGGGTGGGGTGTTGGCATGCGCACAACCGCGGTAATGGACAAATTGAGGTTTTTTAATTTCACTACAAGTTTACAAACAGCATGTTACTCAACACAATGGAAGAAAAAATTCTTCATACTTCAAATTTAGTACGAAGTACAAGTCAAACGAAGCTCGTTACGGTAGCATTTACGTTCCCCTGCTTAGTTCCGACTCGCACCCCCCCCCTCCCCCGACACCTTCCGTACAAATATCATTGTACTGTCCAACTGACAATAATGTAGAATCCTATGCAGATTTTTGATAGGACTATTTGGTAACACTATAATATATCAACTATATATCAACACTGTATGTCGTCCAGTTACAGAGTTGTTGACAAATGACAATTCATAATCATGGACGTTAAATATGAATCTAAGAGACTGGCTTCGGTCAGCTTGCGGCTTTGATAAGCCAGTGATAGCTAGTTACTGCTTGCAGGAGATTCTAAAATACATACATACATACACGCATACATACACGCATACATGTATGTATGTATGTATATGTGATCTTCCCGCAAGCAGGAACTCGCGAAAGAAGCCATGGAGGCTTATAGACTCGCAAGCTGACCGAAGCCAATCTCTCGGCACACATCCATTTAACGTCCATGTCGGGAAGTTGTAATTGAACAACACCCTTGCCAGACGACACACCTTGCTGTCGGCGGGGAATCGAACCGGGGATCTCATGACTGGGAGACGCCGGCGTTAACCACTAGGCTATACACTCCGCCTTACACTCCGCCTACACTCCACATATCACACTGAGAACATGGACACTGAGAATTAATACTTATATACATAGGCCTACATATATATATATTTATTTATATGTATTTATATAGTCTTACCTCTAGTGTGCATTAATGTTCTACGATTCCAATGATATCGTTGTCTTGGACGATGCTGTGCGCGAGTGTTTGTTAGCCCTTTGGATAGTGACCATATAGTTTCACTGCAGCATAGCATATGTCCTATTCAAACTCAACTGACTAGAGGTTACGTCTATAGAATTGTTACTCGTTGTAAACCGTTTATCTAGGTTTACATGCTGGTTTGTTCATCATAATAGTGGTAATATTACACAGTGTATGTAGTCTGTTGTGAGTATGAAGTTCGCATCCGGCGAAGCGAGGGGCAACATATACTGTGTACGTGTATTGCATATATTTCATATATAGACTTATGTGGATCGGTATTGAACGTAACGCAATTATAACTGTAGCTCTATGGAGTGCTATACGTTCACTGAGACTGAATTCCGTACGTAGGATTCATAATAAGAGGTAAAATGTATGATTTCGCAGTTTCACGCTGCACTACAGCCTACACTGAACTCGACAGATTGTTCTCCCTGTAGGCTATTTGTAGTGATGTACACGTAGTTGAGTGGTGTGGAGGGTTGGTAGTTACATGAATGGAGGGGGGGGGGGGGTGGAGGGGTGGTGGCGACAGCAGAATGGCGGTAGCGTAATGCCTATAACACAATTACAAACTGATGATCACTATACTTGCCCTAAATTGTAGATACGAAAGCTAAAAATAAAAAGGTTAGTTTCGAGAATAGCAAGATAGGAGACTTGTTAATGGCAATTAATTTTTATTCGCTATACATGCTTTACGAAGGTTTCCTATTCTGTGACGAATTATCTGAGGGCGCTACACGTCTGTAACAAGATTTTGCTGAAATGAACCAAATGTGGTTCATTGGGGAAAAGAAAAGAAAGAATGAAAAATATCTACTCCTATGTAATTAAAATATTGTTATCATTAATTGCACCTGTTGTTTGCGTGGTTTGATTGTTATTGAAAATCGTCGTTATATATAGTGTGTTTACATAAAAAATAAAATTTTAAAAGAAAAGTAAGGTTATAAACCCAACTTACGATGGTATACATATATCCATTAAATACATATCTTGACAGTTTGCCCCAACGAGTCTAAAATTAATTGTTTGAGCTTGGTTATAAAATACGATAAGAAAAGGGTGCGGGAAGAGAAGAAAAGAAACTGCTATCCATTAATAACCTTGTCGAGTACAAATAATCCGCTAAAGCAAATCCATATGGTGTCCAATCTTTCTAAGTCTAATTTAAAAGGGACGTTGCTAAGGTGAATTTTTGTACGATTTTAATATCACACGTGTACCTTTACAGTTTAATTATATTTTTTATATTAATTGCAAAATCAAACGTCATATCGACAAATTAGCTAGTTCAAAGGTAATTTATTAAACTATACTTCTTTGGCGATAAGATGTTCTGAAACAATAATTTATAGTAATGCCATGATACATGTAGTCATTTATTGTTTTACAATAGAAACGTTTGTGATAACATCTTCCTTTCGAGGACAGAGTTGTAATAAGTGTTTAGGTATAGATGAGAGGGAAGGGCGGGGGGGGCACCAAAATGGCCACACATCAGTGTTAAACCTATAGCAACTGGATCCTTTAAAAAGTAGCAAAAGTGCCAGGCAAACACATGATTAAATTTGCGTTTCATATATACCTCATGAAACGTGAAACTTTCTTTCTTGAAAATTTGAACAAAAAGAGTACTAAAATTCCAGACCCCGCCACAAGCTTTCTGAACAATCACCTTTTGATAGCTTCCTATAAGCCACTAATAAATGTAGCAAAGGTGGTCGAGAAGCGCATCAACTCTCTCCTGTTAAAACTGAAAATATCGAAATCCTTGTCAAACCGGATAGCAGTCAAGTTCCCACATTCCCCTCCCCAAACAACCTTTATCCAAACGACTAATTATGTCATTCCATTCGTATAAATCAAAGTATGTTGGATTATAAAGCTGGACAATATGAAATCCGTACCATGCAGTCCTTTATAGGGATGGTGTTCCTTCTCCACCGACACCATGAAGGAAGATACAACTTGATAAGCAGAGTTGGTAGAAGTAGTCAGTCAAATACTTAAGACTTTTAACTTCTTTTTTTTGCTATTTCAAAACACAGTAAAATATCTCGATAAAAACCCCAACAAAATAGAGCCACAAATAAACCTTTGTTCAACTCTAGGAGGCTGAAACAATGTAGTATACGACATACCTGACGTTACGTTCTTCTCATGGACGTCCGGGTTAATGAACGGTTATCCGTCCAAAGAGTTAACCAATTAACCGACCAATCATCCATGCAATAATTGAATATTTAGCTTGCCATATTCAGTTAGGAGTGAATTAGTTTGACAAGAAAAAAGGTGAAGAATTTGCTTTGACTACTTTGAAGAGAGAGGGTGGGGAGGGAGGGGGAGGGGAGACCTCTCTCCCTTGCCCCGTGGATATTAATGGTTCTCATTGTGGGTCTGAGGAGAAAGGAAGCGGGAGTAGGCTAGATGTCAGAACGATTTGTCTTCTGTCGACTGGTTTATCAGGTTCAGTAAACAGTATACCCAAATACGACAGGGTAATTAATTACATCCAAGTGAAAGGGCATTTCGTCTTGGAAAGAAGTAGACAGATGTTTCTATTTACCAGTGTATCGAATATTTGCCAAACAATTTATATTGCAATATCGCCTCTTTTGTCAGCAACTCAAAATAATCCAGATGCTCAAAATAAGTTATAAATGATATATATTACCGCTGGTTCAGTACGCACGCTCATATATGCAAATGAGATTCTTTCAACAGGGTGAAAGCATAATTTATAATTATGACGTAAGCCATAGTCTCTGTTTATGGTCTCGTATGACAACCTTATAAGGCATTATATAAATCACCGTTTTATATATATAATATATATATATATATATATAAGTTCTATAAGTGAAGACAATAGTTATTAATTAATTATTACTAGCAGTCAACACAGTACGGTCTATACCCCCAATTTTAAGAACTAATATGAAATGTTTCCCAAAATACTTCTTTTAAGATATTTGTACACAGTGCTATGGTTGCAGACTAGCCTAAACGCCTCGAAGGTAATCATGCATATCAACGAACTGTCCTTAAAAGTTGCCTAGTCCTGGGAACAGCATGAGTTGAAGTTTTGAAACATTTATTTAATTTAGTTAACTACCGTCATGTATGGTAAAGAGTAATTCCAAGGTTAAGAAGAGTCTTCTATGATGGAAACTGTTTGTTTTTTTCTATAGATATAGGTATAACTAACTGTGTAATATTTAACACATGAACCACGAGTGTTGTTCAAAATATCGAGAGGAATTCAAGTTCGATATGAGTAAAATTTGCCGCTTGGAGGTTTTTTGATAAAGCCACATAATTCAGACGTTCTTTCAATGCTAAATTAGGTATATAACAGCAATGCCGCCGTTATTTCCATAAGTGCATTGTGCGACGACAGTTCAAAACTTAAAACCTGAGTTACAGCTAATTGCCTTAGAAAACACAGATTACTATTATTATTTTTTTCTTCAAAATAACTAGAATTACCGTTGCAGGTAATAACAGATTTTATGTCAGAAAGCCCGAGAAACTAAAATCAATAATGGCTGCAACACTAAATAACCCAGAACAGGGAAAGTGGATAATCTTCATAAAAGGACGCTAACTTTTCAGTGAACGGACAAGCTGGTCGAGATTTAAAGGGAGGCACAAGGAAAACACTCAAGCTGATATATAATTATAAGAAAAGTCAACAAAATGAGTGATGTTTTTACAACTGTCAGCCTTTCTGCTCAAGATATTGGTCTTAAAATTTGCTTGCGTCTGAAAAGCACCTTTAAGCACCTATAAGTCTAAATTGATGATCACGTCGGCTCCTCGATATAGCCCTTAAATGTTAACTTAACAGAACACATTCCACTAAATATGATCAGTTTATTTCATGTTGTGTCTCTACGGTTTCTTTTTCTCACGACATCGGAATACAGTACCAGCTCATGCCCGTACAAGTGATTATTTTAGAGGCGGGGGGGGGGGAGGGGTGTTAATTTAAAGTTATGGACTGGCGTCCAAAGGGAGGATCTAAGGGGAACGGGGTTCCCTTTACCCTCTGTGAATTGTTTGTATATTAGTAATTAAGGCTGTTTAAATGCAACATGGTGCGTTCTTTTTGCAACTTATAAGGAACATCTTCTTTTCGAGGAATTTCAATTCGTCCGTAGACCTATTGAAATTTTCTTAACTTTGTTGAACATGATCAAGCGTTTAGATTAATTTCTGCAGATCTCATAATTTATGCACAAAAAACGATATTAACGGTACATCACATACGTACCATGTTTTCGTTGGTTTCTGCTCGATTTGTGGAAGATACGGACTGTCGGACCGGGGAAAGTTACGTCGAGAAAGTAATACATGGGAAGGATATTTTATGCAACTAAGGGCCAAGGTACGCTTGTGCAGGTGAATGTGTTCAGCTCCGTCAGTAAATCACCAAATCCCTCTCGAAAATGGTAAACCTCGGACGCCGAAACAGTTTGTCCAATTGAAACAGAATATATGATTGTAGTGTGTAGTATCTGACTTCATGCATGCTGCAAGGGGGCTATGAGGGAGGGGAGGGTTAAAGCTGTGCTCCAGGGGCGTGGCCAGCTGTACCTGATATATGAAACATGTCAGTCTGTGCGGTCTTTGCAAATCTGTCTTCACCCTCATCCCGATGGAACCCTTGGTGACGCCATAGCTCATAATGAAGGAAGTCACTTACGCCACGTATACGTACAGCCTATGCTTTATCAAATGTGATTGCATTCTCTCCACTCCGCAAATAAACCATAAAATGAAGTTTCGCGTTCTCTGAAAAAAGAAAACAAAAAGTGGATATAATAAATTATACTTCTAAAGACGACGTCAATATTTTCTATCATAGGAGGAATTCGAGTGGAGCCTTTAGAGAACGTGGTTTTGGGTTGGGTCACAGCAAACAAACTGTTGAAATGCTGGGTAAGTTCGGTTTCCTAACAAAGTTATAACACGAGCAATAAAAATGTATAGTTGTGCAAATCATTGGCTAATGCTACCACTAATAAAGACAGTCTTAAAGGATGTTGCCAGTGATTGATGACTGATTGGAAGGTTTCATATCTTTAGCTTCTAAAGAGCTTTTCAGCAACCATGCTATATTCTATTTTAAATAGCATAAAACTTCGGAACTGTATTTTCTCACTTCAATTCATATCAAATCAACGACATTGTTAGACCACGAAATTAATCGGTGTTTTGAAGACACGTTTTGATATTCGCTTTTAGACCATGAAAGCTTTTATTTTGTTGATCCTACTTGGATCTATTTCATTCTGCTTCAGCTATGGAAATGTAAGTTAAATATTCACTTATATATTTTAATATGTTTTTCCTGTGAAATCCATTTTTTAAATTTAGTAACATAAACATGTGTTGTATATTCAATTCGTAGGTGGAGGTTAAGAAAAATGCTGTCATCGTTCACTTTAGTTTTATTTACTTTTTTGTTTTGTAATCATCATAAGTGTGATATTAATATATTCAAATATATATCTGAAAAATAACATCTCTTAACAGCATGAACTTAAGTAGTATGTTTAGCATATATACCATGTCTCTTTGCACGTTTTGTTTTCATGGAATTTTCCAAGCAAAATTCCTTCGATGAGTAATCGGTCCCTTTTGATCTTTTACTGGGATATAAGAAAGGAGATTTAAATAAATCAGGATCATATTTGAAGAATCGTCCCAAAATCACGATACATTATAATGAAAATCGAATATTGGTCGGAATTCGTAAAACATCATTTAAATCATGATTTGTATTATTGTAACCATAGATAATTGTTATATATTATTTTGGCATAAAGTAATTGTGCCATCAGCAATGACATCTAACTGATAAACGAATATATACCTAGACGTAATTACTCTCTAAAGTAAAAAAAATATCCATGATGCTAAATGAGGAATAAAAGTCACCGCTTTACCCTGATGTACACAAGAAGACCAAAAAGAGATTGGCACCATGTAACACTAAATTGGTTATTTTCACGTCTAAAGAAAGCTATTCAATAAATTTCTGTATCATAGCTTATTATGATAAGTCTACTAAAATCTGTAAGATACCAAAATCGTAGATAGGAAAACAATGTTTACAAGACCAGAAAATCGATACCAGCATCAAGTTTGTAAACCAAGTAAAAATGAAGTTGAAGAAAAACTATTGATTACCGGGGAATATATGTTGTATTCACGAACAGTTTTCAGAACCTATAGGGCTGAAAACTCCCGGAAAACATTTTTTAAGGTATTTTTTGGGGGGGGGGGGGCAGGGAGCTGGGTGGTGAGTGTTCTTCACAAAGATCTCTGTTAAATAAGTCTTCGGGGTAAACGCCACAGGAAACGCAAGTGCTACAAATTGAAATCGATCTATCAACCCTTGGACTCCATGGTTCTACTTTACCATATTCCATGCACCTAGAAAGTTACATGAACTTTGTAGGGGGGGGGGGTCTCTGCAAGATATCATTAAAGAAATACGACTTATATATGTTAACTCTATCTACAGAAACATAATAATGGGAAATGTCGCACAATCGCACAACGCGTCGTGAATATAAGACCGGGTCGATGGAAATATTCAGAAATATAAAGGCTATGTTGGTAGTGATTTATAGACCCTTATTTGAAATAGGGGAGGCGATCTGCATCTTCAATGAGAGGAGTTTAAAAATATGGAAACGTGACTGAATTAAAATAGAAAAGCTTTACATTATATAATATAATATCGCTTACCTAACACCGATAGTATATTACATTATTAATCAGATAGTTGTCTAAACATTGTCAAACATTGCTAATTCGTAAAAAATGTGATCGTGTTTGTTATTCAATGCATTGGCTGGTCTCTGGAAAGCAATAACATGCATCTAATGGATTAAGTTCTTGGCTAACACTTATAGTATGCACCCATGTTATTATATAAATAAATAGTTGTCTAAATATTGCTAAGTCGTAAAGATATGATTGTGTTTGTGATTCGATTCATGGACTGGTCGCTGGAAACAGTGGTGGAGCTAGGGGTATTGGTCAGGAGGGGCGAGAATGGTCTGTAGGGGCGCTTTCGACATTATCTAAGCGGAGCGCCACAACAGCTTGGCGCGTAGCGTACAGAATCTCTTTGAGTAAAGATACTCCCTAGATCGCCGGAAATGACCCTTTCCGGGCCTGGCTAATTTGCGGATAAACGAAGAATAAATAGGTGTCATCGCCAAATTACACCAACAAACTGTGACAAATGTCAATAGGTAGATGAGAGCGCAATAAAAAAGTCAATAATCGCGAATAAGTAAAAAGTGGTAAAGAGCTGAAAAGGGCGCCAGCAGTCCACTTGAGTCCGTCAGGGGGGGGGGGGGCATCCTCCCCTGACTGTATGGACGCTCCGCCACTGGCTGGAGAGCAAATACAGGCATTTCTTTATGAATTAAGTTCTTATTGTAAATGTTTTATTAAATCATATTTCAACATACATACAGAACACCACTGGTGGTATTAAAAGGTTTAACTTGAATGTTTCACTTTTGTTTAAGGTCGAACTTGAGGAAAGGTCATTAGCAGATCCGGCTGCGAGACAAAAGCGGCAGTCAGGTAAATAATTGGAACTGTTGATGTAGATGTCAAACTTTATAAAATATATGTCCGTGCATATAGGACTGGACGATATAACACAGTTTCACCAAAGGCTTATTTCAACAGATTCAGACCATCAGCCTATACAACTGAATGCAGTCCTAACAATCAGTAATCGCTTCGTCCCATGTTTTCCTTTTAGTATGATCTGCACCAATATGCTATATAATGTTGTATATAGTTATGAATAATCATCAACTCAAACTGAACTAAACTGTAGTCTAAAGTAGAAAATATATTAACAAGTAGAACTCGTTTCTATGCCATTGAAAATTTGTTTCAAGTGAAACATTTGTGTGTCCTAAGCCTGTTTGTGTTCAATGTAACCCACATTTGAAGTAAATTATATTTTTATGGGACAACTGATTCTCAGCCACAATTGAATGTTAATAATCTCTGTGCCATATCCATGAATCATATTTTGTATTTTTCATCTGCTCCGTCCTAAAAATGATATTTGTTACAATGACCCACGTCTGAAACATAATAGAAAGAGTTTAGATCATATTAATCGTCTCTAACACTTACATAAATTTCTTCAATTGGATCCTTCTCAAACAGGTCTTTCGTGTCCCAAGGGGATTTCCCAAGGGGAGTACCCACGTGACTGCTATGATATTCTGCAATCTTGTTCCGGTCAGTCTCCACCAAGTGGTCAGTACTACATTCAACCAGATGGTGGTAATGTCATCAAGGTCTACTGTGATATGGAAACTGACGAGGGAGGATGGACGGTAAGATGAAATGATATTACACTCTTTGTTGTAAAATGTTTATAAAAGTTCATTATTTGTGCATCTCACAACGCTAAACTGAACTGAAAACAGTTAAGTCGGCAATAATGAAATTTCCGAAGTAGTGACCTTATAATTAGCTCTTCTTTGAAGTGGAAAATGAAGCTTTTCTTAATAGGAAAGTATGTTATGTTCAGATTTCATTTAAGTAGCAACTTGGTGAGAACAATCCTATATGTACAGACGAAAAATGGATATGTTGTCATTCGGAAACTATAGCCAATCATATTCAATTTTATGACAGTTATCTTTATTAATAGCTGGTCTATTTTCTGAAATGCAGACGTTTTGAGTTTTGCAATTGCTGATTGTACAGTATTGAAGCATGACGTAATAATTTCATATGTTTCAGTGTCAACACTATCAAGTACAGGGTTTCAGATTTTAGTAGCACCGTGACATGACAGGTTCACAAAATGGCAACTCTCACACATGACTGTTCAATTATAGGATATCTCGCAAACGTAACAACAGCCTTCGTAGATGTTTTGGGGGGGGGGGCTCAAGTGAAGACGACTGGGTGTGTGTCAGGGCGGACTGGGTCTTAAAACCGGCCCGGGGCATTTTCACTTAGACAGGCCCATTATTCATTGATATGTTACTGAAATAGTGATCGCCGTCCTGGGGGATATTTCTAAGGGGAGGGGTGTCCCTCTCCTCCATTGAGATTTTTATTAAGTTAAGGAATGCCTAGATGCAAAATGGTGCTATATTTCTCAACTTTGTATACGGCTACAATAATCCTTTAACAAAGACCCAAAAATAATTTTCCAGAAGCAACACTTGATGAAACTGAGAAAAGTTATAAACGTAAACAAAAGTAGACAAAAATATATGTTTAAGACTGGATTTTATTTAGTTTTTCAAGCATTTTGTGACAACATGCTTGACAAAAATGGAAAAAACCTAAATAAAATCCACTAACGGACGGGTTGTAAATAGCACGTTGTTACGAACTAACAGACTAACTAACATGGTGATTTCATGGAAAAATTTCATAAAAACATATTTCTAAACAGCCCGTCTGTATTCTATTAACTACTATGAAAATGGGCTGTAATTTTACTAGGCTCCCCAGCCCACCGGGCTTGGCCCAAATGCCAGTGTGTTAGTCCGCCACTGGTTTGTGTCCCCTCTAAGTTATCCAAAATTTTAAAGTTATCAGTTTCATGGATGGCGCATTATTGGTGCATGTAAAACCTGTGAAGTAGGTCGACACACATTACCTGTTATAGTGTTACAATGATGTGATTTGGAGTGATTTACTCGAGGCAAATCTACCAACAACAAAAAAACTTCAGTTGCCAACATTTTCCTTCGGTCCCAACCAGTTACAGAGCATTTGTAAACGTTTTTGTGAAAGTTAGTTTCTCTTTTTATCCAGATCCTTTAAAAGGAAATAATATTTTAATATAATTTACTGGGTAAGGGCACAGATGAGTTTTCCACTTTAAACACCAAGTTCGTTCGTCAGCAGTCTTTGAATGTGGATGTGGATGAGTCAGATCATTGGAAAGTTTAACTCCTTCACAAATCATTTTCTGTTCCAAACTAATAAAAAATCGGAAACATTGAAGTACCTAAATGGGTATAACAGGTATGTCAAGCAATATCCAAATATGTATTTTTACGATGGTAACTGAAGTAATATTCAGGTCACGTGGTAAAGTGTCATCTAAAGTGTAAACAACGTGTCAACAACTTCTCCAAAACGGATAGACCACTTTTTTTCAATCTTAATGGGAAGAATTTCCATGCTTGGTGGAAACTTGTGTCTGTTCATAAAGGGTATTTGCTATGAGCTTTTCAGCTCCATATATGGTCCTTTTGTGAAATATATATATCAAAGACCTATATAAATTCCTATGCATTGCATGGCAGAGTGTACAAAGAGTCATACATATTGAAGCCATATAAAGTGGTTCATTCATACATTGAATAGTTCTCATAATTTCATCTCGTTCAAGCCATGCTTCGTTATCTGTTCTATTACATATTTTGGAATAGTCACTGTATTACCTACTAGCAACATGGAGATAACTATCTTTAGTTATACCTGCATATTTTCACAAAGAAAGAGAGAAGGGGCGGTGTACGTAGGTCAGATATTAATGTTCCTACTGGAAGCAACAGTTCATGGTCTTCGTTTTATAAGAAGTTTAGCCTGACTGTAGAAATACAGATTAGATAAGATAAAAGAGATAGAATGAATGTGTGTTACCAATAACAACTGAAGGTTAATCATGTTTGTTCCCTTGTTATATTACAGGTCTTCCAGAGACGTATAGACGGCACCATTAACTTCTATCGTTCGTGGTCCCAATATCAAACTGGGTTTGGGAACCTAAATACAGAGTTCTGGCTTGGAAACGACAACATTCACTATCTTACTTCCCCGAGAGACTACGAGCTGAGGGTTGATATGAACAACACTTTAGGGAACCATTACTACGCCAAGTACAACAAATTCAGAATTGGCGACTCATTCTCCGAGTACCTTTTAGTGCTTGGAGCGTACTCGGGTACAACAGGTAAAATATAAACACACGTATGTAAGGTGTGCTGTATATTTGATTACTTCACATTTCATGACGGTTCAGTATATACAGGGATACAATAAACATGCACCATGGCATAATGCTTGACGTAAATCGAGATAGAGTTGCTGCTCCGTCGTAGTTTCCAATGTTGGAAATATAATTCAGGGTGGTATAGGCAGACGATAGTTTTCTGTTGTTCAAGAAAAGCGTTGTGTTCTTGAATTATTGGAACTTTCAAACTGTTAAAGTCTAATTTGCATTTAGAAGAAGCCTATTCCATTAAATATACAAAGCTACCTACTCAAATTAAAACAGTTTTCCGATTATAGAACAAGTGTTTGCTCTCAGGAAACTATCTTTCAGTTAGACTGTGAGCTGAGGATTGATGTGAATAACTCTTCAGGACATTATTTCGTTTTTAATCATTGTTTTACTAAATAATGTTTCAAACAACAGGCAGAAATGGAAGTATATAAGTTGATTGATTGATTCTCTTTCCGAATGAATACATCCAGGTGATTCTCTCGCTGACCACAACACCATGAGGTTTTCTACGTACGATAATGACAATGACGCTTATTCCGGCAACTGTGCGAGTCATTCATCACATGGAAGAGGAGCGTGGTGGTATAAAAGCTGTGTTTATTCAAATTTGAACGGTCAGTACTACGGCTACAGTGGACGCCCCAGTATTTACTGGAGCCATCTGCCTGGTGATACTGACCAAATTCCTTTTGCCGAGATGAAGCTTCGTCCTCGTTCAACATAAGTGTTTAAGCGAGAACATAGAACCATGTTGTACTACCATTCAACTGTATATGGTCGTAAACAAATGAGGAAATCAACTTTACGATTGTTATGACTTACGGAAATGTATTGTGCAGTTATTGCTTTGAAAATCAAATCCATGAAATGAATCTGCATAAATCAATTTCTCTCTCCCTTTATTATGATTATTATAAGTGTTCTTGTACTTGTGATTACAATTTTGGGGGTCTGAAATTAAAATCCTTAATGATAAATATTATAAAGAAATATCTTCTTAAATTCCTCAAGATGAGTTCCTTCCTTCTCAAAGTTGAACAATTCTGTCGAAATAAGAGCATAAAATGGGAATATTTATAGTTAACACTAAAGCTGTCGCCTCAAAATGATCACTGCTGTGATAAGTACGAACTGGTTGGACACTTTAGCTTCTCGAAATATTATAATACAAACTGCATTGTTTTGTGAAAGTAACTTAAATATGACCCCTTTTATAGTTTTGTTGTAGACATCGTTACAAATTTATTCTGAGCAATGGTTAAATTTTGAAAGTAAATTCTCAATATATCTATTTCCAATGTCACGGGGAAATATACTAATCAAATCGAATACGCGAACAAATGTTGTATTTCTTTATCGTCTGTTTGTAAACTCATTAAGACCTTTATATAACGAATGTTTATATGTTAACGATTAATAATATTTTGTCTTGAGGATTCGTCTTTCAAAAACTCCATAAGAATAAAAGCAACTGTAAATTAATCAACGAGTACAAAAATTCATCACTATGTTTTATCATGATGATATATTAATTAATGTTGCTTAAAATCTGTCAATCTATTACATTCTTATAACAGGTATGCAGTTTTCCAAGATAACTGTCCGTAAATATATACTGTACATCTCAATTTATATGTTAATAACAATATAGATAGGAAAGAATCAAGATAGAAAGTACATGCTTGGGGAAATTGCAACATTTAGTTATCAACATGCATAAAACGGGTACATATCTTTGTGTATTGTCAGCACTTAAAGTCATGCCGTAGAAACTTGATTCTCGAATGTTTTCGTAACAGCTGTTTTGCGCTTGACAAAAATAATAATTATGATATAATTAGCATCAGAGATCTATCAGATGATATTTTGATGCAGTTTCTATTCTTTTTAGATGTACCAAATATGCATCAACACAGAAAATATTACAGTGGAAACGATACGTGCTAAATAACAAATAGACATTGTCGTCTTTACATTAAATAATCCGGAGGTCACTGTACAGTAATTAAACCAACGTACTAGAAATATTTCTATAATGGTTTGGGTAGGTTTATATAGCTCGAGCTTTGGTCTTACGCCATTCCACCAGTTCTTTTCGAACACCGTAGAACAACTACTAACGCTAGTATTGAGGCATCCTGGTAACTAATCACACATATTCCAGAACTGGACCGATAGTCTTTTTTATTCAGTCACAATCTCATCTCTAGTCTTGTCTAAGATAAACCCATTGCCAATATATTTAACGTTAGGATCGATGACAAGTATCAACTGTGATACAAACGGGGATTCAGTTAAGAAAAGTTGCCTAATATGACACTAACGTCAACCCAATTGTGTGTTCTGCATGACATGTTTTATAGTGTTTATGCACGGTGCTATAAACATGCTGCATGGTACAATCAACTTTGAGCAAACTTCGGTTACAGAGTAGGTAATATCAGTGACAGATTCAGTAACAAAAGCGCAACGGTTGGTGACTGCTCATGCGAAAGGGCCCGATTGTTGACAGTAAAATAATTTATACAAGAATGAACTAACTCTTGAAATACTGCGTAGTACATTCGTTAATGTTTCACTCGCAATGCACGTGTTTTGTTTGACAAGTTTTAGCACGACTAAACAAACCGGTTATGGTTAACAAATCATTAACTCATACCACCACTTGCAGGGACAATGTTCAGGGATATTGCTACGTTATTAATGACTGTTTTCAAAATTTCGTTACCTCTAATGAACTTTTCAACAAACACGTTGATAAAATATTGGATATATTGGATTCCAAGCAGCATAAAACATTGCTGCTATCTTTTTCTCAATTCAATTCATGTCAAGTCAACGAAGTTGCCAGATTACCTCAATACGTACTGAAGACAAGTTTTCATGTTCTCTTTCGTCATGAAAGCTGCTATTCTGTTGATCCTGGTTGGATGTATTTCGTTCTGCATCAGCTCTGAACCTTTGAATGAAAGTGAGAATACTGTAAGAAAACTTGAAATTTTCTCTTACATTTTTAATTTGTTTTTCATGTTAAACACAGCTTTTTACTTTTGTATCTGAACATGTATTGTATTCACTTCATTTGTGGAGGTTAAGGAATAATTTTTTAACAAAGTGCTGATGTCGTTCACTTTTATTAGAAGTAACTATTTTGTAATACTATGTAAGGGTGAATATATATATATATATATATATATATATATATATATATATATATATATATATATAACAGCAGGACCTCAGTAACAAATTCAACTGTTTATTTTTTTAGAATATCATTTTTTTTTCACGTTTTTCTTCATTGAAGTTTCCAACCAAAATTCTTTCGATAAGTACTCTGTCACATTTAGATGATTTTAACCGGAATTATCTTTCGAATCAGATTTAAGTTAATCATTAAAGAAAAACATCCCAAGTTACATTATGATGAATTCGAAAATACGTCAGAATTCCTATAAAAAAATATACATAAATCATGAATCGTATTATTTTGATCAAACATAATTCATTTATTGCTTTTGAATAAAACACTAATGCGATCAACAAAGTCATATGAGATGAAAAGCTCTACACCTTCATATTTCTAATCTAACTAATTTAGAAATTTATGCATTATGCTAAATAAGGAAAAATAGTCTCAGAATCACACTGGGGTACGGAAGAATAGCAAAGATTGATTGTCAACATGTTACACTTCTGTTACTTCCACAAATAAAGAAAGATACGAATTCAAAGTGATTTGAATTCCCGTATCATAGCCTATTACGATAGGTATGCTGGAAGGTATCAGATGCAAACTCGTAGATTCCCAGGTGTATATATGAACATAACTTGTTTTCCAAGCAAAGTACATTATACCTGCTACTACTAAACAGCAAGTAAAATGAAGTAGAGATGAAATAATTGATTATCTAACGGGCTTTTCCGTAATAGCAAATGGGGAGAAATGTGTAGAGTAAGTCTGTGGTTTACTTAACAGGAGTCCCGAGGGTTACAAAGAAGTTCAATGGACCTATCAATCCTTGGACACCATGTCATTAGTGCAGATATTACACTTAAACTTAACAATGTTCCATACACTTAGACAGTTGCATGAACTTTGAAGGATAATTTCTTCACAAATTTACAAAAATAAGACATTATGTGTAAACTTTATCTACAGAATCACAATAATGCGAAATCGCACAATCGCACGACTCGTCGTTGATATAAGACTCGACAGAAATAAACATAAATATATTTGTTTATGGTTGTACGTAAACCCAATATTGGAAGTAGGGAAGGCGATCTGCATCGTCATTGAGAGTTTACAAATATGGAAACGCCACTGAATTAGAAACGTAAACTTTACATCATAAAACATATGGCTTAGCTAGCACCAATAACATGTTACATATCGTCACATTTTAAAGAGATAGTTGTCTAAATTTTGCTCATTCGTAAAGATATGATTGTGTTTTTGGTTCGATGTATGAACTGGTCGCTGGAAAGTATCTTATGAATTAAGGAATTATCGTAAATATTGTAGTAAATCATATTTTAACATACACACCGAAAATTATTAATGGTATGTAAAAGGTCCAATCTGACTGTTTTTGTTTTTGTTTTTTGTTTTTAGTTCGAACGCGAGGAACGGTCTTTAGCAGATCCGGCTGGGAGACAAAAGCGGCAGTCAGGTGAATAATGAATTGTTTTATGTTTATAACACGGAGTTCAAACTTCATTACAATAATTTATATGTCCGTACATAGGACAATGTAGCACAGTCTCAAGCTTATTCAAACTCACACCTTAATTCTAACCAACTGAATAGTTAGAGCTTCGATAGATGCTTTCGTGACATGTTTTCTTTCTCTTTTAATCTATAAGATCTGCTGTTTGTTTGCATACATTAAACTCATCGACTCAAACTTAACACAAATATAGTCTAAAAGTACAAAATATAACTAGAAATTTTCGTGTCTATACTATCATAAATTTGTTTCCAATGAAACAATTCGTGTGTCCTAAGAATGTTTCTGTTGAATGTAACCCTAATTATAATAATATAATTAAATTTTATCTTCAATGGTACAGAAGTGGATGTAAAGAATCTCCGTCATGTGCAGCACTTCTTTCTTAATATTTGTATAAATGAAGTACGTATGTAATACAATATAAAGATCTTAGAGCATATAAATCGTCTTAACACTTACATAAATTTTGATCAACGAAGAAACAAAACTTCAATTGGATCCTTCTCAAACAGGTCTTTCGTGTCCCAAGGGGATTTCCCATTCTCCGGAGTACCCACGTGACTGCTATGATATTCTGCAATCTTGTTCCGGTCAGTCTCCACCAAGTGGTCAGTACTACATTCAACCAGACGGTGGTGATGTCATCAAGGTCTACTGTGATATGGAAACTGAAGAGGGAGGATGGACGGTAAGATGAAATTAAATTGCACCCTTTGTTGTAACGTTGTTATTCATTTTCATTATTTTTTACATATTTCAACGCTAAACTTTTGATACAGTTCAGTCGGAAATAAATGTAGTTTTGGCGTAGTGACCTAACTACACTTAGCTTTTCTTTCAGTGAGGATTTATTTTTTTCAACAGGAATTTGAGTTATGTTGTTAACTGGGGCAGAAAAATCCTATATGTAAAAACAATCATGTCATTCGGAAACTATTGCCAATGACCGACTCCTGAAAACGCCGTGTGTGACATAGCAAGTCCTTGTTGCACTTAAATGAAACGCAAATATAATTAAAATTGTTATTAATTTTCCTTCACACAAAAGGGTCGAATGCTTGAACGAGTCTTAATTTGAAGTCATAGAGCTAGATGTGCATCGGTTCTTCCTGCTTATCTGTATCAATAGCAGACGAGTTTTGCAAGTGCTGAATCTAAAGCATTGAAGCAAAACGTAATGATGTCATCGTTTTCAGTGTCAACACAGCTATCATTCTGCTATGAAAATATGAAATAAAAAAGAAAAAGCAAGTAGAAGGTTTTAGATAGTAGTTGCAACGTGACATCGTGACAACGTGGCAAAATGGCAACAACCAGACACGACTGTTAAACTATAGAATATATCGCAAACGTAACAACAGTTTTCGTAAATGTTGGGGGGGGGGGGTGTCTCAAGTGAAGACATCCAAAAATGTAACAGTTATCAGTTTCATTGATGACGCATGGTTGGTGCGTGTAAAACCTTTGGAGTACAACGAACACACATTAATTACTTGTTATAGTGTTATAAATCCGTTATAATGATGTGATTTGGAATGATTTACTTGAGGCAAATCCAAACAAAAACACCTCAGTTGCCAACATATTGTTCAGTGGCAAATCTCAACTATTTGGAGCAATTAAAACGGTTTTTTTTCTGATAGTAAGCTTCTTTATCTGTCCAAATTCTTTACATGAAGTCGAGTTTTACTATTTTGTACTGGAAAACGGCACAGATGAGTTTTTCCTTGAAAGTTCGGCCGTCAGCAGTCTCTTAATGTGGATGGAGTCAGATTATTCGAAAGTTTAACTCCTTAACAAATCCTTTTCTGTTTAAAACTCTTAAAAATCGGAAACACTGAAGTTACTAAATGAATATAACAAGAATAACAAAATATGTATTTACGATTGTAACTGACGTAAAGTTTAGGTCACTTGGCAAAGTTTAAATGAATATTTAAAGTGAAAAAATCACACATTTATAAACACTCATAATATTATCTCGTTCAAGCCACACGTAGTTAATTTATTCTAATACATATTTTGGAATAATCACTGTATTACCTATCAGCAACATAAAAATAATTATCTTTATTTATATCTGCATATATTTTCTCAAAGAGAGAGAGAAGGGCGGTGTACGTAGGTCAGATATTAATGTTCCTACTGGAAGCAACACTTCATATGCTTCGTTTGATAAGAAGTTTAGCCTGACGTAAAAATACAGATTTATATTAGATATAAGAGATAGAAGGAATTTGTGTTACCAATAACAACTGATGGTTATATTGATCGTGTTTGTTACCCTTGTTATGTTACAGGTCTTTCAGAGACGTATAGACGGTACCATTAACTTCTATCGTTCGTGGTCCCAATATCAAACTGGGTTTGGGAACCTAAATACAGAGTTCTGGCTTGGAAATGACAACATTCACTACCTTACTTCCCAGGGAGACTACGAGCTGAGGGTTGATATGAACAACACTTTAGGAAACCATTACTACGCCAAGTACAACAAATTCAGAATTGGCGACTCATTCTCCGAGTACCTATTAGTGCTTGGAGCGTACTCGGGTACAGCAGGTAAAATATAAACACACGTATTTAATGTGTGATGTATATTAGATTACTTCGCATTTCATGACGGTTCAGTATATACAGGGATACAATAATCATACACCATGGCATCGTGCATGGCGTAAATCCTGATGGAGTTACTGTTGCGTAATAGTTTTCTCATATTAGAAATATATTTCACGATGATATAGGCAGACGATAGTTTCCTGTTGTTCAAGAAAAGCGCTGTTGTCTTAAAATATTGAAACTTTCTAGGTGTCCTAGTCTTATTCGCATTTATAAGAAGCTTATTCCCATAAATATACAAAGGTACCTACTATATTCAGACATTTTCCGATAAATAACAATTGTTTGCTTCCTCGAAATTATATCAGTTAGACTGTAAGCTGAGGATTGATGTGAAAAGCTCCATTATTTTTTCCTGCAATCATTGCTTTACTTGAAAACTAAATGTATTTTCAACGAACAGGCAAACTTGAAAGTATATTAATTGATCGCAAAAATTTCATTTGATTCTCTTTCCGAATGAATACAAACAGGTGATTCTCTCGCTTACCACAACACCATGAGGTTTTCTACGTACGATAATGACAATGACGTTTATTCGATCAACTGTGCGAGTCATTCATCACATGGAAGAGGAGCGTGGTGGTATAGAACCTGTACTTATTCTAATTTAAACGGTCAGTACTACGGTTACAGTGGAGCCCCCAGTATTTACTGGCTCCATCTGCCTGGTGATAATGACCAAATTCCTTTTGCTGAGATGAAGCTTCGTCCTCGTTCAATTTAAGTTTTTAAGCGAGAACATCGAATCATCACGCAATGCCATCCAACTGCACATGGTCGTAGAAAAAATGACTTACGGAAATGTATCACGCAGTTATTACTTTGAAATCAAATCCAACGATTCCGTCTATATTATTTTCTCTCTACCTTTATTATGATTATGATAACAGTTGTTGCTCTTGTTATTATAATTGTTGGGGTCTGATAGTAAAATCCTTAATGGTATATATAATCAAGAAATATCTTCTCAAAATCACCAAGATGAGTCCCTATCTTTTAAAAGTTGAACAACTCTGTAGAAATAAGAACATAAAATGGGGTTATTCATAGTATACACTAAGTACGAACTGCTTGGACACTTTAGCTTCTCTAAAATACTCTAATTACAAACTGTATCGCTTTGTGAAAGTATGTTAAATATGACCCCTCTTATGTTTAGTTGTAGTGGGGGGTTACAGTGAGTATAACAGTATGATATAAAAATAGCGACATCGATACCAAATATATTTTAAGCAATGTTTACATTTTGAAATTACATTCTCAATATATCTTTTTCCAATATCACGGAGGAAAAATAAACTGATGAAACCGAATACGAGACTCAGTTTTGTTTTTCTTAATCGTCTGTTTGTAAACCCACTAAGACCAGTAAATAAAGACTTTGATTTTTAACGATTATTCATATTTTGTCTTGGGGATTTGTTTTCAAATCGACGATAATAATTAATTAGTAAATCATTGTAAGGAACATAAATTAAACCTTTCATATTTCAATATCAATACCAATTTATACCATTATATAAATACCACAAAATATCATCACTATGTTGTATAACGATAATATATGAAACTTCTCTCTGTCTGTATATAGTATAGGGGTGATCTTGCAGAACATTACAGTGGGAACGATACGTGCGAAAATAACAAATAGACTCTGTCGTCTTTACATTAAATATCCTGGAGGTCACTGTATCTTCATTATTTTAAACATTGATTCCAATGCGGTTATATTCACATTGTTAAGTAAAACTACTTGTGACATTAGATGTACTAAATCAAGATTTTCAGTTCTCTGACGCGAAGACTTGAATCACGGGATTTCTACGGAGACGTCAAGTCTACAAAACCAAACTATCTCCATCTAGTGTTGTAATTTATTGGTTCACAAATGTATTCCAGAAGAGGAAAACGTTCTTGCTGGAAACAGGAAGATGATTCAATTGTTCGAGACAGCTAACGTATGGAAGGCAAAAGGGGAGGTTTAAAAGACTATACTTCCATTACGGAAGAACAAGCCCAATAGCTTCCCTCGAAGTTGACATTGTCTTCACAAATCCACACCGTCTGCATGGCCGGGAAATAGTGAAAAGCACAAAACAATTAGACACGTGGACAAACCGAATCATTTGTTAGGAAATTTACATGAAGTATAAGAGGATTTAGAGGGTGGTCTGTTGATTTGCAATTGGAAAAGAGGAAGGACTTACAGAGAGATTACATGGTATAAAAGTTGAAGGAAAATTAAATACAATTAACTAAACGAACCGTATCTACTTCTGTGTTCCGTCTGTGATGTACTTCAAACTTCAGCACGAGCATTAAGTGTGTTTCGCCACTGACTTTATGGCATAGCGTATTAAATTATTAGTTATGCATATTGTGTTCCAAAGGGTTTGTACATCCAATTGTCAACAGAGTTTGGTAAACAGTTCATCCTAACAATGTAATCATTGTTAATAGTAATAAAACCAACGTACTAGAAATATTTCTATAAATAGTTTGGGTAGGTTAATATAGCTCGAGCTATGATCTTATGCCGTTCCATCAGTTCTTTGCGAACACCATAGAACAATTAATAAAATTGGTATTGATATATCCTTGTAATTAACTAAACATATTCTAGAACTGGACCGAACATCTGTTTTGTGTGTGTGTTCAGTCAAACTAATCACAACAACATGTCTAGTCTTGTCTAAGGTAGACCCATTGCCAATATATATAACTTTAGGATCGATGACACGCAACAACTGTGATACTAACGGGTATTGAATTTAAAAAAAGAGAGTTTAATATGAAGATAATTGAAGAGCTAGTCAGTTCTGCATAACATGTTACTATAGTGTTTATGCAAGGTACTACAAACGATTTAAAGGTGCATGGTGCAATCAACTTTGTGCAAACTTTGGTTATATAGTACGTAATAATCAGTAACAGATTCCGTAACAAATACTAACCGTAGATGACTATTCATGCAAGTGGGACTTATTGTTGACACTGTATGCATTGTAAAAATCAACAAGTGTCTTTTTTTGGCCGATCATCGGAAAACTTAACCAATAATCTAGTTTTGGAAGTTTTACCCTAAAGAAAATGAACCCTTTGTTAAGGTTTGCATTTTCTTCACATTTCATTAAGTATCCTATTCACAATTTCTTTTCCAATTCAAGCAAAGGTGTAAGTCAATATTGAATTAGGTGGGATGGCTGAGTAAAATAATGCATACAAGAATGAACTACCTAAAATCCTGCGTGTAACGTTCGTTAATCTTTCACTCGCAATGCAGGTGTCTTGTTTGACAAGTATTAGCACGACTTATCAAACTGGTTATGGTTTACAAATCATTAACAAATACCACCACTTGCAGGGACAATGTTCAGGGATATTTCTACGTTATTAACGACTGTTTACAAAGTTTCGTTACCTCAGATGAGCTTTCAAGAAACACGTTGATAACAATATTGGATTCCAAATAGCATAAAACATCGCAACTATCTTTGTCTCAATTCAATTCAAGTCAAGTCAACGACGTTGCTAGATGACCACAATACACACTGAAGAAAAATTGGCATGATCTCTTCCATCATGAAGGCTGCTATTCTATTGATCCTGGTTGGATGTATTTCGTTCTGCATCAGCTCTGAACCTTTGACTGAAAGTGAAAATACTGTAAGAAAACTTTAAAATATTCTCTTATATTTTTTAATATGTTTTTCATGTAAAACACAGCTTTTGCCTTTCGTATCTGAAACAAGTATTATATTCAGTTCATTTGTGGAGGTTTAGATTTTTTTAACAAAATGGTGATGTCGTTCTCATTTAGTTGATGTTACTAGTTTGCAATAATGTTATCGTGAATATCATATTGAAATATATATATATATATATATCTAAATACCACTTATAACATCTCTTAACAGCAGTAGCTCAATGACAATGTAAGTTGTATGTTTAGAATATCATCATCTGATCACGTCTTTTCTATATTGAAGTTTTCTACCAAAATTCATCGAGGAGTAATCAGTCACTTTTAGATGATTTCACCGGAATCATCTTTTAATAGAATATAGAAGATTTAAGATGATGAGAATAATATTTGAAGAATAACATACCAATTATGATGAAAATCGAGGATACGTCGGAATTTGTAAAATCTTATCATACATCATGAATTTTATTATTGCATATAAAAGGTAATAATATTTTGAATAAAACACTTATGCCATCAATACAGACATCTGAGATGAAAAGTTGTGCACCTTCATCTTAACTTTATAATGTAGAAATTTCTGCATGATGCTAAGTGAGGAAAAACAGTCTCAGAATTACATTGAAGTACACGAGAGAATCCAAGAGGGATTATCAACAAGTTACACTTCTGTTACTTTCACATATAAAGAAAGATACAAATTCAAAGTGATTGTAATTCCTGTATCATGGTTTATTACGATAAGTCTTCTACAAACGTTAAGATACAGATCGTAGATTCCCTCGTTTATGAAAATCACTAGTTTTCAAAACAAAGTATATAGATACCTGCAACTACTGTACAGCATTCATAAGAAACATAGATGAAATTATTGATTACGGGGGAATACATGTTGTTTTTCCAGTAAAGAATCTATAGGGTTCCTAGTAATCGTAATAGTGAAAAAGGGGGGGGGGGGTAAGGTGTAGAAATAAGTCTTTGGTTTAGACTTCAAAGGAGTCTCAAGAGTTACAAAGTACAATCGACCTATCAACCCTTGGACCACATGTCTTTAGTGCAGATATTACACTTAAACTTAACCATGTTCCATACAATAGAAATTTGCATGATTTTTGAAGGATAATTGTCTGTACAAATATCTTTTACAAATTTAAGACATTATGTGTAAATTCTATCTACAGAAACACAATAATGCACAAACGCACGACGCGACGTTGATATAAGACTCGACAGAAATAAACAGAAATATATATGTTTATGGTTGTACTTCAACCCAATATTGGAAGTAGGGAAGGTGATCTGCATCATCATTGAGAGTTTACAAATATGGAAACGCCACTGAATTAGAAACTTAAACTTTACATCATAAAACATATGATTTAGCTAGCACTGATAGTATGTTTCATCATATGTTAATGAGATAGATAACTCAATGTTGCTTATTCGTAAAGATATGTTTGTGTTTTTGGTTCGATGTGCAAACTGGTCGCTGGAAAGCATCTTATGAATTAAGTTATTATCATAAATATTGTAGTAAATTATATTTTAACAAACACACCGAACATCATTGATGGTACGATAAAGGTTCAATCTTGTTTTCTTTCTTTTCTTAGTTCGAACGGTCTTTAGCAGATCCGGCTAAGAGAAAAAAGCGGCAGTCAGGTAAATAATGAATTGTTCTATGTTTCAAATTTCATTACAATAATTTATATGTCCGTACATAGGTCAATATAGCACAGTCTCACTGTAAGCTTATTCCAACTCAGACCTTCAGTCTAGCCAACTGAATAGTTAGAGTTTCAATAAATGCTTTCGTCATATATAAGATCTATAAGATTTGCAATAAGTTTGCATACATCAAACTCATCGATTCAAGCTTAACAAAAATGTAGTCTAAAAGTACAAAATATAACTAGAAATATTCTTGTCTATACAATCATAATTTTTTTCTATTGTAACAATTTGTGTGTCCTAAGCATATACAGGGTACAAAAGTGGATGTAAAGAATCTCTGTGCAAATACCGATGAATCGTTTTTTTTTATAACAGTAAAAATATAGTTGTATTTTTTTCTTTCCGTCCTGAGTAGCACTTTTTCTTAATATTGATAAAATGAAATAAGTATGTAAAACAACACAAAGATTTAGAAGATATAAATCGTCTTAACACCTACATAAATTTTGATCAAGAAATAAGACTTCAATTGGATCCTTCTCAAACAGGTCTTTCGGGTCCCAATAGGATTTACCATTCTCCTGAGTACCCACGTGACTGCTATGATATTCTGCAATCTTCTTCCGGTCATTCTCCACCAAGTGGTCAGTACTACATTCAACCAGATGGTGGTAACGTCATCAAGGTCTACTGTGATATGGAAACTGACGAGGGAGGATGGACGGTAAGATGAAATGATATTACACTCTTTGTTGTGACATTGTTATAAAATTTCATTATTGTTGCATCTTACAACGCTAAACTTTAAATAGAGTTCAGTTGAAAATAAGTGTCGTTCTGGAGTCGTGACCTTACACTTAGCTCTTCTTTCAAATGAAGAATTAAATTGGGTTATGTTGCCAACTGAGGGGGCTAAATCATATATGTAAAGACAAAAATGAATGATTGTCTTTCGGAAACTATTGCCAATGACCGACTCCCTAAATAAACTGTGTGCCATACCAATTCCTTGTTGCATTTAAATGAGACACACAAAAAAAAATATTTGGGAGATCTTCGGATAAATGTTCCTTCACACAAAAAGCTGAATGCTTGATCGAGTCTAAATATGAAGTCATGGAGCTAGATATGCATCAATTACTCATACTTATCTTTATTAATAGCGGGTATATTTTCTGTAATGTTAAAGTAATTAAACTATTGAAGCATGACGCAATGATGTTATTGGTTTCAGTGTCAACACTGGTATCATTCTGCTTTATGCTGAATTGTCAAACAAAAAGCAAGAACAAGGTTTCAGATCGTATTAGCACCGTGACATCACAGATTAACCATTTCGAATCATTGTAAACGCTTTTCTGAAAGTTAGCTTCTTTATCTATCCCAATCCTTTACCAGTAAATCGATTTTCAGTATTATGTACTGGGAAACGGCACAGATGAGTCTTGTCCTTTAAACAACAAGTTTGGTGGTCAACATGTTTTGAATGTGGATGGAGTCAGTTGATAGAAGGTTAACTCCATAACAAATCCTTTTCCGTTTCAAACTTATAAAAGTCGGAAACATTGAAGTAACTAAATGGGTATAACAGGTAGGTCTAGCAATATCCCAGTATGCTTTTAACATGGTAACTGAGGTAAATTCAGGTCACGTGGCATGTATAATTATAGTGCAAACAAAGTGTCAAAAAGTTTTCCAAAACGGATTGACCAATTTTGCTTAATCTTGTTTAGAAGTTTACCCGTGCATGGTGGAAACTTGTGTCTATTCACGAAGGGTGTTTGCTATGAGCTACACAACTCCATGGATTGTCCTCTTGTGTACTTTATATCAAAGTCCTATATACATTTCTATGTAATAAATGGAAGCATGCATAAGGAGACATACTTTATTCTTGTTCAAGCCACACTTATTTAATCTACTCTATTACATAGTTTGGAATAATCACTGAATTAGCCTGTAAACAACATGCACATGAATATTTTGTTATACGTCCATTTTTCACAAGAGATAGAGGGGGGGGGGGGGGTTATTTTTAAATATTCTTGCTGGGAGCAACACCTCATGGTCTTCGATCGATAAGAATTTTAGTCTCACTGTAGACATACAGATTAGACTAGATATAAGAGATAGAAGGAATGTGTGTTACCAATAACAACTGATGGTAAATCATATTTGTTTCCTCATATTTGTTCCCTTGTTATGTTACAGGTCTTCCAGAGACGTTTAGACGGTACCATTAACTTCTATCGTTCGTGGTCCTACTATCAAAGTGGGTTCGGGAACCTAAATACAGAATTCTGGCTTGGAAATGACAACATACACTATCTTACTTCCCAGAGAGACTACGAGCTGAGGGTTGATATGAACAACACTTTAGGAAACCATTACTTTGCCAAGTACAACAAATTCAGAATTGGCGACTCATTCTCCGAGTACCGTTTAGTACTTGGAGCGTATTCGGGTACAGCAGGTAAACTATAAACACACATATAGTTAAGGTTTTTCTGTATATTTGATTGCATCACGGTTCAGTATATACAGGGAAACAATAACCATGCCCATAGTATCATGCATGGCGTAACTCATGATGGAGTTCCTGTTGTTTAAGGAAAGCGATGTGTTGTTAAAAAAGTGATACTTTCGAGCTGTTATGTTAAATGCGCATTTATAAGAAGCTTATTCCCATAAATATACGAACCGATTATAGAACATGTGTTTGTTTCCACGAAGCTATCTTTCAGCTACATTGTTAGCTGAGGATTGATGTGAATATCTCCTAAGGACATGATATCTTTTGTAATCATTGTTTACTACATAATATTTCAACGAACAGGCAAAATGGAAGTTTATAAATTGATCGAGTGTCTTTTCGAATGATTACATACAGGTGATGCTCTCACTTTCCAGGACACGATGAGGTTTTCCACGTACGATAATGACAATGACGTTTATTCCAGCAACTGTGCGAGTCATTCATTATACGGAAGTGGAGCGTGGTGGTATAAGGATTGTCACTTATCTAATCTAAACGGTCAGTACTACGGTTACAGTACATTCTCCAGTATTTACTGGCACCAACTGCCTGGTAATAATGAACAAATTCCTTTTGCTGAGATGAAGCTTCGTCCTCGTTCAATTTAAGATTTTAAGCGAGAACATTGAATCATTATATACTGGGATCCAACTGTATATGGTCGTACAAAATGGATGAGGAAATCAACTTTACGATTGTTATGACTTACGGAAATGTATTGTGCAATTATTGCTTTGAAAATCAAATCCATGAAATGATTCTGCATAGATCACTTTCTCTCTCCCTTTATTATGATTATTACAATTGTTCTTGTTCTTGTGATTACAATTTTGGGGTCTGGATAGTCAAATCCTTAATAGTAAATATAATCAAGAAATATCTTCTTAAAATCATCAAGATGAGCCCCTTCCTTCTCAAAGTTGAACAATTCTGTCGATATAAGAACATAAAATGGGTATATTTATAGTTGACGCTAAAGCTGTCGACTCAAAATGATCACTGCTGTGATAAGTACGAACTGTTTGGACACTTAAGCTTCTCGAAATTATAATACAAACTGCATTGTTTTGTGAAAGTAACTTAAATATGTCCCTTCTTATAGTTTTGTTGTAGACATCGATACCAAATATATTCGGAGCAATGGTTGAATTTTGAAAGTAAATTCTCAATATGTCTATTTACAATGTCACGGGAAAATATACTGATGAAACCGAATACGCGAACCCTTGTTGTATTTCTTTATCGCCTGTTTGTAAACTCACTAAGACCTGTATATAACGAATGTTTATATTTTAACGATTAATATTATTTTGTAATGAGGATTTGTTTTTTATAGCATAGATAATAACTGAATCAGTAAATTTTTGTTTATTATTTATAGGAACATAAATTAAACCTTAAATAATTTAATATTTATACAAAAAAAGTCAATAAAAATAAACTCAACTGTAAATTAATTAACGAGGACAAAAATTCATCAGTATGTTTTATCATGCTAATATATATTTATTTTCTCTCTGTCTGTTGATGCTATTGGGAGAGCTTACAGAACATGCAGGAAGCACAACAGTTCTACGATACTGTTATGGGGTCGTGAAGTTCTTTCTCTTTTCTAATAGAAATATTGGCAATACTTTTGTTAATCTATATACCTTGAGATAGTGTAAAAAAAAAACTATTGGTTACCTACAGTTTGGAAATTTTACTTTGCATGAACTATAGTGGTGCATTTTATTGTCCAGTGCAAAAATATGTTTTCGTACGACTCATGTTTCTACAGATTTCAAGATCATTTATAACTTTCACAACATACACCAGAACTATCGATTAATGATATCATACGTCATATATGTATCCATGGATCATTTGTAATGCATGTTATTTTTGCGGAGAACATTTATTTCTTCTGAGAACCTTCACTTTCAGCTGTTTTTGCTTTAATTGCTTAAGATCAGCTCAAAATAAACTTCAATATATATCATGTTATAACCATAACTGATATAGGATACATAATATAGAAAACTATGTGCCATTAATCAAACGAAAAGAGTCAAATTACCAACATTAAGGCAAAAGGATCCAGAAACAGAAGAAGAAATACACTAACGCCTGTGTCACTAAAAAGGAGCTGGACACATTAAGAATCGAAACTATTAATACGAAGCAACTAGCATCTCTGTATTATTATGACTTAAAGTCGTCACTGTACTGTTAAGTCTGCACTTGTGAACATCCTCATGTGAACAATCTATGGATGCAGATAACGTAAAACGTAACGATTGATCTAATCTGTAGATCATACTCCTTCTCAACTGCTGTCATACTTAAATGAGACCGTTTTACAAACATTGCCCCATATTTTAGACATTCCTCCATCTTCTGTTTTCTTTTTATTTCATTGTGAACTTGGTGTGGTTTTTTACCGCGATGTTGCACCATTAAACCTTAAATGCTGCGTCTCTTATTACATTAATTTTAGGGACTTACATTAGTTCAGTGCATTAATGTTGCTTAAAGTCTGTCAATCTATTGCATTCTTATAACAGGTATGTTATAAGAATTGCATTCTTATTGCATTCTTATAACAGGTTTTCCAATATATATATATACTGTACATCCCGATTTATATGTTAATAACAATATAGATAGGAAAGAACCAAGATAGAAAGTACACGCTTGGGGAAATAGCAACATTTAGTTATCAACATGCACAGAACGGGTACATATCTTGGTGTATTGTCAGCACTTAAAGTCTTGCCGTAAAAACTTGATTCTCGAATATTTTCGTAACAGCTGTTTTGCGCTTGACGAAGAGATCTAACAGACGGTATTTTGATGTCGTTCACTTTTATTAGAAGTAACCATTTTGTAATACAATATATATATATGTATATGCATATATATATATATATATATATTTATGTATATATACATATACATATATATATATATATATATATATATATGTGTGTGTGTGTGGGTGTGTGTGTGTGTGTGGATATAAATATGTATGTGTGTACATCTCTTAACAGTAGGACCTCAGTAACAAATTAAACTGTTTTTTTTAGAATTTCTTTTCCCCTTTAACGTTTTTTCTTCATTGGAGTTTCCAACCAAAATTCTTTCGATGAGTACCCAGTCACTTTTAGATGATTTTAACCGGAATTATCTTTCGAATCAGATTTAAGTTAATCTTTAACAAGAACATCCCAAGTTACATTATGATGAATTCGAAAATACGTCAGAATTCGTATAAAAAAATAAACATAAATCATGAATCGTATTATTTTGATCGAACATAATTCATATATTACTTTTGAATAAAACACTAATGCGATCAACAAAGTCATCTGAGAAGGTCTGCTGGAAGGTAACAGATGCAAACTCGTAGATTCCCAGGTGTATGAACATAACTTGTTTTCCAAGCAAAGTACATCATACCTGCTACTTCTAAACAGCAAGTAAAATGAAGTAAATAGGAAATTATTGATTATCTAACGGGCTTTTCCGTAATAGCAAAAGAGGGAGAAATGTGTAGAGTAAGTCTGTGTTTTATTTCACAGGAGTCCCGAGGGTTACAAAGAGGTTCAATGGACCTATCAACCCTTGGACACCATGTCTTTAGTGCAGATATTACACTTAAACTTAACCATGTTCCATACACTTAGACAGTTGCATGGACTTTGAAGGATAATGTCTGCACGAATATCTTTTACAAAATTACAACATTATGTGTAAACTCTATCTACCGACACACAATCATGCGAAATCGCACAACCGCACGACTCGTCGTTGATATAAGACTCGACAGAAATAAACAAATACATATGTTTATGGTTGTACGTTAACCCAATATTGGAAGTAGGGAAGGCGATCTGAATCGCCTTTGAGAGTTTAAAAATATGGAAACGCCATTGAATTAGAAATGTAAACTTTACATCATAAAACATATGGTTTAGTTAACACAAATAGCATGTCACATATCGTCACATTTTAAAGAGATAGATGTCTAAATTTTGTCAAGATATGATTGTGTTTTGGTTCGATGTATGAACTGGTCGCTGGAATGCATCTTATAAATTAAGTTCTCGTAAATATTGTAATAAATCATATTTTAAGGTACACACCGAACATCATTAATGGTACGAAAAAGATCCAATCTGAGTGGGTATTTTTCTTTTTAGTTCGAACACAAGGAACGGTCTTTAGCAGATCCTGCTGGGAGACAAAAGCGGCAGTCAGGTAAATAATGAATTGTTCTATGTTTCAAACTTCATTAAAATCATTTATATGTCCGTACATAGGACAATATAGCACAGTCTCACTGTAAGCTTATTCCAACTCAGACCTTCAGTCTAACCAACTGAATAGTTAGAGCTTCGATAAATGCTTTCGTCACATGTTTTTTCTCTCTCTTAATCTAAAAGATCTGCTATAAGTTTGCATAGATTAAACTCATCGATTCAAACTCAACACAAATATTGTCTAAAAGTACAAAATATAACTAGAAATATTCGTGTCTATACCATCATAAATTTGTTTCTATTGAAACAATTCGTGTGTTCTAAGCATGTTTCTGTTGAATGTAACCCGAATTTGAAGTAAATTATATCTTCAAGGGAACAAGAGTGGATGTAAAGAATCTCCGCCATGAGCAGCACTTTTTCTTAATATTTGTATAAATGAAATACGTATGTAATACAACACAAAGATTTAGAACATATAAATCGCCTTAGCACTTACATAAATTTAGATCAACGAAGAAACAAGACTTCAATTGGATCCTTCTCAAACAGGTCTTTCGTGTCCCAAGGGGATTTCCCATTCTCCTGAGTACCCACGTGACTGCTATGATATTCTGCAATCTTGTTCCGGTCAGTCTCCCCCAAGTGGTCAGTACTATATTCAACCAGATGGTGGTAATGTCATCAAGGTCTACTGTGATATGGAAACTGACGAGGGTGGATGGACGGTAAGATGAAATTATATTACACTCTTTGTTGTAACGTTGTTATTAATATTCATTATTTGTACATATATCAACGCTAAACTTTGATTACAGTTCAGTCGGAAATTAGTGTAGTTCTGGAGTAGTGACCTTACACTTAGCTCTTCTTTCAAGTGATAAATTATTTTTTCACAGGAAAGTGGGTTATGTTGCCAACTGGGGAGAAAAATACTATATTTAAAAAACATGTACATGTTGTCATTCTGAAATTATTGCCAATGACCGATTCCTGAAAACGCTGTGTGTGACATAGCAATTCCTTGTTGTACTAAAATGAGACGCAAACCAAAATATATATTGTTATTAATTTCTCTTCACACAAAAGGTTGAATGCTTGAACGAGTCTAAATATGAAGTCATAGAGCTAGATGTGCATCAGTTTTTCCTACTTATCTGTATCAATAGCAGACGAGTTTTGCAAGTGCTGAATCTACAGCATTAAAGCAAAACGTAACGATGTCATTGGTTTCGGTGGTTTCAACACTGCTGTCATTCTGCTTTGAAAAAAAGCAAGTTGAAGGTGTTAGATAGTAGTTGCAACGTGACATCACATATCTACAACATGGCAACTACCAGACACGACTGATAAACTGTAGGATATCTCGCAAATGGAACCACAGTTTTCGTAGATGTTGCTGGGGGAGGGGGGGGGGGGTTGTCTCAGGTGAAGATGATGACTTGGTTTGTGTCCCTTTTAAACCTTCCAAAATGTAACAGTTACCAGTTTTTTTGATGAATCATGGTTGTTGCATGTAAAAACTGTGGAGTACAACGAACACACATAAATTACTTGTTATAGTGTTATAAATCCGCCAAAATGATGTGATTTGGAATGATTTACTTGAGGCAAATCCAAACAACATCACCTCAGTTGCCAACATTTTGTTCGGTGGCAAATCTCAACCATTTAGAATCATTGAAAACGTTTTTCTGAAAGTTAGTTTCTTTATATGTCTAAATCCTTAACAAGGAAATCGAGTTTCACTATTTATACTGGGAATCGGCACATATGAGTTTTTCCCTTTAAAGACGGAGTTCGGTCGTCAGTAGTCTTTGAATGTGGATGGAGTCAGATCATTGGAAAGTTTAACTCTTTAACAAATCCCTTTCTGTTCAAAACTAATAAAAATCGGAAACATTGAAGTAACTAATGACGAGTATAACAGGAATATCAGCATTTATAAAAAGCTTATTCCCATACATATACAAAGGGACCTACTCTATTTAAAACGTTTTCTGATTAAAGAACCCCAGTCTTGAGGTGTTTAAGACAAGATTGCCCACGCATTGTTATTAGCACTGTTGCGCTGCGCACCAACATCCTCGTTGTGATACCCGAGAGGGGTTTTTTAGAGTACCTAACAGAAACAGAAACAGTAACAGAAACAAGTGTTTGCTTCCACGAACCTCTCTTGCAGTTAGACTATGAGCTGAGGATTGATTTGAACAACTCCTAAGGACATGATTTTTGGAATCATTGCTTTACTCGGAAAACTAAATATTTTTGCAATCAACAGGCAAAATGGAAGTATATTAATTGATCGAAAAAAACAATTAATTTGATTCTCTTTCCGAATGAAATACATACAGGTGATTCCCTAACTGCCCACGAGACCATGATGTTTTCTACGTACGATAATGACAATGACGTTATTTCGACCAACTGTGCGAGTCATTCATCACAAGGAAGAGGAGCATGGTGGTATAAATACTGTCTTGTTTCTAATTTAAACGGTCAGTACTACGGTTACAGTGGAAATCCCAGTATTTACTGGCGCTATCTGCCTGGTGATGATGACCAAATTCCCTTCGCTGAGATGAAGCTTCGTCCTCGTTCAATTTAAGTGTTTAAGCGAGAACATAGAACCATGTTGCAACATTCAACTGTATATGGTCGTAAACAAATAAGGAAATCAACTTTACGATTGTTATGACTTACGGAAATGTATTGTGCAGTTATTGCTTTGAAAATCAAATCCATGAAATGATTCTGCACACATCACTTTCTCTCTCCCTTTATTATGATTATTATAAATGTTCTTGTTCTTGTGATTACAATTTTGGGGTCTGGATAGTCAAATCCTTAATAGTGAGTATAATCAAGAAATATCTTCTTAAAATCATGTAGATGAGTTCCTCCCTTCTCAAATTTGAAACATTCTGTCGAAATAAGAACATAAAATGGGAATATTTATAGTTAATACTAAAGCTGTCGACGCAAAATGATCACTGCTGTGATTAGTACGAACTGTTTGGACACATTAGCTTCTCGAAAACATATACAAACTGCATTGTTTTGTGGAAGTAACTTAAATATGACCACTCTTATAGTTTTGTTGAAGACATCGATACCAAATATATATTGAGCAATGGTTAACTTTTGAAAGTAAATTCTCAAAATAAATATTTCCAATGTCACTGGGAAATATACCGATGAAACCGAATACGCGAACCATGTTTTTATTTCTTTATCGTCTGTTTGTAAACTCACTAAGACCTGTATATATATAACGAATGTTTAATTTTTATCGAATGATAATATTTTGTATTGAGGATTCGTTTTTCAAAGCATAGATAATAACTGATAATTAAATTATATTAGGAACATAAATTAAACCTTTAGTAATCCAATATTAATAAAAAAAATCAATAAGAATAAAAGCAACTGTAAATTAATTAACGAGTAAAAAAATCAACACTATGTTTATCATGGTAATATATTAGTTATATCTCTGTCTGTTGATGCTATAGGGGTGAGCTTAAAGAACATGCAGGAAGCACAACAGTTCCACGATACTGTTTTGGGGTCGTGAAGTTTCTTTTCAAATTGAAATATTGGCAATACTTTTGTTAATCTATATACCTTGAGATAGTGTAAACAAAACTATTGGTTACCTACAGTTTGGAAACTTTTCTTTGTAAGAACTTTAGTGGTACATTTGATTGTCCAGTGCAAAAACGTGTTTTCGTACGATTCATGTTTCTACAGATTTCAAGATAATTTTGAACTTCACAACATACACCAGATCTACCGATTAATGATATCATACGTCATATATGTATCCATGGATCATTTGTTATGCATGTTATTCATGCGGAGATCATTTATTTCTTATGAGACCCATCATTTTCAGCTGTTTTTGCTTTAATTGCTTTAGATCAGCTCAAAACAGACTTCAATATACATAATGCTATAAACATAACAGATATAGGATACATAATATAGAAAACTATGTGCCATTACTCAAAAGCAAAGAGTCAAATTACCAACATTAAGGCAAAAGGTATATACGAAAAAGAGCTGAACACATTTAGAATCGAAACTATTAATACAAAGCAACTAGCATCTCTGTATTATTATGCCCTAAAGTCGTCACTGTACTGTTTAGTTTGCACTTGTGAACATCCTCATGTGAACAATCTATGCATGCATAGAACGATTGATCTAATATGTAGGTCATACTCCTTCTCAACTGATGTTACTTAAATGAGACCGTTTTAAAAACATTGCCCCATATTGTAGACATTCCTCCATCTGCTGTTTTCTTTTTATTTCATTTTGAACTTGGTTTGTTTGTTTTACCGCGATGCTGCACCATAAAACCTTAAATGCTGCGTCTCTCATTACATTAATTTTAGGGTCTTACAATAGTTCAGTGCATTAATGTCTGTCAATCCATTACATTCCTATAACAGGTATGCAGTTTTCCAATATATATATACTGTACATCTCAATTTATATGTTAATAACAATATAGATAGGAAAGAATCAAGATAGAAAGTACATGCTTGGGGAAATTGCAACATTTAGTAATCAACATACATAAAGCGGGTACATATCTTTGTGTCTTTGTGTATTGTCAGCACTTAAAGTCTTGCGTAGAAACTTGATTCTAGAATGTTTTCGTAACAGCTGTTTTGCGCTTGGCAAAATAATAATTATGATATAGTTAGCATCAGAGAACTACCAGATGGTATTTTGATGCAGTTCCTAGTCTTTTTAGATGTACCAGATATGCATCGACACAGGAAACATTACAGTGAGAACGATACCTGCGAAAATAACATATAGACATTGTCGTCGTTACATTAATTAATCTGGAGGTCACTGTATCTTAATTTTTTATGCATCGATTCCAATGCGATTAGAATCACATTGTTGAGTAAATTACTTGTGTTATTATATGTACTAAATCAAGATTTTCGGTTCTCTGACGTGACGACTTGAATCACGGGATTTCTACGGAGACGTCAAGTCTACAAATTAAACCAAACTATCTCCATCTAGTGTCGTAATTTATTGGTTCACAAATGTGTTCCAGAAGAGGAGAACGTTCTTGCTGGAAACAGGAAGATGATTCAATTGTTCGAGACAGCTAACGTATGGAATGCCAATGGGGAGGTTTAAAAGACTATACTTCCAGTACTGAAGAACCAGCCCAATAGCTCCTCGAAGTTGACATTGTCTTCACAAATCCACACCCTCTGCATGACCGGGAAATAGTGAAAAGCACAAACCAATTAGACACGTGGACAAACCGAATCATTTGTTAGGAAATCTACATGAAGTATAAGAGGATTTAGAGGGTGGTCTGTTGATTTGCAATTGGAAAAGAGAAAGGACTTACAGAGAGATTACATGGTATAAAAGTTGAAGGAAGATTAAATACAATTAACTAAACGAACCGTTTCTACTTCTGTGTTCCGTCTATGATGTACTTCAAACTTCAGCACGAGCATTAAGTGTGTTTCGCCAGTGACTATATGGCATAGCGTATTGAACTATTAATGAGGCATATTGTGTTTCAAAGGGTTTGTACATCCCTTTGTCAACAGAGTTTGGTAAACAGTTCATCCTAACAGTGTGTTCATTATTAATAGTAAATAAACTAACGTACTAAAAATATTTCTATAAATATTTTAGGGATTACAGAGCTCGGGCTACTGTCTAATGCCATTCCACCAGTTCTTTTCGAACACCGTAGAACAATTATTAAAGCTGGTATTGAGACATCCTGGTAACTAACCACACATATTTCAGAACTGGACCGATAGTCTTTTTTATTCAGTCTAATCTCAACCCCATCTCTAGTCTAGTCTAAGATAAACCCATTGCCAACATATTTAACGTTAGGATCGATGACAAGTATCAATTGTGATACAAACGGGGATTCAGTTAAGAACAATTGGATAGTATGACACTAATTCAACCCACTAGTGTGTTGATCTGCATGACATGTTCCTATAGTGTTTATGCACGGAACTATAAACATGTTTTATGGTACAATCAACTTTGAGCAAACTTCGGTTACAGAGAACGTTATATCAGTAACAGATTCAGTAACAAATGCGCAACGGTTGATGACTGTTCATGCGAGCGGGCCTTATTGTTGACACTGTATGCAAAGTAAAAAACAAAATCAACAAGTCTCAATTTGCCAATTATCGGAAAAACTTAAACAACCATCTAGTTTTGAAAGTTTTACGTTAATGAAAATTTACCATATTTTTTTTTTGCATTTCCTTTACAGTTCATTTAGTATCCAATTCACAACTCCCTTGCCTTCCCGCCACAATTGGCTTATAATGTCAATATTCTCAGTTCAAGGAATCTTACAATAACAACAAGCAAAACGTAGTCTATACCAAATCAACTTTCAATGAATTATCTTATCTCCGTAAAGAAAAATCATGACATGAACTATCACATTATCTGGATACAGATCAAACTAAGAATAATATCATCAATAAAAGACGATCCAAAACAATTCTATCCTGTTCAGAATTCAAGCAAAGTTGTTAGTCAATATTAAATAAGGTGGGATCGCTGAGTAAAATCATTCATACAAGAATGAACTAACTATTAAAAAGCTGCGTATAACGTTCGTTAATCTTTCACTCGCAATGCACGTGTCTTGTTTGACAAGTATTAGCGCGACTAATCAAACTAGTTATGGTTTACAAATCATTAACAAATACCACCACTTGCAGGGACAATGTTCAGGGATATTGCTACGTAATTAATGACTGTTTACAAAGTTTCGTTACCTCTAATGAGCTTTTCAACAAACACGTTGATAACAATATTGGATTCCAAGTAGCATAAAACATTGCAACTATCTTTTTCTCAATTCAATTCATGTCAAGTCAACAAAGTTGCCAGATCACCTAAGTACGTACTGAAGACAAATTTTCATCATGAAAGCTGGTATTCTGTTGATCCTGGTTGGATGCATTTCGTTCTGCATCAGCTCTGAACCTTTGAAAGAAAGTGAAAGTACTGTAAGAAAACTTTAAAATATTCATTTATATTTTGTAATATGTTTTTCATGTTAAACAAGGCTTTTCATTTCGTATGTGAAACATGTATTGTATTCAGTTCATTTGTGGAGGTTAAGAATACTTAATACTTATACTATATATATATATATATATATATATATATACATATATATATATATGTGTGTGTGTATGGTGTGCGTGTGTGTGTAAATTAATGATGAAAATCGAATATACGTCAAAATTCGTAAAAAATAATATAAATCATGAATCGTATTATTTTAATCAAACATAAATCATATGAGCTTTTGAATAAAACACTAATGCCATCAACACAGACATCTGAGATGAAAACATCTACAACTTCATCTTTCTAGTTTAACTAATTTAGAAATTTATGCATTATGGTTAATAAGGAGAAATAGTCTCAGAATCACAATGGGGTACGGAAGTAGAGCAAAGTTTAATTGTCAACATGTTACACTTCTGTTACTTTCACATATAAAAAAGGATACGAATACAAAGTGATTAAAATTCCCGTATCATATAACGAGGTATGCTGGAAGGTATCAGATAAAAATTCTTAGATACCCAGGTGTATGAAAATCACTTGTTTTCAAAGCAAAGTACATCGATACCTGCAACTAATGTACAGCAAGTCAAATGAAATAAAGATGAAATTATTGATTACGGGGGGATGAATGTTGTTTTTCCAGTAAAGAATCTATAGAGTTCCTAGTAATCGTAATAGTGAAAGAGGGGGTAAGGTGTAGAAATAAGTCTGTGGTTTACTTCATATGAGTCCCAAGGGTTACAAAGAAGTTCAATGGACCTATCAACCCTTGGACACCATGCCTTTAATGCAGATATTACACTTGAACTTAACCATGTTCCCTACACTTACACATTTGCATGGACTTTGAAGGATAATGTCTGCACAAATATCTTTTACAAATTTAAAACATTATGTGTAAACTCTATCTGCAGACACACAATCATGCGAAATCGCACAGTCGCACGACGCGACGTTGATATAAGACTCGACAGAAATAAACAGAAATATATATGTTTATGGTTGTACGTTAACCCAATATTGGAAGTAGGGAAGGTGATCTGCATCGTCATTGAGAGTTTACAAATATGAAAACGTCACTGAAATAGAAACGTAAACTTTACATTATAAAACATATGGCTTAGCTAGCACCAATTGCATGTTACATATCGTCACATTTTAAAGAGATAGATGTCTAAATTTTGCTCATTCGTAAAGATATGATTGTGTTTTTGGTTCGATGTATGAACTGGTCGCTGGAAAGCATCTTATGAATTAAGGAATTATCGTAAATATTGTAGTAAATCATATTTTAACATGCACACCGAATGTAAAAGGTCCAATCTGACTGTTTTTTTTTTATTTTTTTTTATTTTTTTAGTTCGAACGCGAGGAACGGTCTTTAGCAGATCCGGCTGGGAGACAAAAGCGGCAGTCAGGTGACTAATGAATTGTTTTATGTTTATCACACGGAGTTCAAACTTCATTACAATAATTTATATGTTCGTACATAGGACAATGTAGCACAGTCTCACTGTAAGCTTATTCAAACTCACACCTGCATTCTAACCAACTGAATAGTTAGAGTTACAATAAATGCTTTCGTGACATGTTTTCTTTCTCTTTTAATCTATAAGATCTGCTGTTTGTTTGCATACATTAAACTCATCGACTCAAACTTAACACAAATATAGTCTAAAAGTACAAACTATAACTAGAAATATTCGTGTCTATACTATCATAAATTTGTTTCCAATGAAACAATTCGTGTGTCCTAAGAATGTTTCTGTTGAATGTAACCCTAATTATAATAATATAATTACATTTTATCTTCAATGGTACAGAAGTGGATGTAAAGAATCTCCGTCATGTGCAGCACTTCTTTCTTAATATTTGTATAAATGAAATACGTATGTAATACAACATAAAGATCTTAGAGCATATAAATCGTCTTAACACTTACATAAATTTTGATCAACGAAGAAACAAGACTTCAATTGGATCCTTCTCAAACAGGTCTTTCGTGTCCCAAGGGGATTTCTCATTCTCCTGAGTACCCACGTGACTGCTATGATATTCTGCAATCTTGTTCCGGTCAGTCTCCACCAAGTGGTCAGTACTACATTCAACCAGATGGTGGAAATGTCATCAAGGTCTACTGTGATATGGAAACTGACGAGGGAGGATGGACGGTAAGATGAAATTATATTACACTCTTTGTTGTAACGTTGTTATTAATTTTCATTATTTGTACATATTTCAACGCTAAACTTTTGTAACAGTTCAGTCGGAAATAAATGTAGTTCTGGCGTAGTGACCTAACTACACTTAGCTCTTCTTTCAGTGAGGATTTATTTTTTTCAACAGGAATTTGGGTTATGTTGTCAACTGGGGCAGAAAAATCCTATATGCAACAACAAACATGTCATTCGGAAACTATTGCCAATGACCGACTCCTGAAAACGCCGTGTGTGACATAGCAAGTCCTTGTTGCACTTAAATGAAACGCAAATATAATTAAAATTGTTATTAATTTTCCTTCACACAAACGGCTGAATGCTTGAACGAGTCTAAATCTGAAGTCATAGAGCTAGATGTGCATCGGTTCTTCCTGCTTATCTGTATCAATAGCAGACGAGTTTTGCAAGTATTGAATCTAAAGCATTGAAGTAAAACGTAATGATGTCATCGGTTTCAATGTCAACATTGGTATCATTCTGCTTTGAAAATATGAAATGAAAAAAAAGCAAGTAGAAGGTTTTAGATAGTAGTAGCAACGTGACATCGTGACAACGTGGCAAAATGGCAACTACCAGACACGACTGTTAAACTATAGGATATCTCGCAAACGTAAAAACAATTTTCGTTGGGGGGGGGGGGTGTCTCAAATTAAGATGATGACTTGGTTTGTGTCCCTTTAAGTCATCCAAAGTGTAACAGTTATCAGTTTCATTGATGACGCATGGTTGGTGCATGTAAAACCTGTGGAGTACAACGAATACACATAACATACTTGTTATAGTGTTACTAATCCGCTATAATGATGTGGAACGATTTACTTGAGGCAAATCCAAACAAAAACACCTCAGTTGCCAACATTTTGTTCGGTGGCAAATCTCAACAATTTAGAAGCATTGAAAACGTTTTTCTGAATGTTAGCTCCTTTATCTGTCCAAATCCTTTACAAGGGAAGTCGAGTTTCACTATTTTGTACTGGGAAACGGCACAGATGAGTTTTTCCCTTGAAACACGAAGTTCGGCCGTCAGCAGTCTTTGAATGTGGATAGGGTCAGATCATTGGAAAGTTTAAATCCTTAACAAATCCTTTACTGTTTAAAGCTCATAAAAATCGGAAACATTTAAGTAACTAAATGAGTATAACAGGAATATCCAAATATGTATTTACGATGGTAACTGACGTAAAATTCAGGGGTTTAAAGTGAATAATTCACACATTGAATAACACTCATAATTTCATCTCGTTCAAGCCACACGTAGTTAATTTATTCTATTACATATTTTGGAACTATCACTGTATTACCTATCAGCAACATGAAAATAAATAGCTTTATTTATATCTGCATATATTTTCTCAAAGAGAGAAGGGCTGTGTACGTAGGTCAGATATTAATGTTCCTACTGGAAGCAACACTTCATATACTTCGTTTGATAAGATGTTAAGCCTGACTGTAAAAATACAGATTTATATTAGATATAAGAGATAGAAGGAATGTGTGTTACCAATAACAACTCATGGTTATATTGATCATATTTGTTCCCTTGTTATGATACAGGTCTTTCAGAGACGAATAGACGGTACCATTAACTTCTATCGTCCGTGGTCCTACTATCAAACTGGGTTTGGGAACCTAAATACAGAGTTCTGGCTTGGCAATGACAACATTCACTACCTTACTTCCCAGGGAGACTACGAGCTGAGGGTTGATATGAACAACACCTTAGGGAACCATTACTACGCCAAATACAACAAATTCAGAATTGGCGACTCATTCTCCGAGTACCTTTTAGTACTTGGAGCGTACTCGGGTACAGCAGGTACAATATAAACATACGTATTTAAGGTGTGTCTGTATATTTGATTACTTCACATTGCATATGACGGTTCAGTATACACAGGGACAAAATAAACATGCACCGTGCATGGACTAAATCGTGATGGAGTTGGGATGATCTAAGTCAGGTAGTTTCACATCCTCGCTATCGCGTTTTACAACCGATCGTTCATTGTCTAAGTACTGAGACTAACTATACACATTTTAGGATGAAATTTATTGATCAGAATTATGGTGATAATGAAATTGCATAAATTAAATTATTTGATTATACATTTACACAGGTACAGAAAAAGGCGCCTAGAAACATACACGCTCGATAAGCACACATTCGATTGATCAATCGACGTAGGTTACTGCGCTTGTTGCGTCGATACAATTGCAAACAAATAACTGTTCAAGGACCTTTCCACTAGATACTTAACTTCTGAATGTAAATCTATCACGTCGCTATTCCGTTAGATACGACATATTGTCTCCATATTAGAAATATAAGTCAGTGTGGTATAGGGAGACGATAGAGTCCTGTTGTTCAAAGTCAAGGAAAACGTTGTGTTCGTTAAAATAGTGAAATTTTCGAGCTGTGATAGTCTAATGCGCAATTATAACAAGCTTATTCCCATAAATATACAAAGCAACCTACTCTATTTAAAGCGTTTTCCGATTAAAGAACAAGTGTTTGCTTCCACGGAACTATTTTTCAGGTAGACTATGAGCTGAGGATTCATTTGAACAACTCCTAAGGACATGTTTTTTTGTTGTTGGAATCATTGCTTTACTTGAGAACTAAATATTTTTTAACCAACAGGCAAAATGGAAGTATATTAATTGATCGAAAAAACAATTAATTTGATTTTCTTTCCGAATGAATACATACAGGTGATTCCCTAGGTTACCATAACACCAGGCGGTTTTCTACGTACGATAATGACAATGACGCTTATTCCGGCAACTGTGCGAGTCATTCATCATACGGCAGAGGAGCGTGGTGGTATGGATATTGTCACCATTCTAATCTAAACGGTCAGTACTACGGTTATAGTGGAAATCCCAGTATTTACTGGCGCAATCTGCCTGGTGATGCTGACCAAATTCCTTTTGCCGAGATGAAGCTTCGTCCTCGTTCAATTTAAGGCTTTAAGCCAGAACGTAGAATCATAATGCACTGCCATTCAACTGTATATGGTCGTAGAAAATGAGGAAATCAACTTTACGATTGTTATGACAAATGTATTGAGCAGTTATTGCTTTGAAAATCAAATCCATGAAATGTATCTGCATAGATCACTTTCTATCTCCCTTTATTATGATTAATGTAAGTGTTGTTGTTCTTGTGATTACAATTTTTGGGGTCTGATAGTTAAATCCTTCATGGTAAATATATTAAACAAATATCATCTTAAAATCATCAAATCATCGAAATAAGAACATAAAATGGGAATATTTATAGTTAACACTAAAGCTGTCGACTCAAAATGATCACTGCTGTGATGAGTACGAACTGTTTGGACACTTTAGCTTCTCAAAAACATATACACCCTGCATTGTTTTGTGAAAGTAACTTAAATATGACCCCTCTTTTAGTTTTGTTGTAGACACCGATACCAAATATATTCGGAGCAATGGTTAAATTTTGATAGTAAATTCTCAATATATCTATTTCGAATGTCACGGGGAAATATACTGATGAAACCGAATACGCGAACCATTTTTGTATTTCTTTATCGTCTGTTTGTTAACTCACTAAGACCTGTGTATAACGAATGTTTAATTTTTAACGATTAATAATATTTTGTCTTGAGGATTCGTTTTTCAAAGCATAGATAATAACCAATCAGTAAATTATGTTAAGAACATAAATTAAACCTTAAATAATCCAATATTAATACAAAAAAAGTAAATAAGAATAAAAGCAACTGTAAATTAATTAACGAGTAAAACAAATCCTCACTATGTTTTATCATGATAATATTTTAATTTTCTCTCTGTCTGTTGATGCTATAGGGGTGAGCTTACAGAACATGCAGGAAGCACAACAGTTCCACGATACTGTTTTGGGGTCGTGAAGTTTCTTTTCAAATAGAAATATTGGCAATACTTCTGTTAATCTATATACCTTGAGATAGTGTAAAAAAAAATATTGGTTACCTACCGATTAATGATATCATACGTCATATATGTATCCATGGATCATTTGTAATGCATGTTATTTATGCGGAGATCGTTTAGTTTTTCTGAGAACCTTCAGTTTCAGCTGTTTTTGCTTTAATTGCTTTAGATCAGCTCAAAACAGACTTCAATATATTAAATTTTATAAACATAACTGATATAAGTTACATAATATAGAAAACTATGTGCCATTTATCAAACGAAAAGAGTCAAATTACCAACATTAAGGCAGGAGGATCCATGAAACGAAAACTATTAATACAAAGCAACTATGACTATACACTAGACCTCTTTAACATATAATTATCGACGAATAAATTTGGAATGTACTGAACCTTACAACAAATGGCGGATTAAACGATGATGATATATCATATAAAGAAAATGAACGAGTGCTGGATTACAGTTGCATGAATAACAAAAACATAATATCCTTTTAATCGTCCCCTCTCTTATGACTTAAAGTCGTTACTGTACTGTTTATGCTGCACTTGTGAACATCCCCATGTGAACAATCTATGCATGCAGATAACGTTAAAGGATGTGAAGACTCGCGTACAAAGAGAGGTCTCATGCCGGTAATCTGACCTAGTTTCGAATGAGGTGTAACAGAAGTGTTAGACACCACCATCGATCCCAGAAAATACACACACAGCTTGCTACCGTCGGTAATTAGACACTAGTGTACAGTCAATACATACAGCTACGTTCAATACCCACAACACAGTGTACAAAGCAGCGATGGACATCTCAGGTCTAGATAAATGATAACAAGGTATCACGTTTCATTACTGTCTGCATTTTGTAGCGACAAGACTAACGAATGGAAGGCCAAAGGGGTCATGTTAAAAAACATACTTCCAGTAAGGAGTAACCAGCCCAATAGCTACGTCTCGAAGTTTACATTGTCTCCACAATTATAAACCCTCCCCATGGCTGGGAAAGTCACAAAACAAGTTGACAAGTGGGCAAACCGAAGCATTTGTCGGGAAACCTAAGTATAAGAAGAAATAGAGGGTGGTTTCTTGTACTGGAAGAGGGCAAGAGGAAGGACGTACAGAGAGACCACAGGGTATAAAAGTTGAAGAAAGATTGAATACAGATAACTAAACCGAACCGTTTCTACTTTTGTGTGCCGTCTATGATGTTCTTCAAACTTCAGCACGAGCATTAGGTGTGTTTCGCCAGTGACTTTATGGCATAGCGCATTGAACTACTAGTGAGGCATATTGTGTATCAAAGGGTTTGTACATCCCTTTGTCAACAAAGTTTGGTAAACAGTTCATCCTAACAGTGTGTTCATTGTTGATAGTAATTAAACCAACGTACTAGGAATATTTCTATAAATGGTTTGGGTAGGTTTAAATAGCTCAAGCTATTGTCTACTAATGCCATTCCACCAGTTCTTTTCGAATACCGTAGAACAATTATAAGAGCTGGTATGAGACATCCTGGTAACTAACCACACATATTTCAGAACTGGACAGAACGTCTTTTTTATTCAGTCTAATCTCAACCCCATCTCTAGTCTAGTCTAAGATAAACCCATTGTCAATATATTTAACGTTAGGATCGATGACTAGTATCAACTGTGATACAAATGGGGATTCAGTTAAGAAAAATTGGCTAATATGACACTAATTCAACCCACTTGTGTTCTGTATGACATGTGCCTATAGTGTTTATGCACGGTATTATAAACATGTTGTACGGTACAATCAACTTTGAGCAAACTTCGGTTACAGAGAACGTAATATCAGTAACAGATTCAGTAACAAATGCGCAATGGTTGATGACGGTTCATGCGAGTGCGCCTTATTGTTGACACTGCATGCAAAGCAAAACAAAAAGCAACAAGTCTCACCTTGTCAATCATCGGAAAAACTTAACCAACCATCTAGTTTTGCAAGTTTTACGCTAGAGAAATTTTACCATTTTGTGAAGGTTGTTTTTTCTTCACAGTTCACTTAGTATTCAATTCACAACTCCCTTGCCTTCCCGCCCCATTTGGCTTATAATGTCAATATTTTCGGTGAATGCAGCTAATAATAACATCTAGCACAACGTAGCCTATACCAAATCAACTTTCAATGAATTCTCTTCCATCCTGTTCAGTATTCAAGCGAAGGGCTTATTCAATATTGGATGCGGTGGGATCGCAGAGTAAAATCATTTATACAAGAATAAACTAACTCTTTGAAATTCTGCGTATAACGTTCGTTAATCTTTCACTCGCAATGCACGTGTTTGTATAACAAGTATAAGCACGACTAATCAAACTGGTTATGGCTTACAAATCATTAACAAATACCACCACTTGCAGTGACAATCTTCAGGGGTATTGCTACGTAATTAATGACTGTTTACAAAGTTTCGTTACCTCTGATGAGCTTTCAAGAAACACGAGGATGAAAAAAAAATGGATTCTAAATAGCATAAAACATTGCAACTATCTTTTTCTCAATTCAATTCATGTCAAGTCAACGAAGTTGCTAGATCACCACAATAAGTTCTGAAGACAAATTTGCATGTTCGCTTCCATCATGAATGCTGCTATTCTATTGATCCTGGTTGGATGTATTTCGTTCTGCATCAGCTCTGAACCTTTGACTGAAAGTGAAAATACTGTAAGAAAACTTTAAAATAGTCTCTTATATTTTTTAATATGTTTTTCATGTAAAACACAGCTTTTGACTTTCGTATCTGAAACATGTATTGCATTCACTTCATTTGTGGAGGTTAAGAATTTTTTTAACAAAGTGCTGATGTCGTTCACCTTTAGTTGAAGTTACTAGTTTGCAATAATGTTATTGTGAATATCATATTGAAATATATATCTAAATACCACTTATAACATCTCTTAACAGCAGTAGCTCAATGACAATGCAAGTTGTATGTTTAGAATATCATTATCTTATCACGTCTTTTCTATATTGAAGGTTTCTACCAAAATTCGTCGATGAGTAATCAGTCACTTTTGGATGATTTCACCGGAATCATCATTTAAATAGAATACAGAAGATTTAAGATGATGAGAATAATATTTGGAGAATAACATACCAATTATGATGAAAATCGAGGATACGTCGGAATTTGTAAAATCTTATCATACATCGTGAATTTTATTATTGCATATAAAAGATAGTACATATATTATTTTTGAATAAAGCACTTATGCCATCAACAAAGACATCTGAGATGAAACGTTAAGCACCTTCATCTTTACTTTATAATGTAGAAATTTCTGCATGATGCTAAATGAGGATAAATAGTCTCAGAATTATATTGAAGTACAAAGAATCAAAGAGGGATTGTCAACAAGTAACACTTCTGTTACTTTCACATATAAAGACAGATACAAATTCAAAGTGATTTTCATTCCTGTATCATGGTTTATTACGATAAGTCTTCTACAAACGTTAAGATACAAGATCGTAGATTCCCTCGTTTATGAAAATCACTAGTTTTCAAAACAGAGTATATAAATACCTGCAACTATACTGTACAGCATTCATAAGAAATATAGATGAAATTATTGATTACGGGGGAATACATGTTGTTTTTCCAGTAAAGAATCTATAGGGTTCCTATTAAGTAAGGTGTAGAAATAAGTCTTTGGTTTAGACTTCACAGAAGTCTCAAGAGTTACAAAGTACAATGGACCTATGAACCCTTGGACCCCATTTCTTTAGTGCAGATATTACACTTAAACTTAACCATGTTCCATACAAAAGAAATTTGCATGATTTTTGAAGGATAATTGTCTGTACAAATATCTTTAAAAAATTTAAGGCATAATGTGTAAATTCTATCTACATAAACACAATAATGCGAAATCGCACAATCGCACAATCGCACGACGCGACGTTGATATAAGACTCGACAGAAATAAACAGAAATATATATGTTTATGGTTGTACGTAAGCCCAATATTGGAAGTAAGGAAGGTGATCTGCATGGTCATTGAAAGTTTACAAATATGAAAACGCCACTGAATTAGAAACGTAAACTTTACATTTATAAAACATATGGCTTAGCTAGCACTGATAGTATGTTATCATTACATTTTAATGAGATAGATGTCTAAACGTTGCTAATTCGTAAAGATATGATTGTGTTTTTGGTTTGATGTGTGAACTGGTCGCTGAAAAGCATCTTATGAATTAAGTTCTTATCGTAAATATTGTAGTAAATCATTTTTTAACATACACACCGAAAATCATTAATGGTATGTAAAAGGTCTAATCTGACTGTTGTTTGTTTTGTTTTTTAGTTCGAACGCGAGGAACGGTTTTTAGCAGATCCGGCTGGGAGACAAAAGCGGCAGTCAGGTAAATAATGAATTGTTTATGTATATGACACGGATTTCAAACTTCATTACATAATTTATATATCCGTGCATAGGACAATATAGCACAGTCTCACTGTAAGCCTATTCCAACTCAGACCTTCAGTATAACCAACTGAATAGTTAGAGCTTCAATAAATGCTTTTGTCACATGTTTTCTTTCTCTTTTAATCTATAAGATCTGCTTTAAGTTTGCATACATACAAAAAATTAGTCTAAAAGTACAAAATATAACTAGAAATATTCGTGTCTATACCATCAAAATTTTTGTCTATTGCATAATTCGTGTGTCCTAAGCATAAACAGGGTACGGAAGTGGATGTAAAGAATCTCTGTGCCAATACCGATGAATCGTATTTTTATAACAGTAACAATATACTTTTATTCATTTCTTCCGTCCTGAGCAGCATATTTTTCTTAATATTTGTATAAATGAAATGCGTATGTAACACAACACAACGATTTTAGAACATATAAATCGTCTTAACACCTACATAAATTTTTATCAACGAAGAAACAAGACTTCAATTGGATCTTTCTCAAAAAGGTCTTTCGTGTCCCAAGGGGATTTCCCATTCTCCTGAGTACCCACGTGACTGCTATGATATTCTGCAATCTTGTTCCGGACAGTCTCCACCAAGTGGTCAGTACTACATTCAACCAGACGGTGGTAATTTAATCAAGGTCTACTGTGATATGGAAACTGACGAGGGAGGATTGACGGTAAGATAAAATTATATTGCACTCCTTGTTGTAACGTTGTTATTAATTTTCATTATTTGTACATATTTCAACACTAAACTTTTGTAACAGTTCAGTCGGAAATAAATGTAGTTCTGGCGTAGTGACCTAACTACACTTAGCTCTTCTTTCAGTGAGGACTTATATTTTTCAACAGGAATTTGAATTATGTTGTTAACTGGGGCAGAAAAATCATATATGTTAAAACAAACATATCATTCGGAAACTATTGCCAATGACCGACTCCTGAAAACGCTGTGTGTGATATAGCAAGTCCTTGTTGCACTTAAATGAAACGCAAATATAATTAAAATTGTAATTAATTTCTCTTCATATAAACGGCTGAATGCTTGAACGAGTCTAAATCTGAAGTCATAGAGCTAGATGTGCATTGGTTCTTCCTGCTTATCTGTATCAATAGCAGACGAGTTTTGCAAGTGCTGAATCTACAGCATTGAAGCAAAACGTAATGATGTCATTGGTTTCAGTGGTTTCAACACTGCTGTCATTCTGCTTTGAAAATATGAAATGAGAAACAAAAGGCAAGTAGTAAGGTTTTAGATAGTCGTAGCAACGTGACATCACATATCTACAAAATGACAGCTACCGGACACGACTGTTAAACTATAGGATATCTCGCAAACGGAACAACAGTTTTCTTAGATGTTGGGGGTGGGGGGGGGTGTCTCAAGTGAAGATGATGACTTGGTTTGTGTCCTTTTAAGTCATCCAAAGTGTAACAGTTATTAGTTTCATTGATGACGCATGGTTGGTGCGTGTAAAACCTGTGGAGTACAACGTACATACATAAATTACTTGTTATAGTGTTATAAATCTGCTATAATGATGTGATTTGGAATGATTTACTTGAGGCAAATCCAAACAAAAACACCTCAGTTGCCAACATTTTGTTGGGTGGCAAATCTCAACTATTTAGAAGCATTTAAAACGTTTTTCTGATTGTTAGCTTCTTTATCTGTCCAAATCCTTTACAAGGAAGTCGAGTTTTACTATCTTGTACTGGGAAACGGCACAGATGAGTTTTTCCCTTGAAAGTTCGGCCGTCAGCAGACTTTGAATGTGGATGGAGTCAGATCATTGGAAAGTTTAACTCCTTAACAAATCCTTTTCTGTTTAAAAGTAATAAAAATCAGAAACATTGAAGTTACTAAATGAATATAACAGGAATATTAAAATATGTATATACGATGGTAACTGACGTAAAGTTCAGGTCACTTGGCAAAGTTTAAATGAATATCTAAAGTGAATAATTCACACATTGAATAACACTCATAATATCATCTCGTTCAAGCCACACGTAGTTAATTTATTCTATTACATATTTTGGAATTATCACTTAATTACCTATCAGCAACATGAAAATAAATATCTTTATTTATATCTGCAAATATTTTCTCAAAGAGAGAGAGAAGGACGGTGTACTTTATTTTAGATATTAATGTTCCTACTGGAAGCAACACTTTATTGGCTTCGTTTGATGAGAAGTTAAGCCTGACTGTAAAAATACAGATGAGCTATAAGAGATAGAAGGAATGTGTGTTACCAATAACAACTGATGGTTAATCATATATGTTCCCTTGTTATATAACAGGTCTTCCAGAGACGAATAGACGGTACCATTAACTTCTATCGTCCGTGGTCCTACTATCAAACTGGGTTTGGGAACCTAAATACAGAGTTCTGGCTTGGGAATGACAACATTCACTACCTTACTTCCCAGGGAGACTACGAGCTGAGGGTCGATATGAACAACACTTTAGGGAACCATTACTACGCCAAGTACAGCAAATTCAGAATTGGCGACTCATACTCCGAGTACCTTTTAGTACTTGGAGCGTACTTGGGTACAGCAGGTAAAATATTAACACACGTATTCAATGTGTGATGTATATTTGATAACTTCGCATTTCATGACGGTTCAGTATATACAGGGATACAATAATCATGCACCATGGCATAATGCTTGACGTAAATCGAGATAAAGTTGCTGTAGCGTCGTAGTTTCCAATGTAAAAAATATAATTCAGGGTGGTATAGGCAGACGATAGTTTTCTGTTGTTCAAGAAAAGCGATGTGTTCTTGAAATATTGAAACTTTCAAGCTGTTAAAGTCCAATTTGCATTTATAAGAAGCCTATTCCATTAAATATACAAAGCTACCTACTCAAATTAAAACAGTTTTCCTATAAAAGGACAAGTGTTTGCTCTCAGGAAACTATCTTTCAGTTAGACTGTGAGCTGAGGATTGATGTGAATAACTGTTAAGGACATTATTTCGTTTGTAATCATTGTTTTACTTAATAATTTTTCAAAGAACAGGCAGAAATGGAAAAATATAACTTGATTGATTGATTCTCTTTCAGAATGAATACATTCAGGTGATTCTCTCGCTTACCACAACACAATGAGGTTTTCCACGTACGATAATGACAATGAAGCTTATTCCGGCAACTGTGCGAGTTATTCATCAGAAGGAAGAGGAGCGTGGTGGTATAAAGTCTGTACTTATTCTAATTTAAACGGTCAGTACTACGGTTACAGTGGAGAACCCAGTATTTACTGGCGCTATCTGCCTGGTGATAATGACCAAATTCCTTTGGCTGACATGAAGCTTCGTCCTCGTTCAATTTAAGTGTTTAAGCGACAACATAGAACCATGTTGTACTGCCATTCAACTGTATATGGTCGTAAACAAATGAGGAATTCAACGCTACGATTGTTATGACTTACGGAAATGTATTGTGCAGTTATTGCTTTGAAATTCAAATCCATGAAATGATTCTGCATAGATCACTTTCTCTCTCCCTTTATTATTATTATAATTATTCTTGTTCTTGTGATTACAATTTTTGGGAGTCTGATAGTTAAATCCTTAATAGTAAATATAAAAAAGAAATATCTTCTTAAAATCATCAAGATGACTTCCCTCCTTCTCAAAGTTGAACAATTCTGTCGAAATAAAAACATAAAATGGGAATATTTATAGTTGACACTAAAGCTGTCGACTCAAATGATCACTGCTGTGATAAGTACGAACTGTTTGGACACTTTAGCTTCTTTAAAACATATACAAACTGCATTGTTTTGTGAAAGTTATTTAAAAATGACCCCCTTATAGTTTTGTCGTAGACATCGATACCAAATATATTTCATGCAATGGTTAAATTTTGAATATTCGCATTATAGTAAAATTCTTAATGATAAATATAATCGAGAAATATCTTTTTAAAATCATGAAGATGAATCCCTTCCTTCTAAAAGTTGAACAATTCTGTCGAAATAAGAACATAATGTGGGAATCCATACAGTTAATACTAAAGCTGTCGATTCAAAATTGTTACTGCTGCGATAAAAACAAACTGTTTGGACATTTACTATTAAAACTTTTCTGAACAGGTACAAGCTATGTATTTGTGTGAATGTAAGTTAAATAAGACCCCACTTATAGTTTAGTCATAGTGGGATTTAATTGTAAAGGTTTTCAAGTCGTGAGTATCACAGTATCATATAATAATAGTTACATCGATACCAAGTAAGTAAGTAATAGTTAAATTTTGGTTTTACACTTTCAATATCTCTACTTTCAATGTCCTTCTTATGTCGCGGGGAAAATTAAACTTATGAAACCGAATACGTGAAACTTTTTTGTTTTTCTTGATTGTCTAATGTAACAGGGCTTAAACTTGTGAACTCACTAAGACGGGTAATTATTTTTTTTTAACGAGTACCCCTTTTTTGTCTGGAGTATTTCTTTTTCAAAGCAAAGAGAAGTGACGTATTGGTAAAATTATTTTAAAGAGCAAAATCTTGACTGTTCATTATATTTATAAAAAATCTATAAATAGAAGTGCAAAGTAAAGAATAATTAAAACTCAGCATTTTGTCATAAAATGATCAACTGAATTTACTTTCTGTTCGTATATGCTCCAGGTGTAATTGTTTTTTTGTTTTTTTTCCTGTTTTTTGTCGTGAAGTTCTTTTTCTTTTCAAATATAAATATAAGCAATATGTCTGTTAATCTATATACCTCCACTACTGTAAGAAAGAAACTAATTATTGTCAATAGTCTGGCAGTTTTACTTTAGCTAAAACTATAGTGTTGATATTGTATTGTCCATTCCGCAAGGTTATGTTTAATACAACTAATGTTTCTACAGTTATTCCAGTTTTCAAGATAATTTATAACTTCACATTATTATACACCAGATCTACGGTACCGATTAATGATATCAGAAGCCACACACGTATGCATGGATCATTTCTAATGCATGTTTTTATTGCGGTAAAATGTGTTATTATTTTCATACGTTCAGTTTTGTGTTGCTTCTGAGAACCTTCAGTTTCAGCTGGATGATGTTATTATGTAGTTTTTGCTTAGATCAGCTCAAAGAAAATCAGACTTATGTTTATAAAATACCACAAACATAACTTATATAGTATACATAGTATAGAAGAAAAGAATAACAAAGAAAAGAGTTACGTAAAGCAACATTAAAGAAAAACCTATAGGAACAGGAGAAGACAATACAGTAACGCATGTGTCACGAATAAGACCTGTAGAACTGACCTGTAGAAAAGAAACTATTAATGCAAATCAAGTATGAAATGTACTTTTCAATGATTCCTTTTTAAGACATAATTATATTAAATGAGTAATTATTATTATTTTTTGGTTCAGAATAAGTACGTTGCAACTATATAGACAGATTGAGACAACTGGGATGTTTCTGTCACCACTGAAAAGTTTCATGATCGCGTAGTTAACGTATTTCTGACAGTTAAATGAACAGTATAACTGTATAGTATTATCAGTTTTTATCCATTCGACCTGACCATCAGCCCCCTCCCCTCCAACTACCACCTCTCACACCAAAAAATCCCACAAGTATCACATTTTCAAGGCTAAATCAACAAGCTGGTTGTAATAGCCCAAGTGAAGCGTTTTCATAGCATTTGTCAAGATGACATCACATAACTGCTACTGTGAGCCAGTTGGAGTAGACTAAGATTGATGATGTTTTTAGTAAGGTAGCATCATATCATTACAGTACAAGGCCTGAAAAGGGTACTTGGCTGGCATTGTGATTAAGAAACAAAATCAGCAGATCTTATCATTGCTCTTATATATTTATTATGAGCGTACATTCTGAATAATTACAGTTTTAAAAAGTAGAAGAAACAAAGTATAACTCAAAAGTAAATTTTATAAAGGGAGCAGTTCAATGATTACAACAAACTAAATTAAATCGTCATTGAATATCTTTTATCATTTTTGGATAAAGACGTATTCTCTGCAATTCGAAATAGTACGACGTTTATGTCGCTTTACTTTATTACTTGTTTGTTTGTTTGATATCTTTGGAAAGATTATCCAACCGACATCATTATATCCTGCTGTCTACCTGCACGAATTACTGAAGATATATTTAACTGATTTTTAACAATCAATTAACATTCGACAATGAAGGTATGTAATCAACTGACATTTGTTGGCTGTACGTGTCCACATCCCCACCCAATTTTCATCTCATACCACCGCTAATCTTATGTTTTTAATAGTACTTTAGCAATACTGGAATGCTAAATATGCACCTATTTTTGTCACATTTTAATTAGAATAGTGCGGTGTAATAACGAAGAGTTGAAAGGACGTAAAGAATTCTCAGATCTCTTCAACCAGTAACTTGGCATGATGACGGAGTTGAAAGAATGATCACTGAAATAAAAGGCCTTGTTAAAGTAGAAAAGTTAGCAAATTGACAAAATAGTAGACACCCTTTCGATACCATAGTCTGAAATTAATCAAAGAACAGCAAACAACCGCTGTAATTTGTATTAAAATTCGTCAAGGTAAGATATTCCTCGTCGTGTTTAAGGGATCTAACCACTCTTTGCGGGCTAAACATGACCTGATGAGGCGCTCTTCTCCTAATATTAAATACAAGGTTGTTCTTAAGTGTCAAACTGGTATTTTCTTTATTATAGTGTATTGTTTTAAAGTAGCGTCATTACTTCTCATCAAAAGTTCTCTTGTTAGTTGGTTAGTTACAGCACAATTCCTAACTAATTGTTAACCAAGCAAAACAATGAGGATTTAACACTGTTTTCATGAAACTTTTGAGAAATTTGCGGGATTGGATTCGCGGTAGCTTCGAGTAGAGGACACATATCACGGATCACTTTGCTCTGGGATTGATCAAGGATTGGGCTGGCGAAGCTTAGAATTTACAACGTCGATCACTCCGATATAGAAAAAGTTATAAGATAAAATGACTAGCAATATCAAGGAATATGTCGACATATTCATAGCATAATTCTGCAGGATAAACTGGATGTTATGTGATAATTAAGGTGAAATTGTGAGGTAAGAAACCAAAACCTTGAGACGAAAGAGTCAGAATTATAATATAAATAGTGGTAATTTTTATTAAGGAACGAGTTAAAATTGGGCAATACTATTCTGGAAGATTGCAGAAAGAAAAGTCGAATAACGTTCAACAAAAATACTCGAAATTAAAAAACAGAAATAAAAGGAAGGTCGAAATCGTCTCATTCTGTATGGAAAGAAATCAAGATAAGAATGCAGAAATTTTGAAAACATGTTAAGATTTCAGGAATTAAGAAAAGGGTACTCTTTCAACCTTTCGACAGGGGTTCTTAATCTTCCTCCTCAAGAAAGAAAAACACAGGAAAGTGGCGTCCAATTTATCTACTAGGTATTTTTGATAAATTACTTTCAAACTGTATTGCAAAGAGGTTGAAGAATGTTTTTTGTACGATAATTCATGAAAATCAAAAACGATTCTTATATGGGAGATTTATAGGGGAGCATATTCCATTATTTTAGGATTTTCTACTGTATACGGATATAGAACATATCCCTGGTCACTTGATTTTAGTTGATTTGAAAAAGCCTTTGATTGTATTTTAACATAATTTCATCTGGAAAGTACTTAATCATATCGGGCGAGGTAATAATGTTATCAAATGGTGTAAACTTTTGTATAACAATGCTTATTCAAGCTTAATTTTAATCGGTCATCGTTCACCTTTCTTTACTGTTCGTAGGGGTTGCCGACAAGGGGACCCTCTTTTACCCTACCTATACATTGTTTGTGTAGGAATTGCTGTTATTCATATTCGTAATAACTCTCATATCAAAGGAATAACAATTAATAATTGTCACTTTAAGCTAATTCAGTATGCAGATGACACTGCATTCATTACAAATGGGAGATGTTCTTCTATGGCCAATATTTTGAACTCCTTAAAACTTTTCAACCTCTTATCAAGAGTTAAGATCAATTATGATAAGACGTCCGTATTTTCTATCGGGTCAAATAGTTCCGAGAAGGTAGGAAATGATGAATTTTAGTTTCTCACCTGGGATCTCGGAGGAAAGTTCTCTTGATTTATTCACTTGACTTGAATGAAATGGTTGATTTAAACTATTCTAGAGTGATTGAGTTAATTCATGAGATTGTTGGCTATATTGGTCTAAACGGAGACTTATAGTCCTTGGAAAGATTACTTCTATTAAAACCTTTGCATTACCGAACTTTATTCACCTTTTGCTCACCATTCCCAATCCACCCTTTCATGTTGTCACCCTGAAAATATGGAAAAGCATTCTACTCCTTTATATTGAATGGGTGTGACCGGATACAGCATAAGCAACTTTTCTTACCCTATAAGATTGGGGGTCTAAAAATGATTGACTTACATAGCTTTATCCATTCACTTAAACTAACTTGGTTAAGGAGATTTTTAAAAACATCGTCTATGTCTCCTATGTATGTGTGTTTTTATTATTTGTTTAAATAGCAAAGTAGCTTCTCTGTATGAAAGTGGAAAAAATTGTAGTATAGTAAGATTTTTTTTCTAGAGGGACATGTTGAAAGCTCTCATCAGACTAACAGATTCCTTAAAACCTTATCTTGTTGAATATCCCAGTTCCAATCACTTTTATGGAAAAATGACATTATACAAGTTGATAAAAAACCATTTCATTTAAGTTATTGGGTGAAATATCGGTATATACATAATTGATGATTTCTTAGATATTGATAATATTTTTCTCTCATATTGTAATATTGTGACGAGCCCGGCTCCTCCGATAGTAAAACTATATCGGGACTCGCGATAGAAAGGTACTGGGATATCTTGATGCCGTATTTATGCTTCTTCAGGAGATGTCTCGAACGGAAGAAAACAATGAGTTCACAGAAAAACAATTTGACGAGATAGGATTTGATTTAATGATTCGGTATAATTTCTTCTCTGTCGATTCTCTTTACAAATAAAACTAAATTACAATGATTTGACTTGACTTGACTTGACTCCGTCAATTAAGCAATTAGAAGGAGTGATGAAATGGTGACGAAGCAATGACGAAGCGACGAACTGATCACGGAGCGCTGACGGAGTGATAAATTTGCTGACCAAGTGATAAACTTTCGGCCCCATGCCCTTTTATACGTTACTTCTATAAAATCCCTCTGCGCATAATCAGTAGGCAGCCAATAACCTGACCATCCTGTATTAACTTAACGATATAAAGATAAGTGCGCTGGCACTGATCTGCCCTGATTGGTTGGGAGTTTGGAAGTCCATCCCCTTTCTATGGAAACTTCCATACCACGTGAGAGAACCTTCTCGAATGTTCCACAGACATAATGGGATCTATTTTGGGAAAAGGCCCTGTACCAAGATTCAATAAGATAGTTAAAAAACTTCTCGTGGGAAAACTGAATCCATGACCTAGATAAATACATAAGAGGCCTGTAAGGTGTCTCGATGGAGTGTTTCGGTAACATCAAAGAGATGGTATCACTATTTCATAACAATATGATAAATTTGTTTCCCTAGATACGATTAAGTCAAACTATTTGCAGTATCAAGTAGTTTTAAGGGCACTTAAACTTTACTACAATGACCAGGGTTGCATTAAAATTGATATGCCATTTATTCCTGAAATGTATGCTATCTTCTTTAAAAGTGTTAAGGGGATCGGATTTCTATTATAAGATGTTAAAAATACCGAGTTTACACAGACGTCTCAAGTTCATTGGGCAAACGAACTTTCCATAGCAGACCTTAACTGGGAACGTATATATAAACTTCCGTTTTCACTATCTTTGGAATTCAAGTATGTTTGGTTCCAGTACAGAATTAACAGTAGAATCTTATCTACAAATCAAAACCATAAATAGATGGAAGCTGGTCACTTCGCCCAACAACCATTTCGCCCAACCAGCCTGGTCATTTCGCCTAACCAGCCTGGTCATTTCGCCCAACCAGCCTGGTCATTTCGCCCAACCTTATTTAAATATCATACTTCAACAGGGAAACGTTCGGGAATTGCTAACGTTACAGGATACGAACCGAATATTAAGGAAACTTGAAGTCCTTTAGTTTGTATAACTTTAGTAAGGAAACGTTCGGGAATTGTTAACGTTACTGGATACGCTGAACCGAATATTAAGGCAACCTTAGGATGGATCAGTGTTTTAGGGTTATGTTTGATAGGTTTGATAGGAAACGTTCGGGAATTGTTAACGTTACGGAATACGAACCGAATATTAAGGAAAGTTGAATTCGTGGTTACATTGATACAATGGTTACATTGATTAACTATAATACTTCAATATTGCGCAGGGGCGTATCCAGGGGGGCGCAACAGGCGCGCGCCCCCCCCCTATTGGCCGTCACCAAAAAAAAAAAAAGTTTAGCAAAAAAAAAAAAAAAAAATTGATGACGACCTTTATGTGAGATGTCGGTGATCGCTCAACCCCCCCCCCCCCCTCCCATATGCTTAACTTTTTGTTTGCCAAAAAAAGGTTCTGGCGAAGTTCGGCGGCATTATAGTTTTAGAAACATAGATGGTAATTGTGTTTGTATTATCACTATAAACACTAAATGACATGCCAGCCATACTAAATTGTGCATTATGTGTCCATATTTACTGGAAATGTTGCTCATTATTAAGGTCGAAAAATGGATCACATATGGCCATGGGCGGCGATCCTGGGTGGAGGGGGGATATATCCCCCCCATGAAAATGGGTGGAGGGGATGTAATGCACCATATCCCCCCCCCACCAAATGCCAGGGATAAGAATATTTTCATGCCTACATTTATGCATCTTCGTTAATGTACGGCTCTTTTTTAGCTTCATTTCTCGCCTACCATAAACGCAGTGCGATCTTTTCAAATAAAGCGTCTTTATAAAGCAAAAATAGTTGACTGTAGGCTTCATTGGCCCTATAACAACAAAATGTATTATTGCGCCCACGGTATTGATATAGTACATATATGCACCCTCATAGTATTCATAGGCCCTATAGTAGCCTACACACGTACATGTTCCCTCGAACAGCTGAGAATCTCATGTAACCAGGGTAATGCTTAATACACGTTTCACCTGGATGCCCTAGCAATCGGTACCTAGGAATGTAACTATGTGTAATTGTGTATTGCATGTGTATAGGCCTATAATAGCCTGCATGAGGCCATTTTCTTCATCGAATAATATAACAGAGCTCTCGAACATTCTAACGTTGCGCCTGAAACAAGATTGACAGGGGCAATTTTCCCAAAATAACACCCGAAATTAAAAAAAAAATGTATTTTGGATCCTGATTATGAGATATTTCGGACATGACATCCCTATTTTAAAGTTGGGTATATGCCGCTTGGAAACCTCGGGAAGTGCCGTTTCCGGCCATCTAGAGGGTTTGTTAATCCCAAAATTTCTTGTACGCTTCGCGCCAAAAGGTGGCGCTACGCTTAGATAGTCAACAAGGTAATATCCCCCCCCCCCCACTCGGAAGTACGGATCGCCGCCCATGCATATGACACCATTTTGCATTTCAGCCCTTCTTTGAAAGCAAAAATTGTACACCCCTCCCCTTAGACCCATCCCCCAGGATGGCGATCATTCATCCTGGATACGCCCCTGTTGCGGACGGGTTTTATATTTCCCTTTTTTTTTTCAATTTAATAAGAAAACGTTCGGGAATTGTTAGTCGGTAGGATTGATCAGTGTTTTAGGGGATAGGTTTGATAGATTTTTATGGAGACCGATTCCCCTTTGTTTTGTAACATTAAATTAATACTATGTAGAACTAGATAGACACCTAACTGCTGTGAACAATAACCTTCATCAGGGGCGGGATTTGAGTTGTGAAAGTGGGGGCAACCCTGCCAGCAAGTCTATATAAGCGGAGCGCCACCATCAGTTGGCGCGGAGCGTACAATAAATTTGTTGGCTTTACAAACCCTCCAGATGGCCGGAAACGGCACTTCCCGAGTGCTCTAAGCTGCATGTACCCATCCTTGAAATATGGATCTCATGTCTGCAATTGTATCTAGAGAGTTAATTATCGTTTAAAAATTTGAAGAGGATAGATAGTAGAATATATGGTCAGATGGTGATGTACAACTTTTGTTATACGTCACTATCTAAGTGGAGTGCCATCATCGGTTGGCAAGGAGCGTCGAAATTTTTGATGAAAGGTACCCTTAGATCGGTCAAATTAACACCCATATAGGCTTTAAATTGCATCTTAACAATTAATGAACATGTAAATTTAGGGAGGACGGATAGAAGAACTTATATGGTGATGTACAACTGAAGCTTATACGTCACTATTTAGGCGGTGTACCACCATCAGTTGGCGCGGCGCGTCGAAATTCAAGCAAAAAGGAAATCCAAGATCAGCAAAAATGACACCTCTGGTAACAATAAAAGTTTCTCAGGAAAGCAATCGTGTGCAAGAAATTACTTTTTATGCAAAACCAAGCGTAAGTGTTTCATTCATCAGCGAGAATAGATCCGAAAACGTAACTCAAAGCCACACATTATTTTATCGGCCCTACCGAAACTGCCGAGTGTTGTATACTGTAACAATGGATTTAATGTGTTACTGTGTTAGTGCCAATTTGTAATTTACATTATTCGATTTACATGCATCATTCCAGGATTACGAACAGTAAAGAAATTACATCGGCATTGCCATTGCATATTGTTGAATGACAAGGGGGGGGGGGGTGTCATGTGTCAGTGTATTGAATTTAACTATTGATATACCCAAAAATCTGGCTTTCGTAAATCGTTTCTCTGGATTTAGTTATTCAACGCATTCAGTAGAGCAGCAACGTTAAAGACGTATTTTGGTGTTTATATATTTTATAAGTTAAATGCTTTCTTCGTGTGTGTTTGCTGGTTCATGTTTGTGCAATAGTGAAATTTGTGTAGTTTTTTTTGTGCCAAAAACAAACTATAAAATTGTTGTATTTAGTACTGTAAGTTTTCTATTTTTATATTTCGATTGTTTTACGAAGTGATGGAGTCATGGAGTCTATGTGCGACTGCGGAGTAAATAAATTGCGGTGACTTCACACCTTTTGTACGAAACCGTCCTAATTTTTCGTCTTGCCGCGACCGTTACAGTAAAACTCTAGATAGGACTTCCGTGCGTCTGTTAATTGGGAGTCTTTCTTCGTATACATTTTACCGGCGTGGAAATCTTCGGGAACTTCATTCTACCACCAGCTTCGATTAGCTCCACATTATTTGCAGCCATGAAACGGCAGATGTGTCACGGCCTCCATATTCAACCATCAATATAATTAAATATACCGGTTTGAACGACGTTCTGGCTATACCATAAAACAGGTATTTGGTATTTTGCGGAACTGTTGAAGTAGGTTGCTATCTTCGTATCGTCGACCATCGACTAGCAATATGCAGCCAACTCTGCGAGGTTCCAGGCCTGTATCTGTAACCCTTCGTTCGTATTACCGCAAGACCGGTGTCGTTACTCTCTGAACTTTTCAGAAATATAAGGTATAATGGTTGCAATGTAAAGGCTTAGTATTGAAATATATATATATATATATATTTGATATCCGTTTTATATCTTTCTATCTGTTTCATACTGTTAGTTTTGTGTCGTGACAGTCTAGTCTATGTAGAACTGTTTGTTGATATTGTTGTACATTAGTAAAAATAGTGTTCGGTTTGGTAGCCTTGATTTTATAACTGTGTTATGAGTGACTGTGTGTTCGGGCCTATCATCATTATATATGGTACTTTGAGTTGAACCTTAACAATTCAGTATTATGATGGACTCTGCCGATAATGAGGGCACGGTTTCTGGAGACCAGACGTCTGGGTTTAATACTCGTCAAAGGATTTTGACTGAGAAAGGTTTTCAGTTTCAGTTAGGTCAAAAGGAGCAAACATTTAGAGGCATAATCTCTAGCATTGTCGCACGCACTAGCGTATTTTTCTCCATTTGCCGCCCAGCGCCCGCTGGAGATTTTTTTTTTTTAAATATCATTATTTGTCGAACTTACCAATGTTATATTAAATGTAATATTTTTGGTTTTAAAATCATAAGAACACATTTACCCAACGTCAAATAAAAGTATCTTTGCAAACCGCCTCGAAATCATTGGCAAATCCATAAATGAAAGTGTGCCCCTTACTGTGAAGAACAATGTAAATTTGTATGTACGTGCATACAGCGATATGATTTTTGGTCATAACTTCCGGGTTGCCATTTTCTTTTCGTTCGATCGGCGGCAGTCAAAGACTTAATCCCATCCCCAACATATATACGTCATTTGATAGAGAATGGAATTGTCTTTCAACAGTAGTATGGTCTAAGATAGGTTCCTATGTATTTTACATATTTTTTACATTTTAAACTTTCATTTGTTGTTTACAGGTAGGTATAAATAAGAATTTTACAAGCCATATATTTTATTGCTTTTATTTGCTTTATTTGATATTCAAATGATTTTTCTTTCTTAAAACAACACTGAGCTGCCGCCCCTACTTTTAGTAAAAAGGTCCGTTTTTGATGATTAAGCCCCGCCTCCAAGTCTGGTTTGTAGCAGATTGGCTATGACTCATGGCAGCTACATGTTGGATATACGAAAATGGCTACCCTCGCGACCAATTTTCTGTACTGTTGACCGGTGTGAAGTTAGATACTTATTCCCCGTTCCTCGTTCGACATTCGCGAATGAGTAACTGCTACCTATTCAGTTACGTATTCGACAATGGTCGACGTATCACCTCTGGCATGACGAAAGCTTTCTTACAAGATGTTCAACATTTGGTCGTGGTAAGAGGTTTATCTATGGGTCATATACTCTAATGAATATTTAGAAGGGTACCATAATGCATCTTTTCCGGCCCGAATAGCTCTTGACCAACTAAAATGACCACCACTTCATCAGTTTCTAAATTATTGTAACGGGACCTGAAAAAATCACTCTAGGCCCTACTCAAGACTAGCACGCCTTGGACCACCTAACCAATGGGTCATAGGAATTCTTAACACATTGTAGAAGGATACCATAATGCGGCTTGCCCGGTCCAAAGCGTGCTTGACCAATTAAAATGACCACTAAATCAACAATTTTTTAAATAAATGTAACAGGAACTTAAATAAAAACATTTGGGCCCTAATCAAAACCAGCACGCCTTGGACCACCCAACCAATAGGTCGTATGAACTCTTAAGTCATTGTAGAAGGGTACCATAATGCGTCTTGCCAGGTCCAAAGAGTGCTTGACCAATTTAAATGACCACTAAATCATTACTTTTTTCATGAGTGTAACAGGACCACGAAAAAGCTTTGGGCCCTAATCCATGCAGCACGCCTTGGACCACCCAACCAATGGGTCATATGAAAGCTAATGACATTGTAGAAGGGTTCCATAATGCGCCTTGCCCGGTCCAAAGAGTGCTTGACCAATTAAAATGACCACTAAATCATCACTACCTTAATGCATGTAAATGGACCTGCAAAAATCTTTAGGCACCAGTCAAGACCAGGGGCCTGTTTCACTAAACTCGACTTACGCACACAGGACTTAGTGCTGTGCGAACTCGACTTACACTAAGATGCGTCTTAGTAAAGTACTGTTTGGATCTCGGTTTCACAAAACTGTTCTCCACTAAGACGCGTCTTAACATGCTAACATTTTATTTTTGTTGACATGAACGAGGCTGTGACCTTTGACCGCGAAAAGTTTTAACAGTTCATTGCACGAACGAACTTTACAGTTGCGAGAATGGGAAAGGTAAATACCAAGTAAAATGCCTTTTATAATCACAATTTTTGGCCAAGACTTATGTACTATTAATAGGTTGACGTCAAGTAGACGGAGAGCCTCTGAAGAAGATCCTGCTGGAACGAAGCATCAGACCAACTTACTTTTACACATTCTATTACACAGGCTCTTCAGTTGATAAGCAGTTTGCTAACAGTTTTGTTTCATTTTTACTTTAGCATTTAAAAAAGAAAATCAAACAAATTGTTTGATACCCATAGTAATCCCAAATTTCTTTTTCAGGCATAAGTTTCAGCAGGTGTTGGGTGAGGGTAGGGATGGGAGGTTTTGAGTGGAGGGTGGGCTTATAGCTGGGAGTTATGGGTAGGGAAAGGTTGGAAAATTGTGGCAAGGGGCAGGTGGTTTTGAATGTGGAGACATATCTTTATGTATATTTTCAAAGTTAAGCAGGGAGTGCACTACTCGTTAAGCCATAAAGGTTTTTTTTAGAACACTTCCTTTCACAACTCTTTGTATTTGTTTTTATTATTATCATTACCTGAATTTTGTGATAAAACAAATAAATACATTAGCAGGTTAAAATTGGCGCCAATGCGATCACATGACTAGAAATACACTGAGATCAGTTCCTAAGTCTCGTCCATACGAGACGTAGACTAAGTCCCGTTATGCTACTTAGTGAAGAGTGGACTAAGTCTTGTACGCGACTTAGTGATCTTTGTGAAACCGGCACTAAGTCCTATTCACTAAGATGCGTCTTAAGACCACTAAGACGCGACTTAGTGCTTTGTGAAACAGGCCCCACCACGCCTTGGACCACCCAACCAATGGGTCATAGGAAGTCCAAGGACATTGTAGAAGGGTACCATGATGCGTCTTGTCCGGTCCAAAGAGTGTTTGAGCAATTAAAATGACCACTAAATCATTACTTCTTCTATGGCTGAAACGGGACCACGAAAAAGCTTTGGGCCCTAATCCATGCAGCACGCCTTGGACCATCCAACCAATAGGTCATATGAACGCTAATGACATTGTAGAAGGGTTCCATAATGCGCTTTGCCCGTTCCAAAGAGTGCTTGAGCAATTAAACTGACCACTAAATCAACACTACCTTAATGTATGTAAATGGACCTGCAAAAATCTTTAGGCCCCAGTCAAGACCAGCACGCCTTGGACCACCTAACCAATGGGTCATAGGAATTCCAAGGACGTTGTAGAAGGGTACCATAATGCGTCTTGCCCGGTCCAAAGAGTGCTTGACCAATTTAAATGACCACAAAATAATTACTTCTTCAGTGACTGAAATGGGACCACGAAAAAGCTTTGGGACCTCATCCATGCAGCACGCCTTGGACCACCCAACCAATGGGTCATATGAACGCTACTGACAATGTAGAAGGGTTCCATAATGTGTCTTGCCCGGTCCAAAGAGTGCTTGACCAATTTAAATGACCACTAAATCATCACTGCGTTAATGTATGTAAATGGACCTGCAAAAATCTTTAGGCCCCAGTCAAGACCAGCACGCCTTGGACCACCCCAAGACCAGCACGCCTTGGACCACCCAACCAATGGGTCATAGGAATTCCAAGGACGTTGTAGAAGGGTACCACAATGCGTCTTGCCCGGTCCAAAGAGTGCTTGACCAATTAAACTGACCACTAAACCATCACTACGTTAATGCATGTAAATGGACCTGCAAAAGTCTTTAGGCCTCAGTCAAGACCAGCACGCCTTGGACCACCCCAAGACCAGCACGCCTTGGACCACCTAACCAATTGGTCATAGGAAGTCAAAGGACATTGTAGAAGGGTACCATAATGCGTCTTGCCCGGTCCAAAGTCTTGATTAGGGCCTCAAGTGATTTTTTCAGGTCCCGTTACATTAATTTAAGAACTGATGAAGTAGTGGTCATTTTAGTTGGTCAAGAACTAGTTGGACCTTGCAAGATGCATTATGGTACCCTTCTTCATAGTCATTAGAGTTCATATGACCCATGGGCCATAGATAAACCTCTTTCCACGACCAAATGTTGAACATCTTGTTAGAAAGCTTTTGTCTTGCCAGAGGTGTTACGTCGATACCATTGTCGAATACGTAACTGAATAGATAACTCAGTTACTCATTCGCGAATGTCGAACGAGGAACGGGGAATAAGTATCTAACTTCACACCGGTGTACTGTTGTTAGATACTACCACTGATCTACACTAACTAGATAGGCCGCGCGGCTCCGTGTGTGAAGCGGCCGGACGTGACTCAGCGGCCATGTTGGGATATTCAAAACATCACCGCGCACATACAGTGCATACGTTGCTATGTCGGTCGGTGGCCGAGAAGGTGATGCAAAGAGAGGCCAAGGAAGGAAAGTGAATGTCGCAGAAACAATCCTTATTTTTCAAGGAAGTGAAGTTGAACATTTGAACTCTAGAGGAATATTTGTTATGCCAGACTAAAATGTCAAATATGCCTATTTTCCGTGCAGGAAAAGATATGGAATGGGTCGTCTGTACAGAGACAGACGCTGCAAGTTGAATGCAATACAAAGTCTATGGGATACGTCGGACTAGGAACTTGAGAGGCATCCCTTCCTCAATGGTTAGGGACTTTTAATTTCAAGAAAAATGTTAAGTATTTCTTCTAAATTCACTTCAAATTGGGGGAAAGAATTTCATAACTGGACGAGGCTACACCATCCATGCACAAACTATATGTAGGCTACCGGTATCTAGTATTGGGAAGGGCAAATATTAAATTTTTAGGTAGCTCGCAGGGTTACAAAAATTTAGTTTATTTCCATCTAGAAACTAAAAATGGAAGTTCCATGATAAATAAAAAAAATTAGGAGGGAAAAATTCCATGTGTTCTCAGGAAAACCTTGTCGTATAGGGTTTGTGCATGAGGCTGGGGTCTTAAGGCAGTGTCCAGAAGTGGAATTCCTTTCAGAAAACCTTAGTGTCCAATTTGGGGATATGGAATTAACACAATCATCTACGGGTCATTATTTTTGTACATGTATTAATTTTTTTAAAGTAAATGCAGACAAACAACTCTTTATAGTTCATATGCACAGTCTGTTATATCTTTGCTGCAACAGCAATTTATTTAGCAGTTCTCAACAATTTCCAGTTAAAATCTTTATATTCGAATATAAGCTGAGGATCCTCAGCTTTTTACAGGTTGGTTCCCACAGTGACATACATGTAAGTAATGCCCTAGTACATACATGTAGTAATATACAGCAGGGAAATTTCAGCAACGGAAAAATACATTTTCTACTGGTTTAAAAATGAAATAAAAACTTGCGGAGTCTTTTTAGAATACTAATTTTAATAAATATGCAAAGATACATTTGATGGCCCTATAACATTTAATACTTAATTGACAGTGTTCTCCACGGGCCAACATTAACAGGGCACACTGTACAGCTTTAGTACTGTGTTTGAATGTTAGTGGAATTTTGTGCAATATGAACGTGATATAGATTTCTACACCACAAATTCTGATTGAAAATCAACATTTAAAAGGGCCACCCTGCTGAAAGTGGCTGCGGAGAACTCTGACGATCAATCTATGTCATTTTAACAACGTCTGAACAATTTGCTTTGAATAACAGTTAAATTTAAGCAGATTTGTCAGTTCTCATGAAACACTAGTTCACTACGGAAGCTTAATAAAATCTGCATGTTTCCATGTTACCAAGATACAGGCCTGGAATTTCACGGAGGCCACGGCCTCTGTTGCCCTGGTCTTGGCCTTGGTGCCCCTTAAAAAAATCCCATTGATTTTGACATTTTGCTATGAAAGTGCCCTTTGCAAATTGAAAACGGCCTTGCCCTCTCGAAGATGAAATTCCAGGCCTGAAGATAGGTTTGTGACTGTAACCATGATAAGTTTACATCATACCGTATTGTTGAAACAAGATATGTCAAGATACAGAAAACGGAGATATTTTTACAGCACATCTCAGTTTATGTTGAACACCGAGATATTTATCTTGGAAAATGTGGTCTGTCAATTATGTTTCTGTAGTTTACTGATGGATGAACAAATTAAATAAGTTTTGACATTCGCTTCCGCATTTTGGGTCGTGCAACAGAGGCTGTCATCTGCTTCCCTAAATGGAACAGCTTGATTTTAGAGTAGCATGATGATACAAGCTTTACGAGAGAGTGTACATGATTATCATTTACTGTGGTGTGAAATTGGTGATTATGTAACTCAGGAAAAAGATTACGGTGTGAACAGTTATTGAGAACAGATGATGCTATTGCTGCTGAGACACCAAGACCTTGTGGAAGTTTTCCATCAGAAATGTTGGCAAGTCTTTGGAAACACTTTCTGTTTCCATGCACACACTGTGATGTAGCAGGTTTTGTGAATCGAAGCTTTTATGTGGATGATGGTCTCCAATCTGTTGATACAGTTAATAGAGCTGTAGACCTCATTTCTCGAACGAAACAAATGCTACATAAAGGGCGGCGTTAACTTCACCAAAATTAAGTGTAATTCCAATTCTGTGTTGCGATCAATTCCTGAGGAAGATCTTGCGGTTGCTTCTGGGCATTTAGATCTCTCCTCAAATGCAACTCATTTGGATCGGGTTCTTGGAGTACAATGGTGTATTGAATCAGATAGATTTCAATTTAAGATAACACTTAGTGATAGCCCTTTGACACGGCGTGGTATCCTTTCTACGATTGCTTCGGTGTATGACCCGTTTGGGTTTATAACTCCAGTTGTGCTTCCAGGAAAGCAAATCTTACAGCAATTATGTTATGATCATTTACATTAGGATAGAACCTTGCCAGATGAGCTACACAGTAAGTGGGAAAAGTGGAGGATGGGTTTATCTGAGTTAGAAACCATCAGAATTGATAAGTGTTTTAAGCCTGTTGAACTTGGCACCGTTACAAAGCGAACTGCATCATTTCTGTGATGCTAGCACCATTGGGTATGGTTACTGTTCTTACCCGCGCATGATTAATCGTGAAGGTAAAGTTCATTGTAGATTCGTTTTTGGAAAGTCTAGGGTTGTTCCCCGTAGGCCTGTTACAGTACCACGCCTAGAGCTGACTGCAGCTGTATTGTCGGTAAAGATCAGTGCCTTGTTGAAACAAGAGTTGGAGTACAATTTTATCAATGAATATTTCTGGTCTGATAGTCAGGGAGTCCTTGGGTATATCAATAATGATGTCAATTAAGGACATCAAGCTGGTTTAGAGGGCCAGAGATGTTATGGGAAAGTCAACTCCCACTGGTTAAGCACGTTACAAGCCTTGAGGTCTTTGACCATGACCCAGAGGTTAAATGTTGCCAGGTAGCATTTTCCAGTGTCAAATGCTCTAATCATCTGGAAGCAGATCGTTTAAGCTCCCTTTCGATTTGTTTTAAAGCAAGGAAAGCTATTGCATTATGCCTTTGGCTAAAGGCTATGCTTTAGGCTAAGGCTAGTAAAGCCCTCCTTCCGGTTAGGGAGCTTAATGTAGATTCTTTGTTTGAAGCCGAGATTGAAATACTGCGAATAGTTCAGTCCTTTGCATTTCAGGAAGAGCTTCAAATCCTTCGGACATTGAGTAGTGATCCAGTACAATGCTTAAAGAAAGGCAGTCCACTCTATGCTCTAGATCCTTTTTTGGATGAAAATGGTGTTATTCGGGTTGGTGGTCGTATATCTAAATCTAGCTTCGAATTTAAAGTGAAGCATTCTGTAATTATTCCTAAGTTATGCCATGTTGCAGAGCTCCTTGTGAGACATTTTCATGAGTTAGTTGCCCACCGAGGTAGAGTTTTAACTTCAAACGAAATTAGGGCAAATGGTTATTGGATCATTGGTGGTAGTTTTTTAATTGGTAAAGTGATATACAAATGTGTTACTTGTAGACGGCTTCGTGGTAGTTTGGGTCAACAGAAAATGTCAGACTTACCGGTTGATCGAGTGGAGTCTAGTCCACCCTTTACATATTGTGATGTAGATTGTTTTGGTCCCTGGCTTGTAAAGGAAGGTCGTAAGGAGTTAAAGAGGTATGGCGTGTAATTTACGTGTATGGCCTCAGGGGCGGTACACCTAGAAGTAGCTAATTCATTAACCATCGACTATTTTTTGAATGCACTACGACGCTTTCAAGCTATACGTGGCCCTGTAAGACAATTGCGTTGTGATCAGGGCACTAATTTCGTAGGGGCAAATAACGAATTGTTAGCTGCATTAAAGGAAATAAATCAAGGTGTTGTAAGTAAAAGGTTGCTAGAGCTGGGTTTTGATTATATTGAATTTAAGTTTGCCACGACCGTTACAGTGATCATAAGTTTGACGTAACGAATTAACAGATTACTTTAATGGGTTTCTTGCTCCACGCGATAGTCATAGCTGGAACCGGAACTACTGTTCATGTTCTATAAAAAAAAGTAATTAAAACAATTGCAAGAACACAAAGAAGTATTTACTGATGCATGGTTGTGGGAAATGAACAGTAGTTGCTGTATCAACCATTTAGTGCGAATTCTATGATACGCGATTCTAAAATGTCGTATCTAGTCATTTTTTGCTATAAGTATATGCCTATGGATATACCCGAACATGGCTTTACTTCATCTCGTAAGCATTCCCATCTTCAGAGAACTCCTCGTCTAGTCGCGTAGTTCTTTGTCTTACATGGGAACAACTTAACAGCTTTGCAGTTGTTACAGTGCCACCTGTAACATTTGTTACCGTGTCACGAAAACAAAGTAGTAATGATGTACGATTGTGGGACATGAACATAGTTGCTGATTCTCCTCACTTGCATATTGTTCAAGCTATCCCTGTTTGCTCTCTAGTATAAATCTTATCTAGTTTTTTTTTTTTTACAAGCGCTACAATATTGTTATCTTGAAGTAAAGTTCATGGCTAAATAACGGCATGATTCAGTGTTAAGTAATCTACACCGCGGTTTATTAGCTGAACTATCATTGAACTGTAATAATTTTTTTTTAACTGAGTCATAATATTACGCAAAGTCTATACAGTAGCTATTTATATGACGAACCCAAAGCGAATAGAATTAGTCATATTCGTTATAAAGCCTAAGTACATGATTGGCTTTTCGTTGCTTCACATTTCCATCTCTCTACTGCAGGTTAGTTACGTTGGAAACAAATTTCACTGCTGAAGTAGTCTCTTATGTTACGGTTAATAACAACTAAAGTCAACAGAAGGTGAAAGTGTTTGGCTCAGAATTAGATTTACATGCTTGGTTCTTATATTTTCATCATGAAAATTTCTTTTCTTGAAATCAGTACCAGCGATGGGATGGTAACATTTTTCAAAACTACTATCTCTGTGAAAGAAAATTAAGTACAAAAAATATGGGAAAAAAAACATTAGCAAGTGAAGAAATGGTGGCTCTATTATGCAACTTTTATTTTTGTTGAAGTATATGAAGAAAGAAGAAAACACATCTTCAAAAGAGGGTATAAACATTTGTTGTTGTTGTTTTTTTGGGGGGGGGGGGCTGGTTGGCTATGAGGAGCTTTCACCATAGCCATTTCTACCAGATAAGTTTGTGATATACAATTATTAGGTGTTAATCTTTTATCTCACATTTGTTTTCCTCCTCGTGCTGTAACTTTTCGAGGTTAAACTGGATAAGTATTTTATATTTCCTTTAATTGTTTGTCAAGTTTATCTATTTTTACAAAGCTGGTTAAATTTGTTTTCCTTTAATGTTTCCAAACATCGATCCACAACGAGATTGTACACTTCAAAATGTATGCCTATGCATTCATGTAGACTGCTTAAACAACAAAACGTATAAGCAATATACCATAACGATTCATTTTCAGACTCCTCGTCATGTTTTTCAAGTTCCTGTTTCTCGCCTGCGTTCTTATTACTCTGCTCTTCGTGGCATCCTTCCTCTACCTTTTCAGCCAGATATTATATCTGAGATGGAGATACAGGCATCTTCCTAGTCCCAAAACAAAGAGGTACAGTATGCTCTTACCATTTCTCTCCCCCCCCCCTAAATCTTCGCAAGTTGAGAAAGAAAAGCTCATAAACGTTTCAAACCTTTGCCATTAAGTTTACATATTGATCATAATAAACGAGAAGAACATGATTCATAAAGCTCACATAATATTATATTTATTAAGAAAACACTACTTTTCTGTAAATTATGATTTTAGCGTCACTACACGCTTAATTTGAGACAGTTGTTAAAACATTCCTACACAAGCCCTGTGTGAATGTCATTTTACTGTGATTGAAACTAGTTCACGGTTGTGTAATTCGGGATATGTTCGTCTGTTACACAACCGCTTTCAAGCTTTGATCCCAATGTAAAAATTTATTCAGTATTGCAAGCAGATTATAAAATTAATATTAGTTTATCATTTCATTTGTTGTATCTTTGCACTGCATGTTTAATGTTTCCTGGATTTTTCATTTAATTGTATATTTTTTAACGATTTCGTACCATGTATGGTAATAACTTGACGCGCGGAATTTTATCACTGACGCCGCTATACCGTCACGAATACTTACACTGGTAACCGTCTGCTGTTAATATTAACTACTTTTGACCTCAACGATGAATTTTGTCCAAGAGAAAAGAAATGGGGCTTTTCTCATATGCAGGAAATAGTTGAAAGTTAGTTGAAAATATTTATTGAAATTAATTTGGTTTTGCCAACGCAACTTTGTGCTAATCGCAGGGGCTCGTACGTTGTCGTACATATATTGATATAAACTATAGACTAGTATAGCCTAGACCAAGTACAGGTACAATCATGAATAATGTTAGGGCTAACGTTACAGTTACAGGCACGCGAGTAATTGTGTGTTAAAATAAGCCTGTAAATACAGCTTAGGTAGTAGCCTAAGCTTGTTAGGCCTAGGCAGGACTTAAAACTCGATGTAAAGTCGATATTACATTAACGTTGCCATTATTCAATTTTACATATCGGTTATAGCCTAAGTACTAAAGTAGCTGTAAGTGTAACATATTTAGGCCAACCGTAACTTATAATAATATTATTATCAATTATAGGCCTAGGCTAGATGCTAGAGGGAGCACAGACACTTGTATAGTTGTAAAGTTATCTCTGTGATTTACTACTCCTATGTTTATATACAAAGATAATGTTATGAGTGCCTGTCGAGGAAGCAGGTCCTTTTTGCTCCAGTGATCATAATATTCATCATGACTATCCATATCGTTAATGCTATCTTAATTTTGATAGCCTTGCACAATAAGCCTATGTGGCATTTATGAATATTAATTTGCCTAAATTTTTTAGTATGGGCTACGCAATCACAAATGCAGTGATCAGATCACATTGGTTAATATGCTAATTCAATAAAAATTCAAACCAACTATGTACCAAGGTTGCATTGTTCAGCTGTACATCTAGCCTAAAAGCACAGCACTAAACTGGTTGATGCATCCAAATCATCTTTTTCTTTTAATTTTAGAACATAAGATTGACAGAGGCAATTCTCTGTTGCTAGGAAGGAAGAACAAAGAAACTGTTCCCTAAAGTTGGACCAAGAATCAAGTTTATGAGGAACTTGGAGGCTCTGAAGAATGAAGAAAAAGAAATGGTGATGATTTTCTGTTAAGTGGAAGTGCAGTAGGGCAAGGCAAACAATGCTCTAACTGATCTCCCAAATTTTGATGAGGAAGCTGCTGTTACTGTAGGACAGTTCGCAAAACAAGTAAACACTACAAATAAATATATGATTTCTTATAAACAGGAAGTGTTTCAGATCTATTGCAGTTTGTAAACCAAATGGATGTCATCAAAGCTCCCGGAACAGTTACAGCTTCAAAAGGCACACCGTTAAGCAGCACACGAACCTAATATTTGTAATGGAGAACAGATCCAAGAGCAAGATGATGATTTGCCTATGGTTAGGAACATACAGCGGTTTGAGCAAGATGACATTTGCATTAATGACGTGGACAACAACGAAGATAGTGATGATGTTGTAAAGGAACGAGCTCTATGCTAATTTGTGAACTTCAATCTTTCAATAGGTGTGTCTCAAAGTTCAGTGTAAACTATGGTTCAAGATGTGTGACAACTGTTTGGTGATCTTGTTGGAAATAAAATAGAACAAACAAAATCATTTTTGCCTAGCCAGAATGTTGGTTCTAACAGTGAGCCCGCCACTGAACTCTTTCGAAGTTTGTACTTTGTCAAAAACCGTTTTATGACATAGAGACAGATTATTTTGATTTTGGATTTGGTAACCTAAGGCTATGGTCATATTGCAGACTATAGACACTGTTATCAGAAGCAGACTGAAATCAACCTTTCGTTTGATGTGTATCGACTTCGGTGGAATGGAGGTGCAAATATCCCTAGTACTAGTCATACAAGCCTGCCATACAAGCGAATTCCTTATATTTGTTACAGAAAGGTGATGGGCAAATTCTTTAAAGTGGGATTGTCTAATTGGCTGTAATTGAGCATTTTTAATGCAGAGTATTTCCTACCAGTTATGTGTTCTCAAATTTGGCAATGATTTAAACACTTTCGTGATACAATAATTCTGGAAAGTTCACGGATTTTAGGGGGAAATCTAGATCTAGATTCCATCATTTCTGACAAGTGATCATAGAGCTGAGGTATTTTTCTATAGTTTACATCCTCATTGTTGCAATAGTTATTTAGAATGTGATGTTCATATTAACTCATTTCCGTGGACTGCCTTCTTCTTTTTGTTCTGGTTAATTAAAGGACATTTTATTATTTTAATTCTTATGATGTAATGAACATACATAAGATGTTCTACTTTATTAAAGGACAATTAATTACTGTTTTAATTCTAATTATGTAATGATAGTACCAACTGTTTTCCATGCAGAGCCTTCAACACAATCGAGATATTTGATTTCTGCCTTGCCGCCAAGTTTAAGCCAACATATTTCGACAAAAACTCATGATTTATATTTTATATTATTAAAGTACATATTTCTGTTTTATTTCTTGTTATGTGGCGTGAGTCGCTGAATTCCATCCATTTTTCTTCTATTTATCATACGCGCTATGTTATATTCATTGTAATGGAGAGCATTTGCTTTGATTCCTCAAATACAAAAATATATATTCCAAGAAAACGTATATCCTTTTTTGGTATCGTGAATAGTGTCCTACTGTACATCTATAGTTAAGCAATTTAACATAGGTCTCATTGTAGCATTCACACAATTAGTAGGCAACTATTTATGGGAGAAGTGATACCGAGATTCATGGACATGGTTGATACATACCAAAACATTGAGGCTGTCTATTGTCTATACTGGATATTCAATTGATACTTATGCTATGAACTATATTGATACAGAATTTGTTACAACTGCCCAAAGTCGGCGTAATATGTACTCATAGTTGTGTACATTACACTAATCAATTGTAAGCAGGGTGTGTAGTATTAACACAACTGTTGTGTACTTTTTTACACAAGGTGTCCTAAAATTGCAAAATGGTGTACAATTTACACAATTGTTGTGTACTGGAGTATACACAATAGTGTGTAAATTTTACACAACTGATGTGTTAATGAAAACTTACACAACAGTTGTGTAGTTTCTACACAAGGTTGATTAGTGCACTAGTTACACAACGGTTTTGTAGAATTTCACACATCCTATGTAAGAATTGTTTAGAGTGTACGGAGAACTTTTGTCAAACTTGTTTGCGGATGATAACTTTTTTTCAAACTTAACAAACATAATATGCAGATTTAATATGATTCATTTGATTAAGAAGATCGGAAAATCAATTATAGCGAACTATTCAATAGAACGTTACTCGATCATCTATTTTAGAAACAATCTAGATGAACAAATCAGACTTAGTTAAGTTGAATATCATAAAAATAATAATTTTGGTAAAAAAAAAAAGAAGCTTGATAATGTTATGGATAACGTATTCAAAATATTTTGTTTGAGATTATATATATATATACATACATATAAATATATATAAACATATATATATGTATATATATATAAATATGTATATATCGTGTGCATCGTACGTAAATGACTGAATGTGGCGTATATCATAATAAAAAAAAACGTTAAATGAGTCCTCTGAAGGAACAGAAATGTCAACGGGTTAATCATTAGTCTTTTGAATTAGTTTTGGATCAGGCTTGTTGGTAAGGGGAAAATATACCTTTTGTTAAAGAACTAAATAAAATGAATGAAAATGAAAAAAGTTGCTTCAAAGTATTCAGACATTTAACATTCTTATAACGTGAATGATATAACCTCAAGTAAATAATAAAAACTATAACTTGCAGTGACAGTTTCCATTTTGCAGACAGTTCAGAACTCCCATTTTGAGTTCAGTCATCCTTCAACATCACTGCAAGCCTTTTGCTTTTAATAACTAACTTTATTGATTTCAAATCTTTATTGATTTCAAATCTTCCAAAACGGTTATTGATATATTGATCATTGCTGAGAATAAATACGGGAAATTGTGCTATAATTAAACAGTTTGGCTGCAGATGTGCTTTTGTTTTAATTTAATGAAAACGTAATAGTTTGCAACAGTTGGTTAGTATTTACATCGCATACATACGAGCATAAGATGTTAGACAGCTTGTATAGAAAGAATCGAACATAAGAGATTAGGAAATTGATGATTCTATTTCATTTCACTCTTCAAGTTTGTTCCTGGGGCATGCTGTTGACATGAGAGAAGTGGGAAAACGAGGAGGCCATTTATCGATGCTTTATGTAGAATGGTAAGCACTAGATGATCCCTTTAACTACGGTGCAAATCAATTCTAATTGACGTCAGAGGATTTCACGCAACCAAAATAACATGCATATATGTAGTATGTTATAAGTCTTGTGTTAATATCAAAACATATATAATACTATAATATTTCATAAAACAGACGTTACAAGGCTGGACATGTCTGGCATGCAAGAATAGTGGCGAAAGATCAGGTATGGATGGAATTATTCGATTAATTATCTGACCAATGGAAATAATCAATCACACTATTAAATTCAATATCGTTGATCTTTGATTTAGAATCATGAGTACTACATATATATTGCTTTTATTTCATGTTTCTTTGTAATTAACTACCAATAATAATAATTGTTTTGATCTCATTTACTTCTTATTTAAGGCAAAAGCTCCTCGGATCTGTATTTGTTGTCTTCATAGTAAACAGAGAAATAGTGTTGTGTCTCGAGCCAGCTTTTGTCAAGGCAAGTAATAAGCTCACGACATTTTATAGAATGAAACCTGTATCCCATTATTTGTTTTAATAAATACTTTATAGTGTTGTTGCTTCTTGTGAGTTCACAGTACAATGGTGACGGGTAAACTGACTGTTTGACAGTATGACAGTATTAATCAACTCCGGTCTACGCACCTTCTCTATAATATCGCCGATGAAATGTAACTTTCCTTTTCAAGTTACATCTTTATCTTTTGCTTACATGTAAACTAAATATATTTACTGACATAAGTAAGTGCAAATTGGCCTACTACTTCAATACATTGAACTGATTGTAATTATGATTATAATTGATTATAATTATAATTGATAAATTTTTAGTGAAAGTTTTTTTTTTATTATGTAACGTTCGAAAACAAACCTTTTGTCAACTTTTATTTTACTATAGGAAGTGATGATAACATCTAACAGCAAGAAACCAAAACAATTTTACGAAACTGCTAAATACTTGTTTGGTCAGCGATTTCTTGGTGGTGGCATTTTGACCCAACTAAACAATATCCAATGGGCGAAACAAAGAAAGATGATGAATCCAGCTTTCAGAAGAGGGTGAGATATTACTATTTCATGTAAACCCATTCGTCTTCGTTTTAATCACATCCAGGAGAAACAAGCATAGCTCCAGGTTGTTCTTATCTATATCAGATATTTTTTTCTCAAGAAAAGTCATGAGCGGTAAAGGCCTACGATGTTTGAAACCATCAAAAAAATGGTCGCTCACAAATTACGCTGAAAACGACAGTTATTTAGCTACAATAAACAAAATATCAATTGGCTTCAATATGTACGTCGTTCAGAAAGAACTGTACATTTTTGGTACATTTTTGAGATATACTTTCTTGTCAGCAACATGTTTCTTTCCCTTTTCTTCTCAATGTATTCAGGTATCTCAAAGAGCTGATGGGTCAATACAATGATAGTGTAGATGAACTAATGACCTATCTCAAACAAAAAGCAGACGGAAAGACAGAAATCCTCATGGCACAACAATTCAACAAAGTGTCGTTAGACATCATAGCCAAGGTTCGTAATATTGACACCATTGTCAGTTGCGCATAATCACTTTAAATGACTATATTCAATGTTCAGCATATAGTTTCCCGTTACAAGATCCAATTGTCAACCATTTAACTTAATTAAACATTTATTGACATCTTCTTATTTCTCTTCCTCATTTGTATCGTTATTTGTTAAAATCTTTTATTAGAGAGAATTTCTTAGCTTAAACTAACAAAGAAAACATTTTAAATTACCTAAAGCATATAAGAAGTCTAATCACATTCAAATTTGGATCAGGAACCTGACGATTAAAGATTTTACAGCTATAAATTCAAATCATAATTACAGCCTTACGCATGGGTATCAAGAATGCAGTCAGGTCACCAGTGACAGTGTTCATTCAATTTGTATATGATATTTACACCATTCAAAGTTACTAAATTAGAAGCAATTCTCGTTTTAACCATGTTTCGCTGAACTTGAAACAGGTCGCTTTTGGAGAATACAATTTGAATGTTATATCAGATGACGCCATGTTCCTCAATACAGCTATCGAAGATACGTTTGACGGCATCGGGATGCAACTTAAGTTGTCTTTTTTCAGCCGTGTAAGTATCTTTCTTTTTCAAGTTACGTTGCAAGGATAACTCTAGCATATATGAAAACATCTGAGGATGTAAAGAAGTAAGCAACTACGAATGAACACGTTTAAAAAAAAAACGTGTTATCATTATGAAGTCTAAGATAAATACTTTCCAAGTTCCAACGAAGAAATCACTTAAATAAAAGTTCATTCGATCCTTATTTTTAGCTGTAGAAAAGTATATCAGACGCCATTATATTTTTTTCTTAGATTGACCCAAGAAAAGAAGCACGTGACAGGAGGAATAAGATAAAATGTTCATGCGCGGTTGTCCGGAATTTCGGAAGGAAATGCATTATGAGGAGAATCCAGGCTATGAAAGATGGAAGAGACTACCCCCATGACATTTTGACTCATATCTTGTCCACCTACCAAGACCAAGACAGTATTACCGAATATAACATCAGTCACATGATTGATGAGTTTGCGACATTCTTCGTAGCAGGTTTGATTATACACTCCTTGTGCTTCTTAAAGTTGTGCTGTTTTGTTCTCATTTATGATGATTATTATTATTATTATTATTATTATTATTATTATTATTATTATCATCATTATTATTATTATTATTATTATTACTATTATTATTATTTACCAGATTTATATAGCGCTCTTTTCATGCTTAAGCATGTTCAAGAGCGCTTTACAATGACAACAAAATGACAAAACCCTTAAAATATGAATGTGAAAAATAAAAGTGACGCAGCTTGAATATTAATATAAAAATATATATGAATATATAGTAAGGAAACATTTCAAAAACAGTATAGATTTACGTGAAATTCCTCAAAAGAAAAAAGTGAGTTTTAAGTAATTTCTTAAAAGTGGCTAATGTTTAGGCATCACGGATATTATTTGGCAATGCGTTCCATAGCTTGCTAGCAGCAAAGTTAAATTGTCTGTCGCCGTATGTAGCAGTCCTTACTCTGGAGACCACTAGTGTAAGGGAATTGGCCGATCTCAATGTTCTGTATAATTATAGTAAGTATGAAGAACAAAACTAATTTATCAACATCATTTTATTTCTATACAGGCCAGGAAACAACCGCTCAACTAATGTCATTCACCTGTGAATACGTTGGGAGACACCCTCAGGTGTATCAAAAGTATGACTTATTTCGTAATTCAAGTAGGCTTAGTATCCCATGGGATAATACAATGAACTAGAAATCCGTCGAATCTGTTGTTTATGTTGCAAAGATTCAAGACTTAAACTTGAAAACAAAAATTTTGATGGTCTCTTATTCATTCCATCAGTTCTTATTGGTCAAATTTAATGACAAATATTTACCATTATAGTGGGAGAAACAAAAATGTATGGATAGTTACAAAATATACGGCGCCCAAACGGTGGTACTATACAATCTTTACTACTCACCAACGAAAGAATCGGTAAGACTTTGTTATGCACTATATGATGAATTTAACAATCAACCTCTCATATTACCCCAGCTTGATAAAAGCACGGGATAAGAAACCGGTCTAGCTTGATCCAAGAACCAAACTAAATGACAGACCGCTGCATGTTTAAGAAACTAAGCGTGAAGGCCACACTATGCAGTATAAACCCGGATTATATATATATATATATATATATATATATATATATATATATACTCGTCCAGAAAACTTTTGTTATTATCGCATAAGTCAAGACCGATGACATTGGGAATTTCCTAAAATCTGCATATGTGTAGTGTTTGTCCCAAATAAAATAGTATATAGTACCGCCTATAATTACCCCACACTGCGGTTGTACATATACAGTTTACACAGTGCCGTATGCTACATTGTAAGATTCTCATCCAGAGATACATTTGTAGCATACCATGCATGATTAGAAGACAGAACGTAAACACCTTATTAGACCACAAGAGCATTAATATGCATTTTTCGTCGTCATCTGACGCACAGCGTTCTCGTCATTTGGCCATGATCTGATGCCAACCGCGTTATCCCGTGTGTTCTAAGCCTCATTTATTTAGCTCAGATTACTCGATTTATATGTTAAATCGAAAAGATAATTCCGTTTCTTTCTTTGTTTTTCAAAGACTTAAAGAGGAGACAGATGAAGTCATTGGGAGCAAAACATTTATCTCGTATGAAGATACTTGTCAACTGAAGTACATGAATCTGGTAAATCTACCGTTGTCTGGAGTACATAGTTGGACATAGTGTGATAAGGTTAAAGTTGTTATTTTGAAAACCTAAAATATACCAGTGTATGACTTGATTTTTCTCGACATCAGTATATGGATCTGGAAAACAAACACCCACAATAAGCTTTTGCAAAAGTTTATAATGTGTACGAAGTCAACGAAAACCACACGATAAACACATAAAAAATTGCAGTAAATATTTATCATACCATATCCAAACAATGAAGCCATAAAGAGTGATTTACACACATATTTGAACTTAGTACGTACTCATACCGTAAGTAAAAGATAAATACGTGGTTGGCTGTAAAATTGAATACAACTATAAAATCGATTCTTCTTCGATAGGTGAACCGAGATTCACTGCTGCAGTAGTGTCTTATTACTTTACATAGACGATACTCATAGCTGGTACAACAACTATGTTCATATCCCACAATCGTGCATCAGTAGGTACTACTTTGTGTTCGCACGGTAACATGTGTTACAGGTGGCACTGTAACAACTACAAAGCCGTTACCTTGTTCCCATGTAAGACAAAGAACTGCATGCGCGACTGGACAAGGAGTCTATGAAGATGAGAATGCCTACTAGATGAAGTATAGTAGGTACGGTACCGCTTGATTCCAGTTTACACCACTCTTCAAATCACGCCAAATTCGTCATGCCGAGAGCGAAGAAAGGCAAAGTTTGGGCATATCCATAAGCCTTCTTAAAGCATAAAATGACTAGATACGACTTCATTTAATAATCGCGTATTTATGACCGCTAAATGGTGGAACAATAACTGTTCATGTTCTACAACCGTGTACCAATAATTTGTGTTTGTAACACGGTAACGTGTGTTACAGGACATAGTAGTTGCAGTATCAGCTATGAGTATCGGGTGCTTTACACGTAAAATATGGCGAACATACGTTATCTAGGGATATCACGTATTGGACCCATGCAGTAAATATTATAAATATTCATCGGTCATTACAAATCGTGAACATGATAAAGGTCAACTTGCTGTACATGAATATTAGTGTTATTGCAGTTAATGTGTGTCCAAGCAATCTCACCACGTCCTCAGAAGAATGTGTGTATGCGCGCTTGTGTGTATTTGTATATGTATATATGTGTAACTGCGCTATGAGTGCAAATTAGAAAAAAAATTGAGTGAGATATGGTTTCATCTCGAAGTAAAGTCTTGCTTGGAAGTCATATCGTTATTTTAAGAATACATACGAGATAAATATGGTTTTTGATGTGATCATGATTACATACGTTTACCTTGTTATATGTTTCAATAATGGTTGGAACACCTCCTCCCTGTGATCAAATTGCCATTAGGACGGCGATCGCCAAAACATTTCTTAAAACATCCAATTTGTCTAGGCTATGATCGTTTGCATAATTTTTAGGGAAAGTATGAATACTCGAAGACCTGAATGAGAGCGTATTTATCATTGAAGAACAACACAATAATTCCCTTCTATAGCTTGGAGCCCACACATGAGCTGCTATGCTTCCTATATGCTTCCTTCACAAATAAATGGTGTGGTAAATGGTATCTTTAACTCGTGAACGCTTAATTGGATAGACTATTCAATTGTGAACACCTTGTCTTTCCACAAGAAATGGCATTTCTTACTAGACTCTATGGAATTACAAGAATAGATTTCAAGTTATGGTTTAAGTTTCATATCGTCGTGGAAGCATTATATTACAAAAACAAATCTTTTGACAGGAAACCGCATCGTACGTGTAAGACTAAATGCAAATATAAATGTTGTGACGTCGTTATATATTAATATTGTACCAGCTTAGTGAAAGTGTACTTGTTGTATTCATATGCGTAGGTCTTGAAGGAGGTATTGAGAATTGCCCCACCAGTGACGGGAGTGCAGCGAACTAACGAAGAGGACATAATTGTAAATGGATTGAAAATCCCAGCAGGAAGTAACATATCAGTGAGTATACATGTTACAATACTCTGTATAGGCTGCCTGCTTCTGTATTTAGTTACTCTTTGTGTATAACTTTTCTACTTAGGAAGAGGATCTTGATAACTATGACTTCATTATGACGTAAATAAGGTGATTCCGACGAATACAAATTGTTCGGAGATTTGTGAATGTTTCTCAACTTTGCGAATATCCGAATTACCGTGCATAACGAAAAGAGGGGTTGCATGTAATGGGGAAAAAACATATTCTTTTTCTTTATAAAAAAGTGTCAAAAACAGAGGTTCTAGTCCGTTATAATAGAAACTACAAATAAAGACAAAAGCCCCCAGACTAACTCAGTTAATACCAAAATCATTATTAAGGATTTTTAATATCGAAAATTGGGCAATCCCAATGCAAAAAGGTTGCTTTAACTGAATATTGCATGAACAAATGCATCCAATTAATCTTGGTTTAACTTAATCATGTGCCGAAAGTTGGTGATTTTAGGATATAAAACTGACTACGTTTTTAATTTGTCAGCTGAACACTTATGCACTGGGACGAGATGAGAGATTCTGGGACGAGCCAGAAGTATTCAATCCAGAAAGATTCAGAGAAAAAAATAGCAGGTATGAATGAATGAATGAATAAGTGAGTGAATTAGTGAATAAAGGAAGACACGAGTGAGTGAATCAATGAATCAATTTTAATGAATTCACGGACGGACGGACGGACGGACGGACGGACGGACGGACGGACGGACGGACGGACGGACGGACGGACGGACGGACGGACGAAAAATACATTTTTTTCAATTCATTTTTCTTTTAAATTATCTTTCCTGAGAGGAAAATTGCATGCTTTACGGTAGAAATAGCACATGTCCTTCTCTATGAGTTGGAAAAATCCAGAATAATATTTAAAAAGTGCAATACTGCGACACTTACATCTGAGATAACATGCTAAGCAACTGAAACTCCGGTTTTGTTGAACAGATTACTACGTTTATGGTATTTGCAATTGATAACAATTCACTTTGTAGTATCACTTCATCTATTTGATGAAAATCACAAGTTTAGAATGTCGAATAAACGTCTTAATTTTGGATCTTTTGCATATCACTTTATTATAAACTTTCACAAAATATTGTCTTTATAATCCGATTTACTTTTTGCCCATATTTATGCTGCGGTCTTTTGCCTTTTCTTCAAATAATAGACATATGTACGCCTACTTTCCGTTTAGCTTGGGACCGAGGGTATGCATTGGACAACAATTCGCATTGGTAAGAATTAAGAAAAGTTAGGAAATCCCAAACAGTTTTGAAATAGCAAATAGTTTCTCAAAATAATTGTACACGGAAATATTTGTGTACATTATTGGAGTGTGCCAATTTTGCTTTGTGTGTTGTTTGTTTCGTTTAGTTTTGTTTCGTTTCGTTTTTCTTTTTGGTCTATTTAAAAGATTAAAGTTGCAGTACCAAGTGTATTGAATAAACATGGAACAATAAACATGTTAACTGAGGCCCATCAGATTTCATCAATTTAATCTTGAAGCTTTCATCGTTTTATTATTTACTTAACTTTTCCGTTTTATTTTATGTGAATGAAAATGTTTTATAACGAACTCCTTTACTACAATACATTTCTTACAATATCTTATTATTCGGACATTAGGATGCAGTACAATGCGAACTTGCAGACATATTATTTGAGGTTAAAAAATTAATTTGTTCTCTTATATCGACTGATGTGTTATATTCACGAGAACTTGAATATTTCAAACTTTAAGAGAAATTCTATAACCAAATGGTAAATTTGGTACTATCCCCAAAATTCATTTCCGCAATTTAAGTTACTAAAAATACGTCACAAGATTGTTGGTAGTCATATTCAGGGGCGTCGAGAGCCCCTCGGTCAATTATGCCTGAAGGCCCCGATTTTGCAATGTTCATATATCCTACACTTTACCAGCCCTCTATATTCCCCTGGCACTCAATTTAACCCATGGCCCGGGCTTTACCCCAGACCCTCCCACCCACTGCTCCGACCACCCCAACCCCACCCCCCCCCGCGCCTTTGAGGACAGCTAATAGCATGATTTGTACTTGTAATATTCTTTTCCTCCTCAGCTCGAGGCAAAGGTGGTTCTTGCCAAATTCCTGCAGCTATATAAGTTCACTTTGGTTCCCAATGTCCAACTGAAGACATACATAGCTGGTACTCTGAAACCGGTGCATAAGACTCCTTTATATCTTAACGTACGAAGAGAAAACGTCCGCAGCTCTTAAAACACTTGTTATCACTCGAGAGGATCATAACTTCCATCGAATGAACATTTTGTATTACAACTTAACAGCGTTAACATTTGCAATCACTTCAATGCTTTTCATAGGTTTCAACATATGCAGTCTATACTCAATCCTCACTGTGTTTTAGCTGTCTGTTTTCAAATGATTCGTCATTTTCCCGCCAATTTCATTATAAAATTTGTCGAATTAAGCTTAAAGTGGCAGACGTATAGCCTATTTTGAAAGGGAAAGAATTTGGTTGTATTTATTTTCAACCGAGCGTCGTTCCATCATTCTAAAGTCAAATTCATATGTAAGTTCTGATCTCAGAGTTCAGATCGACAGTATGTATGTATTTTAGATCCTCCTGCAAGCAGGAACTCGCGAAGGAACTCTCATGTAGTCAGTAGTCAGTCTCTTAGATTCATATTTAACGTCCATGATTATGAATTGTCAATTGTCAACAAATCTGTAACTGGACGACATACATTAATCTTGGAGTGACTCGAACTCGTGACCTTATGATTGAAAGGCACCGGTGTTAACCACTGATCTAACACTCCTAAGTATGATCAAGTTTTACCACCATTTTCTCTTCTATCTCTTTTACTTCATCCTTTGTTATACCTTGCGCTCATTAGTTAAATAACAACTTGATCTTGATTATGCACTTTTGGAATAAAGAACAGGTTTTGAATACTTTAGCGGTAGAGGAAACAACATGTAACTAAAGAGTAAATTGAAGAAGTCAGATATGGAATGTTTAAGGCGCCGTCAAAATTATAAAACCTTTCTATGCAATTTGGCCCTGCAAAATGTTGAAATGATTGACATTCTGATGTAAGCTTAATTCATCATTTCTTTGCAAACTGTGTAATTGGTGAAATATATTAAGTGATACGCTTTCAGTTTGCTTCCAAGCAAGGTGTTGAATTAATTCTTCACATGTTAGATTTAAGGAATTAGTCATTTTGTTGCAAATTGTTAATACATTAGCTGAACAATTCAAAATACTTTCTTGAAAATTGCTACAATTTTTACAGCAATATGTTAATATTTTGACGGCACCTTTACGTTCAGAGGAACTCGTAATTCCATGAGTTCAAAAAACTAGATCATATTAAAAACTTCTTTATCATTTTAAATACTTCTTTATAATTTACTATTCAAAAGAGGGCAGCGTTTAGAACGCTCCTGTGTGGTATGCTTGAAATAAACAAAACGATTCCAAAAGTCATCTTTAACAAGAGCTATGTTTGTTTGCGTTTTCTTTATTTCTGGTTTCTTTGCTCCAAGGCATAACTTAATATTGTTTATTATTTTGATTTGTATGTTTTATTGTAAAGCGCCTTAGAGCGATTTTATATTGAATAACGCGCTATAAAAATTCTATAAAATAAAAAATAAATAAACTCAATGTTAAATTATGTACTACTTATGTTGCCAACATTGAGCAAATATGTATACTTATGTTTCTTATTCTCCCCCACCCCCTCCCCAACTCCTCTTTGCTTTTAACTTTTCGTATCTTGTCCATACATGTAATTTACCCAAGAAAACAGATTGTACTCTATCGATAACTTGTGTAAAGCCTCACATATCTTCGACCTTTACATTACGCATATGTACTTAACTATGTTTATCACAATATTTTCTATCAAATCCTTCTTCGCAAGCCTTCAAACTTTAATCCATGACAAGTACCTCCTAATATGTTAACACTTGTCATAAAATCTCACATCGAAATTTGAACTAAACACTGTGTTTTTCACAATGCGTTTTACTCGTGTCATAAGAGACATGGTTGTTAGTAGTTCCATAGGACATATTTCAAGTTAACCGTCATAAGAGCAAACACTTCATCAAATCCTTCATCGCAAGAAAACCCTTCAAACTATTATCTATGACAAGAACCCCTTCATATTTTTAATACTAGTCATAAAATCTCACATAGAAATTTCGAACCAATAAACATGATTGTTTCAAAATGAGTTTCAATCAAAGCGCCACCACTGAATGGTTCCAGGCCATTAACTGGGTTGCAGGGTGTGCAAAGAACATGAACAACAAGTTCCTCTTTGTAGCAGAATGCAAATATTCATACTGGTTGTGATGATACTATACAGTCACTATGTTGTAATGAGTCAGACAAGCTGTACATTGATGGTTTGAACATATTTGATGAAGGAAGTACAGCAACTAAAGGTGACATGAATGTAATCAAAGTGATAGATGTTGACCACCAACCTCCAGTAATATGCTTCTTGTACTCAATGTTATACATGTGCATATATACTAAACATTAGATCTGTCCAAGTTCACCATCTTGAGATATATTTACGAGGTTGTCACTATTTGATCATTGTTGACTCTAACTGACTTTTTGACCTTCAACAAAAACGATAGTCTTCTGGCACTAATTTTGGTTCACCTGCAAACCTAATCTGAGGTGTATTCAAGCTTCCCTTCTTGAGATATCTTGGTTAAATACTTTTCACATAGGCCTATATGGACCTCAGCTGAACCCAATTCACATGTGACTTTCACACAGAATACAGATGATGTGTTCAAATGTTTCACAGTTTTCTTGGATTTCACGTCTGCTAATCTCAAATTACCTCTACTAAAAGCAATAGAGCACATTTACCAAGCATAGTGCATCCATATGTCAATTATGAAAGAAGAACTAGCTTCCGTACTTGACTCCATTACAGATTACAACTTTAATGCTATTGTCGTTCTACTCTTCAATTCAGGAACTAACCTAGACCTAAGTTACTCTACCACGAACGTTATACATTAATTTTTTCCACACAGGCAAAACATGCGCCGACTTGTCGTGGGAAGGATGAGTTCGGCTTAAGCAACTACTTGACAATCCTTTGATCAATCGCACAACAATGTTTACTCGGTCCAAGCCTGTGACAGAGTTGTACTTCGAACAACAACGATTCACGAACCTCTGTCTGGGTCACGTAGGGGTCAAAACGGGGTCAACAGATGAGCGACTACATTGGTTCCAGGGAACCAAAAACGGCATGACGTATGAATTATTCATATGAATATAGCTGATCATTTTGTTTTGCAAGCGTTCAGAGTCACGAGACACTTAAAAACTGAATGATTTAGGAGGAGCAATCCACAATCAACATTGACAATCAACCCGACGGAATATAGTTTTCTAAAGGTAGTGAGGTAAGTTATATCTTCGTCCCTCACAAATCCTAAGCATAAAATAAGTTGCATGCATCTTAAATCTGTTAATGAAGTGTTTAAGATAACAATATCTAAACTGATCTGTACATTTAGGAGGAGCAATCCACAAGATATCAAATCATCCAGGTACCTATACTAATGTACATTGTGTCGTTAAAACGAAAGCATAGCAAAAGCAACCCAACTACAAAGTATTGCAGCTGACATTGACAATCAACCCGACGGAATATAGTTTTCTAAAGGGTAGTAAGGTAAGTTATATCTTCGTCTCTCACATATCCTAAGCATAAAATAAGCTGTTGGTGTTAAGTGCATCCGTTCGGTAAAATAGCAGGCAAGAGTATCGAAACATGCATCTTAAATCTGTTAATGAAGTGGTAAAGATAACAATATCTAAACTTATCTGTACATAAACATCGGAGTAGCCAATTGAAGAGTAAAAATGTACATTTGTTAAATTTCTAAATTGTCGAGTTCAAATGTAGGAATTGTTCTCTAATAACAGGTTTTGTATTTTTTTTTTTACATATATAAGTCAACTTTGTGTAAATTAAGGGTTCTTTCTATTAACTTTACACATATCATCAACTCCCTTAATCCCTATATGTTTCCAACCGTCGTAATATTTTTGATTTGGTGCTTCTATATATATATATATATATATATATATATATATATATATATATATATATATATATATATATATATATATGATTTGGTGCTTATATATATATATATATATATATATATATATATATATATATATATATATATATATATCCTTTTTTCAGTTACTACGTAAAGAGATAAATCATGGTTTTCCTGAAATTATTATTTCTGGCCATCATGCTTCTCCTTTTGCTGCTTGCTGCACCTTTTGTATACACGTTTGGTCAAGTACTGCTGTTAAGATGGATATACAGACACATACCGAGCCCGAAAGTCAAAAGGTAGGCTTTATTTATGTTATAAATATTGTTACGATTTTAAAAAAAAAGTTGCGGGGGCTCTTTTTAGTCTAGATTCTTCTTGGTTTTGCTAGATATGACGAACTTATAACATTATGTAAAAACGAAACCAAATTTGCAACCAAAAAAAAAATAATGCTTGGGTATAGACGTAGTGTCGAAGATCATGTTGTAGGTCTAAAGGGTTTCTTTCTTTCTTATTTTAATTTTATTTATTTAATTCTTAGTATTTTTTGCAGTTTTAAATTACCAAAGGGGCGTACAAGATGGCGAGAACCCATTAAATTATTCTACCGCGCCTTATGTAAATGATTTGTACTAGCATTTGATCCCACCCTTGTGTATACCCCCCCCCCCCCACACCCAACACCCCATCCTTGGTCATATACGCGCGAGACTTCTCATGTCCTCACTATATATATCTTGTTTTTACATATAGGACTTCTCAATGCACAAACACATAGTAGAATTTTACATAGCGATAATATGTATTAACTCAGATTCAGTTCGGCATTTACTCGTTTAGAATAAAGACGTATATATATACATAAATATATATATATATATATATATATATATATATATATAGCCCGTTCTCATGTGTTTTGTTTTGCGTGTTCGTTAGAGTTAAACCAGCGGATACGTCATATACATTTGAAAAATATAACCGTATCTGATTGCAATACAAACAGAGAGGCTTAAAGTGGTGTTTGGACATAAAACTGTAGGGATTAAATACCAAATGCTAATTCGAGATGTTTCTTGATGAACGTTGTTCTCAAATGACCGTTAATATTCATATTCGGATAAAATGAATTTTATTTAAAAAAAAATATCTAATTAATATACATTGTATTCATATTTTTTCAAATTGTTCAGTTTCCTTTTAGGACACGCTAAAGACCTTATCGAAATGGAGAAACAGGGAAAGTATTATTCCATGTTGATGGTGGATTGGTAAGAAATAGATGAGGTTGAAATTACAACGGAAACCAGCGAGAAGGGTAGTATATGTGATTCCCCCGCCCCCTCCCCACCAAAACAAATCATACTTTTTGATGGAGAAAATAGGTCATGCCTGCCTCTTCTTCAAAACAGGACATTCAGGAATTCAAAATAGATTACATACGTTTTAATACATTGGCTTATTACTTTGTAAGATATCTAGGTAACAAGTGAAGAAAGATTATTTGCATGTGTGTGTGTGTATGTTTCTTGTTTGTTTGCGTTTCTTTGTTTGTTTTCCTCTGACATAAAGAGCATATGATTTAGCTATTGCCGTGTGTTCCGAGTATGAAACATCCAAATGACAATAAAAAAAACGTGAAAGGCCTTGAATAAATTATTCAATGTATTAGTAATGAATATTCATCTACAGAATGATGATTTCTTTTCTTTCTTTATCCCCCTTACCTTCACTTTCTTTCACAGTATATATGTATGAAACTTCTAGCTGCGTAGGTTATAACACCATAATCACGTATATTGTATGAATAATACGGTAAACTATTTGCTTTCTGCCCTCCCCCTCCCCCTCCCCCTCCCACTTCCCCTTTCCTCTTCCTCAAGTCCAGAATTACCGGTTGCGATTATGTTTGGCATAAATATGAATATAAATATATACAAGCATTCTCTTCATCACTAATTGGGGCCATGCGGTCCCCCATTGGTTCTGTACTTGTGAAAATGATATGATGACCCTCAGTGCAGGTTGTGAAATTACCTATGTACATATAATGTGATATGACGGCCCCCAGTGGGGTTGTGATCATGCCTATGCTCATGTACTGGGATATGACTGCCCCCAGTAGGGTTGTGAACAAGCTTCTGTATATATATACATACATATATATATATATATATATATATATATATATATAGTGCTGATGTACATATACTGTGCTGATGTTCATATACAGTGCTGATATGCATATATATTGTGATTTTATACATAGGAAGAAAATACACGGATCCGTTTTTGTTCTGTTCTTTGTGAACCGGGCAACAGTGATTTGCCTGGAGCCATATATCGTCAAGGTAACAATTGTCACATTATTACATTTTTTGGCAAAACTTTTGTTCTCCCAAAATTATAGTCGGATTATTCTCAGTAACTGACTATCCTACATAAGTCTATATTTGTCAGTTGTAGATATTTTGTGCGTTGTTATTTATATGAATTCAGTCATTATGGCATATATATTCTTTAATAGTTTCCTATTTTTTTCTCTTCTCGGTATTACGATAGAGTTAAATGCACAACTGATTATGACGCATTCAAGGGGACGGGAAATTGGGAGAGATGTCCTACAAAATATTATTATGCCCCCCCAGTGAAAAATATGGAGGGGCGGAAGTATCATTCCGCCCCCACCCCCGCTTCGCAAGTCAGAAAACCCTTTTTTCATTTCCAAATGAGAAAAAAATCTCAATTGGAGCAGCAAATTGCATCTAAGGCCAGGTGAAAATGCAAATTCTTTTACAGATTGTAGTGGGTGGGTTGAAGTGTGCTATATTGCACCAAATTGCACCTGAGGCCACCTGAAAATGCAAAAAAAAAAATCCAAAGGGGGAGGGGGGCATGGTATAAGGAAACCGTGCGAGCATTTCAAGAATATGTTCAATTCTCGACATTTGTTCGTCCAGTTCGTTTTCATATTAGTACTAATCACATCCCTTATAAACAAATAGAGAGATTTCAAACATTTTTACGAAATTTTGTTTTGAAATAACACATGTCAAACTAACATTGTTGTGCAACATCGTCAATGTTTTGAGTGACTGTGTTAACCCCGAACCAGTGACATGCGCATGCATGTTCAGAAGTGTGGTGGCAGATTTTAATTTCTTTCTCCGACTGATTTAGGTAGAAGTAAGGGCCTGAATGGAAGGACAAGAGGGAGTGAGACCCTGGAGTAGGTAAATTGGGCTCCCATTGAAGGGAATCTGGGTTTTGTCCGCAACCATAAAAGGGTATACGCAGGCGCGGCGGAACGGAAAAATTATTGGGGGGGGGGGGGCTAATGTGTGGAGACTATCTAAGCGGAGCGCCACCATCGGTTGGCCCGGAGCGTACAAGAAAATTTTGGGTTTTTCAAACCCCCAGATGGCCAGAAACGGCACTTCCCGAGTGTTTTATGCTGCGAATACCTAGCCCTAAAATATGGGTCTCAAGCCTGCAATTTCTCAGATTGCACGTAAAAGTCTGTAAAAACATTGTAATTTGTATATTCGATGGTGTTTTAAGAGAGTAGCTATTACTCGTAGTGTACTCGCAAAGACGTTTTTGAGTGTAGTAAGGGCAGTGGCGGAGCTAGGGGTTTTGATCGGGGGGGGGGGCAAGAATGGTCTGTAGGGGCGCTTTCGACACTATCTAAGCAGAGCGCCACCACAGGTTGGCGCGGAGCGTACAGAAAATTTTTGAGTAAAGATACTCCCTAGATTGCAGGAAATGACCCTTTCCGGGCCTTGCTAATTTGCAGATAAACGGAGAATAAATAGGTGTCGTCGCCATTTTGTCGGAAAATTACACCAACAGAATATGACAAATGTCAATAGGTATATGAGAGCGCAATAAAATAGTCAATAATCGCGAATAAGTAAAAAGTAGTGAAAAGCTGAAAAGGGCGCCAGCAGTCCATTTGAGTCCGTCAGGGGGGGGGGGGCATCCGCCCCTGACTGTATATATGGACGCTCCGCCACTAAGTAAGGGGATGTTGGAGAACTGGCTGAAATGAGGCAAGTCATTGGCCTAAGACGAAGTTGTGTTACGCTTACCGGTATTCACACTCACTGCTTCCACTTTTCACTGGGTGTGAAGACGCGGTTGGGGTGACAATGTGGTCTATAGCCAGGGGACGGGCCGAGGGTCCCCCAGCAATTACTAAAATTATTACACCTATATAGTATACGTGTGCATCGGACAGATCGACAAGTATGCATTGAAAAATGGGCAGATGCACGTTTTGGAGCATGGTAAATATTGGGGGGGCTTATCATGCATTTGCCCCCTCAACTTTTTCATTGGGGGCTGAGCCCCCCCCCCCAAGCCCCCCACCCCGGTTCCGCCGCCACTGGGTATACGTCAAATGGTGCTTTTTGAGGTATATTTAGACTATAAGTTAGGTCTATAATTCGGTATAGACGCAAGCTTGTGGTTACAAATAAACTTGAATTGTAAAAGAAAGCCCCCCCCCCCACCCAACTGACGTGGAGGTGTCAGCCATGGCACCCCTCCTCCACCTCTTTGGTCACACCACTGTGCCGAAAGACCGTTCAGTTATGACCGCCGTAAGAACCATTACCGCTTATAGACGCGGGTTGAATATATCACGCGCTTGTTTTCAGTTACAGTTCAAAATCAGTTATTATTGCTTCTCCGTATAGAATGTTGTCAATACTCACATGTAAAGTTGACCTAACCATTTCTAAGAGAAAGTTTTGTTCTTCTTGGCTCTGAACAGATGCCAGATGACCACTGGCAAGAATATTACCTCGGCAGTCAACGAGTTTCGCTCCTTGACAGGCTGTCTCCGCGGCATCAAATTGTTTGGGTGCAGCAGCAAACAATCTGTAACGAATTGGAATGTAGATATGTTTGTGATTATAATGTTCCATTTGGATCGCCGAGTGATTTGAAAAGTACTGAAGAGTAGCAGGTACATTTCAGTTTTGGACTTTAAGGGAGGGGGGAGGGGGAAGAATCGGAAAATTACGGTTAAATTGAAGAGACACCCTATATAACCCCTTTAATGAGGAATTTTTAATTTATTGACGTAGCTGAAGTTCATCAACCGTATATCAGAGGGTACCATAAAATCAACCATGTTGTTTTCATCTCAAGTTAAACATGAACAAGTTGACCACAGCCTAACGCAAAGACATGTGCGAGAGCAGAAAATGTTGCAGACACAAAGGTTTGAAAACCTTCAGATAATGAGATTTGCAGTGAGTTTGACCATGAAAGTTATCAAAATACTGTATAGTAAATATCAATCGCCTATCTTGAAATGTTTTACCTTCGTCATAGCCTATAATTAATGCATTCAGTGAGTAGCTTCCCCACACATGAGCAGTATCGTGGTTACTGGTTAGTTAATTAAGATGACATAATCATTGGCATCATTGTGACAGATTATCTAACAATAGGCCTTCTCGTTATATAAAGCCAATTTTCAGGAGTCAGAAAGGAATTGAATGTGCAATTTCTTAGCAGATTTGGATCATAATCAACAGAATATTATTGGTGGCATTTTTTCTTAGCAGACTGGCTACTCTCACTTCAGCTTCTCAACACGGCAACGCATCATAAATAGATTACATCTCACATGCAGGCCTTATAATATGCTATAGTTACAAATATATCCCAGTTTGGTAGTACGACGTGTTGCCAGATTGCAGTAACATACCAATATAATCAAGTTTGCAGAGAAACACGAATAGATCAGAAATAAATAAACATGATTACCTGTAACACTTTCCATTGAAGCCAGTCCATTTTGATGGACATGCCGTCAAAGTACAGCTGCTGGAATGCACAAACAACATGCAAGTGACAACGAGCAGAAAAACAGTGCGATACATCTTGGGTAGTAGTTGTCGGATCTTCAATTCGCGATTAATGAATGTCTTGAATGATTCCCAGTTCTTGGTTTTATCCGATCATGTAAAACCAGTATCGTTGATGTCACATTATTGACGATTGTGGTCGGGAAGGCGTGGCTTGCTTTTTTTTACGACTGATTGCAGCATAAAGTTAACTCATCGGTTTTGTAGCTAGCTGATGGCGTTATTTTTTTATTTATTTATTTATTTTTTTTTCTATATGAAGTTTCTAAAAAACATCCAGAATCAAAGCGACTGTAAGGTTGAAAGTTCGCAGAACGGCAATACTTTACTGATATGTTGTTTATATGTAAAAAGTAAAATTATCTTGTAGATATTTACCAGGACGTTGATCCAGGATTTTTGGTTCCTTGCTTTTTGCAAAGCAAGGAACCTATGCGTTCAACTTGGCGTGTGTGTGCGTGGGTGTGTGTGTGCGTTAGCAATTACCCTCAACCGCGGACGAAAATGTGAATACACACCCGTCAATCGCGGACGCCTCGGGAAACGCGGACGGTCCCCGATTGTTATTACAATGGGAACAGTATATTTTGGACCTAATAGTGGCGCTATTTAATTATTTCGTGCCTGTAATGCTGGTCCACGATTGAACCGTACAGCGTATGTTGCAGTGTATCCAGTGTGTATGTTATGTCTGTCAATAGTACATTGTGTATCAACAGCGCCCTCATACACTTCCACAGTATGTTGGTCCAAGCAAGCTGCGTGTTTGCGCGCGTTTTTGTTACAAGCAAAGATTGTATGTTACAAGTTACGTACCCGTTCCGTGCACTGCACTACACAAGTTACGAGTCTATAGACGCTTGCCTCATCAGTTATTCGGTGAGTAATGAACAGAATGTTTTTTTTTTCTGAGTGTCTCGGTTTGATATGATTCCGATGTGCAGCACTGTCAGCCGAAAATAACAGTGCTACCTAACTCTAATTGTAAGAACTTAGTATTTTAAGTTTCATTGAAGGCTAGGCCTAGTAATAGTATTACTATTAGTACTATTACTACTTCCGTGGCCGGCCTCTATCAGTATCACTGTTAGGCATAGTCTAACTCTAGTCTAATTGAGGCTATCATTGATTGACTATTCTTGGCCGAGGCTTTAGGCCTCGAATTTCAAATATATCAAGTAGGACTTTCTAAATGCGATTAGAAAAGATAAGACTGAAGAAGCTAGGTGTAGGCCTAGTATTTTTCAGCAAGTTGAATTCATAGTGTAGTTTGTTTCACTCGTTTCTTTATCAAATAATTACATGGCTACAGTACAGTAGGTCTAAACTAGCCTAGCACTGAACCCTTCTGTGGGTTCACCTCTCTATGTTCTGTGTTCCTATGGTACATTAATGGATGTGTATCTCCCCTATTAGATAATCAATCTTTTAATTGGTGGAATGTGTAGAGGAATGCTTAACTATTCAATGCCAAATGGTAATTAAGTTGTATTTATCTGCTCTCTATCACATAATTACAAAGGATACAGTACAGTAACTTGTATAAGTCTAAACTTGCACAATTTTCCTTTCTGTTGGTTCACCTCTCTGTGTACTGTGTTGCTATAGTAATGTATTGGAGATATATGTCCTAGTTTATGGTAATTGTTAAGTCATTTTCACCTGTCTCATTAAATAATTACATGGGCTATAGTACAGTAGGTCTAAACAAGCACAATTTTCCCTCCTGATGGTTCACCTCTGTTTGCTGTTTTCCTACGATACTGTATGGAAGATATGTCCCCTATTAGATAGTCAATCTTTACTATGTTGATATTCATAGGAATGACCAACTATTTTATGTTAAATGTTTAAGTTATATTCAACTGTCTCATTATTAAATAATTGCATGGCATTAATACAGTAGGTTTAAAAGGCTAGCACAGTTTTCCCAACTGCTGGTTCACTTCTGTGTGTGCCTGTGATGATATTTTACACTAAATGGCAATTCATATTCATCTGTTAAATTATCAAATAATTGCATTTCTACAGTAGATGTAAACTAGAACTGCTTCCTGTGTGTTCAGTGCCTGTGATGCTGTATTGTAGATATATGTCCCCTATCAGATAGTCAATCTTTTACTGTGTTGACGTTTCATAGGAATGTGTAACTTATTTACGCTAAATGGTAAGTAATATTCATCTGTTTCATTAGCAAATAATAACATGGGATACAGTACAGTAGGTCTAAACTAGCACAGTTTTCCCTTTTGCTGTTTCACCTCTCTGTGTGTTGTGTTGCTATGGTACATTATTGTAAATATATGTCCCCTATTAGATAGTCAATCTTTCACTTTGTGGAATGTTTACAGGAATGCTTAACTATTTTATGTTAAATGGTAAGTCAATTAATCTGTTTCATTAGCAAATAAAAACATGGAATAGTACAGTAGGTCTAAACTAGCACAGTTTTCCCTTTTGCTGCTTCACCTCTCTGTGTGTTGTGTTGCTATGGTACATTATTATAGATATATGTCCCCTATTAGATAGTCAATCTTTCACTTTGTGGAATGTTTACAGGAATGCTTAACTATTTTATGTTAAATGGTTAGTCAATTAATCTGTTTCAATATCAAATAATTACATGGGATACAGTACAGTAGGTCTAAACTAGCACAGTTTTCCCTTTTGCTGTTTCACCTCTCTGTGTGTTGTGTTGCTATGGTACATTATTGTAGATATATGTCCCCTATTAGATAGTCAATCTTTCACTTTGTGGAATGTTTACAGGAATGCTTAACTATTTTATGTTAAATGGTAAGTCAATTAATCTGTTTCATTAGCAAATAATTACCTGGGATACAGTACAGTAAGTCTAAACTAGCACAGTTTTCCCTTTTGCTGTTTCATCTCTCTGTGTGTTGTGTTGCTATGGTACATTATTATAGATATATGTCCCCTATTAGATAGTCAATCTTTCACTTTGTGGAATGTTTACAGGAATGCTTAACTATTTTATGTTAAATGGTTAGTCAATTAATCTGTTTCAATATCAAATAATTACCTGGGATACAGTACAGTAAGTCTAAACTAGCACAGTTTTCCCTTTTGCTGTTTCACCTCTCTGTGTGTTGTGTTGCTATGGTACATTATTATAGATATATGTCCCCTATTAGATAGTCAATCTTTCACTTTGTGGAATGTTTACAGGAATGCTTAACTATTTTATGTTAAATGGTTAGTCAATTAATCTGTTTCAATATCAAATAATTACATGGGATACAGTACAGTAGGTCTAAACTAGCACAGTTTTCCCTTTTGCTGTTTCACCTCTCTGTGTGTTGTGTTGCTATGGTACATTATTGTAGATATATGTCCCCTATTAGATAGTCAATCTTTCACTTTGTGGAATGTTTACAGGAATGCTTAACTATTTTATGTTAAATGGTAAGTCAATTAATCTGTTTCATTAGCAAATAATTACCTGGGATACAGTACAGTAAGTCTAAACTAGCACAGTTTTCCCTTTTGCTGTTTCACCTCTCTGTGTGTTGTGTTGCTATGGTACATTATTATAGATATATGTCCCCTATTAGATAGTCAATCTTTCACTTTGTGGAATGTTTACAGGAATACTTAACTATTTTATGTTAAATGGTTAGTCAATTAATCTGTTTCAATATCAAATAATTACCTGGGATACAGTGCAGTAGGTCTAAACTAGCACAGTTTTCCCTTTTGCTGTTTCACCTCTCTGTGTGTTGTGTTGCTATGGTACATTATTGTAGATATATGTCCCCTATTAGATAGTCAATCTTTCACTTTGTGGAATGTTTACAGGAATGCTTAACTATTTTATGTTAAATGGTAAGTCAATTAATCTGTTTCATTAGCAAATAATTACCTGGGATACAGTGCAGTAGGTCTAAACTAGCACAGTTTTCCCTTTGCTGTTTCACCTCTCTGTGTGTTGTGTTGCTATGGTACATTATTATAGATATATGTCCCCTATTAGATAGTCAATCTTTCACTTTGTGGAATGTTTACAGGAATGCTTAACTATTTTATGTTAAATGGTTAGTCAATTAATCTGTTTCAATATCAAATAATTACATGGGATACAGTACAGTAGGTCTAAACTAGCACAGTTTTCCCTTTTGCTGTTTCACCTCTCTGTGTGTTGTGTTGCTATGGTACATTATTGTAGATATATGTCCCCTATTAGATAGTCAATCTTTCACTTTGTGGAATGTTTACAGGAATGCTTAACTATTTTATGTTAAATGGTTAGTCAATTAATCTGTTTCAATATCAAATAATTACCTGGGATACAGTACAGTAAGTCTAAACTAGCACAGTTTTCCCTTTTGCTGTTTCACCTCTCTGTGTGTTGTGTTGCTATGGTACATTATTGTAGATATATGTCCCCTATTAGATAGTCAATCTTTCACTTTGTGGAATGTTTACAGGAATGCTTAACTATTTTATGTTAAATGGTTAGTCAATTAATCTGTTTCATTAGCAAATAATTACCTGGGATACAGTGCAGTAGGTCTAAACTAGCACAGTTTTCCCTTTTGCTGTTTCACCTCTCTGTGTGTTGTGTTGCTATGGTACATTATTGTAGATATATGTCCCCTATTAGATAGTCAATCTTTCACTTTGTGGAATGTTTACAGGAATGCTTAACTATTTTATGTTAAATGGTTAGTCAATTAATCTGTTTCAATATCAAATAATTACATGGGATACAGTGCAGTAGGTCTAAACTAGCACAGTTTTCCCTTTTGCTGTTTCACCTCTCTGTGTGTTGTGTTGCTATGGTACATTATTGTAGATATATGTCCCCTATTAGATAGTCAATCTTTCACTTTGTGGAATGTTTACAGGAATGCTTAACTATTTTATGTTAAATGGTTAGTCAATTAATCTGTTTCAATATCAAATAATTACATGGGATACAGTGCAGTAGGTCTAAACTAGCACAGTTTTCCCTTTTGCTGTTTCACCTCTCTGTGTGTTGTGTTGCTATGGTACATTATTGTAGATATATGTCCCCTATTAGATAGTCAATCTTTCACTTTGTGGAATGTTTACAGGAATGCTTAACTATTTTATGTTTAATGGTAAGTCAATTAATCTGTTTCATTAGCAAATAATTACCTGGGATACAGTACAGTAAGTCTAAACTAGCACAGTTTTCCCTTTTGCTGTTTCACCTCTCTGTGTGTTGTGTTGCTATGGTACATTATTATAGATATATGTCCCCTATTAGATAGTCAATCTTTCACTTTGTGGAATGTTTACAGGAATGCTTAACTATTTTATGTTAAATGGTAAGTCAATTAATCTGTTTCATTAGCAAATAATTACATGGGATACAGTGCAGTAAGTCTAAACTAGCACAGTTTTCCCTTTTGCTGTTTCACCTCTCTGTGTGTTGTGTTGCTATGGTACATTATTGTAGATATATGTCCCCTATTAGATAGTCAATCTTGACAGTGTTGATGTTTCATTGGAAATTGGAACACTTAACTATTGTATTTTAAATGTTTAAGCTATATTCACCTTTTCATTATGTAATAATTTCATGGCTACACTACAGTACATAGGTCTAAACTAGGAATGTTTTCCCATCTGCTGCATGAACTTTCTGTGTGATGTGTGCCTTTGGTATGTGTATGTTCAAACTAACACAGTTCACTGATTTTGCTGGTTAATACCACTCTCAACCGCTGGTTCAAGAATACATTTCTACTGTACTGACAGTGTTCATATAACAGTGTTCATGTATTCATAGGAATAAAGATGTATTGTCAGTTATATTTTAGACAGCTCTAGGTCATTTCACCACCATGTCAGATGAATAAAGTAATCACAAAAAGTATTATAATAAGCGAGATAACTGACATTGTCATAGTAAAGCAAACTACGTAGTTACCTGTATTAAAACATTCAATTCAAGAACCTATTCATTCACCTTTAAGCATTATACATGTCACTTTGCAATGAGTAAAAAATACCTTTAATTTTCTGAAATACAGATTTGTACCCAGCAGTAGGTCTTTGGTCAGATGGATAGTAACAAGCACCTGTAGTTAGCATATTAAAGTCCTATACAGTGAGAACACTATCACACATTGAGTATTGACACTTAATATACAGCCAAAATGGAAAGTGCTGGGGTTGTCATGTAAAATGATTTTACCCTTCAGATTGCTTGTTCCCTTTATAGACAAATGGTAAATTTGTAATGACTAAAATTCAATGGATGTGTATTTGCATAGAACAATACTGCATGGCAAGCTTAATTTAGCAATGATGTTTCTATTCAGATAATATTAGTATTAACATGAATTGGACCTAATAGTAGTACAGTTTGACTAGATTTTGTTTGAGTTTTCCATTTCTTCTTCTTTTTCTCTGCAATGCAAGGAATGAAATGTGCTGGTGAATGGACATTGTACATCAGTTTAGCCGCCTTACTCATCAGTCTGATAATCATCATAGTCTACTTGATGATAATATACATTGAAGTTGCCATCAAACCTGGTAAGAAAATAGTATCCCATCACTTGTGTACACTTGTGTTTGTATAAGTAGGAAGGAAATTTATTTAGGGATGATGCTGAAACTACCTCCGAAAGTTTGATTTCTCTAGTTTTTTTTTTTATTAAGTAACAGTAATATCCAAGTATATTGTTAACTTTCCCCACTTCTATCATCATTTTATCATCATGTTCTGCAGTGAGTGTTTGAATGAGCTACCATTTTCTACAGGAAAAGAAGAAATATGGATTACCTTTAAACTACTGTACCTCAATCTAATCTAAAATACATTATGACTTCTGTGAAAAGTAAATTTGAAAATGCTGCAATTAAATGAATTATTTTTTTCAGGTTGACACACAAAATGAGGAGGAAAAGAAGAGAGAAACCAGAAGATGTTGCCATTTCCATGGTTAAACGAAAAACTGATAGAGATGGATTTTATGTAAAAGAAATACCACAAAAAGGTATCAAATTCAGTTTTATACTTCTTGTGCTGTAATAAAGTAAGAATACCTTGACAGAAGTACCCACAAGTTTGTGTAGTGACATATTCACATTTAACATAGGACTATTTAGCAATGGCATAAATAGTGAGTGAAAACAACAGGAGAGTGACAATGAACCTAAGTGAAGAATGGGGCGAGGAGGGGAAAGGATCATTGGAGAATTAAGGAAAAGATGTTCTTCTTGGATGTTCAAGTAGTATGGATGTGGTGTGAAGGCATATTATTGCACACCCTTTCGACTGAGGCACAGAATGAGTGGCTATTAAAATTTACAGCTGCGTTTTGAAATTGTGTGGTTTTGAAACTCTTTCCCAATTTGGGTTCATTTTGTTGAATGTTGGGAAGGTGCAGCTAGTGATCTTGATAGAATGAGCAGTGAACTTTGTAAAAATAACTTGGATTTTCTTCTCTGTTCTAGGCAGAGGAGTGTTTGCGAAGGTCAAATTTACCAAAGGAGAGTTTCTACTGCAGTATGCTGGGTCACTTCTGTCAGTTAATGAAGGAGATAAGCTTGAAGAGGAAGAAGGGTCATCAGGCTTTAGATTTTTCATTTCATGTAAAGGAAAGGAGTTCTGGTGAGTTGAATACCAAATGATTCTTTTGTGAGAACATGTACTATTCTACTCTTTAACAAATTGTTAAATTGTCTGCCTGAGTGCAAATGTAAAGGAGTTCGCCAATTCATCTTGAACAGCGTGCTATATATTTGAAACACTGTTTGCATGCAAAATTGTTTGCTGCATACTTCTAGTACTACAGTCGAGTCAACATGGTCAAATACAGAAATAATAGCACTAAACATATGTAATTTGTGGTTTAAACAGTTCAAATATGGGTAAATAATTCACATGCATAAGCCTGAAGACATATTAGCTGTTCCATATTTATACAGTAGTCAAAGCAATGAAACCCAAACTCCAATCTCTGAAGTAAATTGTAATCCTGAAATTGTTGAGTTTTCATTAACGTTTTACATTTGTGTCTGTAGTAAGTGACATGTCAACAATCACTCATCTTCTAATCAAACTATTAATCCTTAAAGTGACAGGATTAATCAAGAGTAGACTTGATGATATTTCATAATATGGACCTTATTTTCTTAAATAGTATTGATGCAACAGAAGAAAGAGAGACAGGGCCTATATTGGGACGGTTGGTAAACCACGGAGAGAAAAATGAAGTAAACGTGAAGCCATCTATTCTTGATTTTGAAGGCACACCAGTAATATGCCTTTTTGCCCTCACTGACATAGCAGAAGGTGAGGAGCTGCTATACGATTACGGTGTGTCTAATCTACCCTGGAAGCAGCAAGCTAAGGTAAAAATTGAGGTTATACCATAAGGAAGACTTCTGTTACTGGGAATCATGAGAATGAAACAAGTGTTCAACACTTCACATTGCAACTTTAAATCTAGAATACCTTTGTGAGAAATTCCTTTGCTTTTCTATGAATAAAATGCAACCCAGTATAAGTAGTCTTCTACTTCATGAAAGTGAATGTTTCAAAACGTTTGCTATTCTTTAATATTCTTGTTGTTGCTTGAAGTAACATATGAAGTTTACTTTCATGTCAGTTTGCTTTGTTTATTGTATTCATTAAAATGTTAATTATTATGAAGAAGCTATTCTCAGCTCAACTGTAAGATAGGTAACTTTGTACATAGTTCTCACCAAAGTTATAACTTTGTAGTTTGCCATAGTATATATGCTATCTGGCTTTGTGTTTAGCACATTCATACAGCAAAGTAGTGGAGCAAATATATGGAACCAATCAACGTTGCAACTCGTCTTTCACTTTTAATTGAATTTCTAGGATATTCAAAGACATCTCATTTAGTTGCATCACTTTGAGAATAATCTATAATATTTGCTGTGTATGTATGCTGAATGTGTCAATATAATATAAAATGTGCTCAGGTAATGTAGACAGACAGTAAAGAAACAACCTACTTGAGTTTTGTTTCTTAAGTTATTGACTTTATTCATCAGCATTAAGTAGTTCTGACTGATTTATCAACTCAGACAATAATTCAGTCAGGTGAAACTCTGTTGAAACTATGATCATCACCGAACGAACTCACATTACTCAGACTTAAGGATGTATTCTAACTTTGCTGAATATTACAGGCACATAATGAAAATGGATCAACATCATCTGTGGCAACGGGGATATCAGCATCTCTCAAAAAGGATATTTTGTCATCGCTGGAAAAGAGAGTTTCAGATCAACACTCTGAGTTAATTTCGTCAGTCATAGACACAGAAGACTCACCAGAGAGCAATGCATTAACCAGTGACCCCACACCAATGACTGAGAGTGAACAAAATGAGAAGGAATCATCATCTCCCACAAAGATATCAGCTGAAGGACTTGAAACATTTTCGTTGGTGATGGACACTAAAGAACCCTCATATGGCGATGTCTCAACTAGTGACTCACAACCCATGAATGCTAATGAACAAAACGAAGAGAGATCATCATCTCAGGAAAAGGACATATCAACTATAGGAACTAAAATAAGTTCATCGGTAATGCACACTGAGGACCCCTCAAACAGCAATGCCTTAAACTCTGACCCACAACCCATGACTGTTTCGGAACGAAATAAAAAGGGATCATCATCTCCAGACAAGGACATAACAGTTGAAGGACCTGAAATATGTTCATTACTCATGGACCCTGAAGACCCCTCAGACAGCTCTGCTTTAACATCTGATTCACAACCCATGACTGCTGATGATATGAAGTTTGCACCACAGATTTTGATGAAAGAGACTCCAATGAAGCATACTGAAGTAAGCTCTTTGGTCCTGAACTTGGAAACTGAAAACGTTTTAAAAGATGCATCTCAATTACTCAATGAAAAGAGTCCACTTTCTTTGGAAAAGTATATGTCAGACATAGGATCTGAAATACGTTCCCTGATCATGGACACTGAGGACTCCTTGGAATGCAATGCCTCAACCATTGATTCTCAACTCATGACTCAGGACATACCTGCTAAAGGGCCTGAAACATGTTCCTTAGTCATGGACAATGAAGTCTCTGAAAGTGATGCCTCAACCAGTGAGTCAGAATCTGAGTCTTCTCATAGTGATGACTATGTGCCTGAATCTGATTATTCTGAGGATGGAGAAAGTTATGTCATACCCTTACCTCGATTCACACAGAGGAGTGGTTGTGTATCTAGCTCTTCAAGCAGAAAATGTTCATCTCACAATACAAAACAGAACTGTGAAGAAGAAACTGATTGTGTATCCAGCTCATCAGACATTATCAACCAATGCTCTCAGGAAAAAACCAGTTGTAACTCAGCATCATCAAGCAGATCATGTGGGATTCAGGTGTTGCAAACAAATAATGGTAGAAAAAGGAAATATGATAAGAGTGCATATTGCCCATTTTGCCAAACAAGCCAAGCAAAATTGCCTCGACATCTCTCTGAATTTAAGGAACATAAGGATGAGCCAGAAGTTATTCAATGGCTGGCAACTAAAGATCCAGAGCTGAAGGCTAAAAGACTTACAAAAATGAGAAATTATGGAAACTTTGTACACAATGCAAAAGTAAGGAAAGAAAACCAAGGAGTTTTGATTCCAGTTTACCGGCCAAATTTCACGGCAGACCCAGATGATTACTTACCATGCAGTGATTGCTTTGGCTATTATGCCAAAAGTGATCTGTGGAAACACCGTTGTCCATTTAGAAAGCATGTAGGCGCACAAAATGCAAAACCAGCAAAGAGGAGGAATTACATTAAAGAAGGGAAAATGATGTTGCCTGAATTTGGCCTAACCAAGATAACTTCAGAAATCTTTTCGAGTCTTAGATGTGATGAGGAAGGCGTTGCACGTTTCATTAAAGCAGACACGTTAACCAGACAGCTGGCAGAAAAGCTTGCCTTGAAACTTGGTCATGATAAAGACCAGTATACATATATTAGAACGAAATTAAGAGAAGTTGGCCGCATGGTAGTTGAATACAGACAATTGACTGGTGAAAGTAATGCATCATTAACCGACTTGATCGATCCAAAGAAGTTTGTAGCTGTTGTAAACGCCACACGCCAGACATCAGGCTTTGATGCTGATAGCCACCTTTATGAGACACCAAGTCTAGCACTAAAAATTGGTCACAGCCTGAAGAAGTCTGCAGAAATCTTAAAAGGTGATGCTCTAATGAAAGGTGATTTTGACCTTGAAAAGCGAAGCAAAGCCTTTATTGAGCTGTATAACATGAAGTGGGAAGAGCTTGTTTCAACGCATGCTTTGAGAACTCTAAATGAGAACAAGAGAAATGAACCAAAGTACCTCCCAGTCACAAGTGATATTGTCAAACTAACCAAGTACCTCAAAGACAAAGTTGCATGTGGAGTGAATGTACTGAAGAATGAGTCAACAAGTAAACCAAATGACGCAAAACATACCTGGAAAGACCTAGCTGAAGTGACCCTCGCCTCCTTGATAGTGTTCAACCGAAAGCGATCAGGTGAAGTTGCAAAAATGACGACATCAGACCTAACCAAATGCACAAAGGGTGGTAATGGAGTTGCGGTGGAAGGATTATCAAAATTGGAACAGGAGCTATGCAAAGTACTGTGGCGAGTAGAGATAATCGGAAAGAAAACTAGAACTGTTCCAGTGTTAATGACAAACGAGTTGAAGGAAGCATTGGATCTACTCTACCAGAGAAGAAGAGAGGCTGGTGTTTTGGAGACAAATCCGTACATTTTTGCAACATTGCACAGTGAAGGTCATATCAGAGGACCTGATGTGATTAGAACACATGCCAGGAATTGTGGGGCGATCCATCCTGAGTATGTAACATCGACAAGCCTTCGCAAGCACATTGCGACAGTTTGCCAAATAATGAACTTAAAAGACAATGAACTTGACATCATTGCTCGTTTCATGGGACACGACATTAGGACACACAGAGAATACTACAGATTACCTGATCAGACGTTGCAAGTGGCAAAAGTGTCTAAAGTCTTGTTCAACATAGAAAATGGCAACCTCCAAAATGTAGTTGGAAAGAGCTTGGATGAAATCCAAATACAGCCTGATGAAGGTGATAATACTTTCTTGTTTTTAGTTGGAAAAAGCAGCAGACTGTTTTATTATATTAAATTGTGTACTCGAAGTAGTAATGGGAAGAGCGATGATTTGTCCTGTATGTTACAAGAATCCATCATTACACCCTTCATTACATTATTCATCAGTACATTAGAGAGGTGTAATTGACCTGAACACATATTTATCTACCTGCATTAATGCTTATCAGGTATCTGTTAGTTTGTGACTGTAATGTCTAGCCTTGGAACATGAGAACTCGGCGTTCAGTCATTTCAATGATGACCTTTAAACATGATATTGAAACACTTCAGCTTTAAGCTGCACCTTTGTCTAACGAACAGCCATGGTAGTAAGAACTTCATTAAATTTCTTTTATGAAGTGATCTCACATGCATTGCAAGTAACTGTAAATAATTTGAACTAAACTTTTTGCCAAACAGTACTAATGATGATGTGCTAATTGGTAACAATTATCCACTTTCCAGAGGTCCCACGTGATGAAGACGTTGAAGATGATTACAGTACTATTGCGGTGTCATCCACTGCATCCGATTACACAGACTCCAAGGTCAAAGCAAGTGAAGGTATGCAAATGCTATCAATTGTGAATTTTAAAGGTTATTACAAGTTGTCTTTTGTAATGTGTGAGAACTTCAATTTGCAACAAGATCATGAAAAAACTTTCACACAATCTTTTATAAATCTTATTATATATACATGTTATTAAATTGATCAGGTGTAAAGAAGACAAAACAAAACACAACGAAGAAGCCATGGACCACAGAAGAAAAGCAAGTTGTAGCAAGAATATTCAAGAGCTGCTTTTTAAAGAACAATCTTCCTGGAAAAGACAAGATCATGACAGCTATACATGCTGAGCCAACACTACAATCTAGGACGTGGAGGAACATCAAAGACTTCATTCGAAACCAAAATAGAAAAAGCGATCCATTGAGTTTTGTGACACTATAGTACCTTTGATCATGGTCTTTGCATTACTGTTACTATATACTACACTTATACTTTCTTTCAAATAAAGCCTTCTTGTTCCTGCTCAATCCCAGAGAAAAAGATTGTGAAAGACCTTCCAAAACTTAACATGCAAATAGTCAAGTCTTTGATGCATTCATTGAGGTCTATATTGATGAGTACCTTTTACGTTGTTTTATGCATTAAAGGTTTATCAGTTGCGTTGGTGACAATGGTGATTTTGTAATACACTATGATTAGTTTACCAATTATAGTATTGGTAGTTATGTATAAGTAAAATGATGGGTGGAGTATTTTACCAGTAACATTTTAACAGTCAACTTGCCCTAGATATCCTTTTAAATTTACAGTGACATTGTAATCAATACAAGAACAAATAGTTTGTGAAATAATCCTATGATATGGTTTCATCTGTAGATGGTAGCATCATCCCTTCCCTTCAATATGGTGGGTGAACCAAGAAGGGTGTGAAGGAGGGGGGGGATGGTGGAGAAGTAAGAGAGGTGGGTGCTTAACTCTAATTAAAGTAGATGTTGTTTATATAGTTTTAAAGTTAAAGTGTTAAGATAACATGTTTTACGTTAAAGATAAAGTGTTTAAAGTTTAGCAAGGTGTGTTATCTACACATTTTACCAGTCACCTTTCTAGATATCCTTTTAATTTTACAGTGAAATTGTTATCAACAAAAAAACAAATAGTTTGTGAAATAATCATATGATATGGTTTCATCTGTAGATGGTAGCATCATCCCTTCAATATGGTGGGTGAACCAAGAAAGGTGTGAAGGGGGGGGGGGGTGGTGGAGAAGTGAGAGAGGTGGGTGCTTAACTCTAATTAAAGTAAATGTTGTTGTTTATATAGTTTTAAAGTAAAAGTGTTTAGATAACATGTTTTACGTTAAAGATAAAGTGTTTAAAGTTTAGCAAGTTGTTTTATTTACACATTTTACCAGTCACCTTTCTAGATATCCTTTTAATTTTACAGTGACATTGTTATCAATACAAGAACAAATAGTTTGTGAAATAATCCTATGATATGGTTTCATTTGTAGATGGTAGCATCATCCCTTCAATATGGTAAGTGAACCAAGAAGGGTGTGAAGGAGGGGGGGATGGTGGAGAAGTAAGAGAGGTGGGTACTTAACTCTAATTAAAGTAAATGTTGTTGTTTAGTATAGTTTTAAAGTTAAAGTGTTTAGAAAACATGTTTTACGTTAAAGATAAAGTGTTTTAAAGTTTAGCAAGCTGTTTTATTTACACATTTTACCAGTCACCTTTCTAGATATCCTTTTAATTTTACAGTCACATTGTTATCAATACAAAAACAAATAGTTTGTGAAATAATCATACAATATGGTTTCATATGTAAGTGATAGCTTCAACCCTTCAGTATGATGGGTGAACCAAGGAGGGTGTGAGGGGGGAGGGGGTGGTGGAGAAGTAAGAGAGGTCGGTGCTTAACTGTAATTAAAGATTATATAGTTGTTTATATAGTTTTAAAGTTAAAGTGTTTTAAAGTTAAAGATAACATGTTTTAAAGTTGAAGATAAAGTGTTTTAAAGTTTAGCAAGTTGTTTTATTTACACATTTTACCAGTCACCTTTCTAGATATCCTTTTAATTTTACAGTGAAATTGTTATCAATACAAGAACAAATAGTTTGTGAAATAAGCATACGATATGGTTTCATCTGTAAGTGATAGCATCATCCCTTCAATATGGTGGGTGAAGCAAGGAGTGTGTGAGGAGGGGGGGGGGTGGTGGAGAAGTAAGAGAGGTGGGTGCTTAACTGTAATTAAAGATTATATAGTTGTTTATATAGTTTTAAAGTTTTAGTGTTTTAAAGTTAAAGATAACATGTTTCAAAAGTTGAAGATAAAGTGTTTTAAAGTTTAGCAAGTTGTTTTATTTACTTATTTTACCAGTCACTTTCTAGAGGGGGGTGTGGAAAAGTGAGAGGGGTGGGTGCGTTACTCTAATTGAAGTTGACAGGATTGCAGATTTGTTCCTTTAAAGTGAAGTTTAATGTTATAAAGTTCACCAAGTGAGTTCCTTTTTAAGTTTTACCAGTGAAGAGTGTTTGAATGAACTACCAATCAGTGAAAGCATGTGGATGATTTGTAGTTATCAAAGTTTAAACTTTTCTGTTTAAAAACTTTAATTTTGTTTCATTAAGTGGCTTTTAGCCCTAGTATGTGGTTACCATACCCTGCTCTTTAACATGACAACAAGTGGTAGTTTATCTCATTACTTCAATATTAAATACAAGTAGGACTTGTGCTGATGGATTGCCAACCTGAGCAAGGATTCACTTTTGTGAGATATTAAAGGGACATTGTACCTGAGCTTGTTCATGTGTTTGCTTGCATAGTTGGCATATCATATAATGTCTCTTACTACTTTATTGCTGTTGGTAGGCCTATACTTGTTGTGGTCTATAATGAATTATTCACATAGAATAGCAACAGGTCATACGACAATGATGAAGGCATGTAGCGCCACAAGTCACTTTCTGCAACTTGTAGATCTGCTGTATTGGCCCAAATATAGTGTTTTCATGTATGATTCATTGTAGTTTACTCTTTAAGAAGCCTCTGCATTGTTCACAGTGCATACATGCAAAGAACAAGTGAGATGTGACGTTACCATGTGTCAAGTCTCTATAGATATGGTAAATACTCTAAAGGAGCTGCATTACATGACAATACATGTGAACTGGAACAACAATTTGTACATTGTTTATTGTCTATTTGTACATTGTTTTTTGTCTATGCTGTACATTTCATGATTCTTTGCATCGGTAAAGGTCAACATTGGAGCTCAAACCTAATTCTGGAGAGATGTTTTATTTCCTACTGAGCTTTAACATTTTGTAGACTTGGACCCCGCCACTGATTGTGTCATGAGAATGTCAGATTAATTTCTGAGGCTTCACTGGTTAGCTGTTTTATATGTCTTTCTAAACTACACAAAAGTTTACAGCTCAATATAGTTTAGACAAACAAATGGTTATCTGTTACATATATGTACAGAAATAAAACCTTTCAGCAATGTAATACTTCCATGTTTGTAGGATGCTTTAGGCAGCCATATGTTACAAATAGCTGTAATATCCAGAGGTTGTGCAAACACGTCCCCGCTTAGATTTTGGAAAACCCTCTGCTTAAGTGTGCACATCCACAATTGGATGGTATTCATTAAGTTCATAGTTGACATTGGGAACTTCCGCATTATAAACGCTGTGTCCACAATTGGATAGTATTCATTCAAATCCACAGTTAATATATGGAAACTCCACACTAAAGACACAGCATGTCCGCAGTTGGATAGTATTCATTCATATCCACAGTTGATATGGGAAAACATCGTACTATAAGCTACCGTGTCCTCGGTTGGATAGTACGGTATTCAGTGTCAATATTTCAACAGTTGAGATATGGAAAATCACGTTGATCGCCAGTGATGACTAATTATGATGTTAACGTGGCACTTGTGCTATTTACATGTACAGAAAATATGCCTTTAACAGTAGGGTGGTGGTTTGAGCTGTCACGTGTTAAAAATATCTTGCATATGGAGGATATGCAAACATGTCCCTGGTTAGAATTGGGAAAACTACTACGGTGTTTCCAGCATTGGATTGCCTTCCCGTTGTGTCCACAGTTGCAATGTGCTAATTCACACTATACCCTGTCCACGATTGGATAGTCCGGTATTCCCATGATGTCCACAGTTGAATTGTGGAATATCACATATTGGTATTTGATAATAAATAATGACTATTCCTAATGTTTGTGTTCGGAAATTATAGGGTGGTGGTTTGAGCTGTCATGTGTTGCAAGTACCTGGCATATACAGATGCTATGCACACATGTCCCCAGTTAGAGTTGGGAAAACTCTACGCTAATGTGTCCACAATTGGATAGAATTACCTTCGCATCCACAGTTGGTATGTGGAAAGTACACACATTATTGTGTGTCCACGATTGGATAATATATTTTCATTATGTCCACAGTTGCATGTGGAAAATCACATAATGATAATTGATCGTAAATGATGACAAAAATAAACAAATCAGGTATTTACATAATGTTTTATTAACAATCAAGGAAGTACGCTTGTAACCTGTAAACAATAACTTGATATGAAGACGTCCACACTTGCATAGTATCAACATATGGTCCCCGATTGAGGGCATTTACATGTATGCGTGTGTGTATGTGACGCTTGGCTTGTGTACACGATATCTCAATAAGGAAATGATGTATCATGATGAAACTTGTTGGGTGGATAGCCCATAGTAAGAGGAAGATCCCTATTGTTTTTGGTGCCCGCAAAGGTCACCAAAGGTCAGTTAGATGCCAAAAACCAATATATTAAAAACAGCAATAACTCCCATTGACAGGGTCCGACATGGTTGATATTTTGGGAGTAGTTGTGAATGGGGTAAGGCATCGTTTCCAAACATAACGGTAATGTGATCGAAGGTCAACAAAGGTCAATTAATGATAAAAAACTAGTATTTTTGCGATAACTTGAGAACAAATTGTCCGTTAGGGTTGGGAGTTGCTTCAATGTAATCCAATTGTCGACCCGCATCTGGGTGACCCTTGACCTCAATTTGACCTCTGGTGACCTCTGGTGACCTTTTTGTGTTTTGTGGATTTTTACAGTTTCGATGCTATTTTCAGATGTTAAAGGTACCTTCTGATCATAAATGTCAATGGGTTGACCCCCGTGTGACCTTTGTGTGCGAAGTTATACGAGGTCAAAGTTAATTTTTAGACATTTAATGCAATAACTCCCAGTTCCAAGGTGTGACACGGTTGATATTTTTGGAGTAGTTGCAAATGGTATAGGGGAATATTTTCAAACTTAACGGTCATGTGATCCAAGGTCACCAAAGGTCAATTAATGATAAAAAACTAGTATTTTTGCGATAACTTGAGAACGACTTGTCAGTTAGGGTTGGGAGTTGCTTCTATGTAATCCAATTGTCCACCCACATCTGGGTGACCCTTGACCTCAATTTGACCTCTGGTGACCTTTTCGTGTTTTGGGGATTTTTACAGTTTTGATGCTATTTTCAGATGTTAAAGGTACCTTCTGATCATAAATGTCAATAGGTTGACCCCTGGATGAGCTTTGTGTGTGAAGTTATAGGAGGTCAAAGTTAATTTTCAGACATTTAATGCAATAACTCCCAGTGCCAAGGTGTGACAAGGTTGATTTTTTTGGACAAGTTGCGAATGGTATAGGGAAATATTTTCAAACTTAGCGGTCATGTGATCCAAGTTCACCAAAGGTCAGCTAATGTTAAAAAACTAGTATTTTGGGGGGAGAAAATGGGCAAAGAAAAAATGTTTGAATTTTTACAGTTTTGATGCTCTATTTAGGTCTCACCGATCAAAAATGTCAATTGGTTGACCTACGGGTGACCTTTGTGTGTGAAGTTATGTATACAAGTTCAAAGTTAATTTTTAGACATTTAATGCAATTAAATCCCAATGCCAAGGTGTGACACGGTTGATAATTTGGGACAAGTTGTGAATGGGGTGGTGGAACATTTTCAAACTTAAAGGTCATGTCATCTGAGGTCACCAATGTTATCATATCTGTTGACCCACTTGTAGGTGACCTTATATTTCTTACATTTTCGACGCCATATTTAGATCTCAAAAGTGCCTTTTGATCAAAAATCCGATCACATTTTGTGATCACAAAAGTGTTGGCTATAGTGTTGGTTACTTTATGGGAACATGTAGGACCACAATTACTTGGACTATTTGAGCCCAATCTTGCTTGATAATATTATGTGTATTGTCATATACCCCAAGCAAGGAACCACAGTGCCTTGGGCTCTTGTTTTCCAACGGAGGGGGGGGGGTGTAGCTCTGGGTCGTTGAAATGTAGGGGATGAGGCGGGTTCTCTTCAGAAAAAAGAAATACTAATTTGGACCGTCGTGTCAATGGGTGCATACTGAGGCATATGTATACTTTAAATTGGTTTATAAATCGATCTTAGGGCAATCTTGTGCTAATTACTACTTTTGAAGTTTTGGTAGGAGAATTAAAGGGATGTACACCCCACTACCTGTATGGATCCACGCAAATAGGTTTACAATAGCGTTGGTCAACCTGTTGTGATACATTGGAACACTTATCATTGATATCAAAAAAATATATCAAAATATTATCTTTCGTTATCTGGAGGCAAATGTTATTCCTCTCAATTTCCATGTCATTTTAACACACAAAAGAACATGTTAGGCAAATGAATCGATATAAAACTAACACCTAGAGAGAAAATTAATTTGAAAATTACTAAAGATAACCGTTGGTGGATCATTTGCCGTCTTTCTATATAAATAACACTTTAATAATGCACTCCAAATAGGAACACAAACGGAAATTTTCTTTTTTGGTGACGGTGTCTATTGCCACGTACAGTAGTGTGTTTATCATGCCATGGTGTAAATTTTATCAAAATGGTGGTTCGGCCATATCCATTGTAACAGCTATTTCTGGTTAACAAGCAGAAGTCTAGTGCAATAAAGTCATCGAAACCTCAATGCGTGTTGCAAAAAAGTGCCTTGAACCTTATAGCACGATTAACACGATTAGCAGGAGCCAACAAGTCCTTTCACCTATACCAAAACGTCTGCTAGAAAAATAACTCTAAAAGTATTAATTTTCTTTAGTTTCAATTTCATTGTGCCAAACAGTCATAAATACACAAAATTATACAATATATACATGAATGCATATATATATATATATATATATATATATATATATGTATATGTATATATATATATATATATATATATATACATAGGCGTACGGGACCATTTCAGTTTGGGGGGGCAGGAATTTTTGTGCCCGAAAGTTCCCTCTATCTAAGCGGAGCGCCACCATCGGTTGGCGCGTAGCGTACAAGAAAATTTTTGGCAAAAAATGCCTCTCAGATTGCCGGAAACGGCACTTCTGAGGCCTTGCAAGTTGCATCTAAACATTCTTTATTTTATAATCTCACGTTTTAGAAATTTACACTTCAAAAATTTGGTAAATTAAAGGAAGTAAAAATGGTAAAATCACTTTGAAGGGGAAAAATAGGACAGTATATGTTTTAAGCTCCTATTTAGTTACCGTATTTATTATTTTAACACAGTACTCAGCTACCTCCAGAAAAACATACATTGTTCGACGACACGTAGGCGGGATAATGTCGCTGTGTCGGGTGAGACTGCAATTTGTCTCACAAAAAAAGTATAAAATATCACAAAGAATATGATAAACCTGTACTTCTAGGCTTGTATGCACTCCCCCCCCCCCCCCCCACCATCCATGAAAAAGAAAATGTTTCTTATATACACTCATGTCGGGGATGTCCAGGTATACAGTTGACTAGTTAGAAAAAAATTTGATCGTGCAAAAAGCGTGGTAGCCCAGATGAGCTGCGCTTACGGTGGTGTTACACGGAAATATTCGGGCATCATGATGCTAAATAAAGAAAATCATGGAATTGTCGGGCAAAAAATTGAAAAAGATTCGGGCAAGCTACTGCATATTTATATACAAATATATATATTTTTTTTCTCCTCTTCGGCTGCCCCAATTTTTCAGGACTTTTGCCCGAATTTCTTGTCCTCTGGAAATTTGGGGGGCAGTCCGCCCCCTGCCCCCCGCCTCGTATGCCTATGTATATATATATATATATATATATATATAAGAATGCAGATCAGAAAGATTGTGAGGATATATGCGCAAGAGATGTTATTCAACATTACCCTCGGCCCCTGCCTCCCCCCCCACCCCACCCCCAGTCGACTTACTCATCCTCGATTCCCATACATGGTTGAATACTCCATTCAAGTCCCTTTTGCCCCTTCCCCCTCCCCCCACCCCTCATTGAGTGAAATACTAAATCGTCAACGGAGGGTCGTTCTAGAGCAGAATTTTCAGTGAAAGGCAAAATCATTTTTCTGGATCCTGAAAAATTGATCATCCTTATTTGTTTCCATATCATAACCATGACAATCTTTAGGTAACGTGGTGAGTGGGAGGAGGTAGTGTTCGTCACCGAATCCAAGTGTCAACTTAGCCTCAAAATTGAACCGATTTCCTGCGCTGACATAAAGTAGTCAAAAATTGATTCAATTGTCCACTTGCGTGTTTGCTACACGTATTCTTCAATATCCAGGCACTCTTAATATACGAAGTCACAAAACCAACCAAATCCCCAATAATATTTTGGGGGCATTCTCCTCTGAGAGAACACTGGGGTCTAATTATATCTAATTTACACCATCTGGAGTATGGTATGAGTGTTGTTTGTCAGAGAGGTGTTCCCTGAATATAATGCTATATAATACTGACTACATATTCCTGATTAATTATCTTTACTTATACGTTTCAGGACGTCAGAGGTTTTACTCTAAACAGCTGTTACCGTTGCCGCGCGCAACTAAAATGACAAATTAGTTTACCTTAGTTCCAAACAACACCGAAGTGTAGTAAACTTCCCTTACTTCGAACAGTTGGTTCCGTCATGTGTAACTAATGATTCATACCTTCGTTTTTTCTTCCTTTTTTTTTCTTTTTTTTTCTGTGTTCTCCGTTTTTCATATTTCTTCTTCTTCTTAGACTTTTTTCGATCAAATTAGGATCTATCAGTCACAATTTTAGAATTATAGTAGCCAATATCAAACAACAAGAAATTATTAATTTATTTGTTATTCATTAGTCGTTACACGTCCGCTCTTGCTGTTTTTTTCTATAATGTTTGCTTCAGTTTGCAAACATCACAAAACCAGAAACTTCATCAAACGTAATTTATTGGGAAATATTATTTTCTTGGTGAAAGAGAAATTTCCTTTGTCAAAAGAGCGATCACAATTCTCCGACAATATTCAATGATGTTTGGCACCGTTCTATTTGCCTCTCTCCTCTTCGTGGGTTGGCCTCCGGATCCAGTAGTGTCTGCTGGCGATTCAGCTAACTGGGTAAGAATTATAACGGTTTTCTATATCGATACCTTTAAAAATGTTAATCATTTTAGCTTCATAAATTTTTCCATGAAGCATGATAAATAAAATATCCTTTCGCTTTCTATGTCATATTGGTAAAGTTCTCATTTTCAATAAATAATTGTATGTTAAGCCGATTTAGTCTGGAAATAGATGTGGAAACACTCTAAAATCAGTTGCTTGGTACAAAATATTTATGTTTGGTGAAAATCTGGGTACAAGTTTAGTTGGGTAATAAGAAATAAGTATGAAACGTTGAACCTATATTCGGTGAATCTAATGTGAAGTAAAATATGATTATCCAAATTTAGAAAGGAAACAAAATCAACAAGTATAGTATTTATACTGAAAATGTTTCATTTTATGTTAATAGAATAAAAGAAAATAATTTCATGTGAACAAAATATGTGAATGTACGTTTTTGATATGTTTCATGACAGATTGAAAGCATTTTGGAAACGGTAAACCTTGAAAGAGAAAAACGACAAGCTGGTAAACTTAACTCATATTTTGATATTTTCATTTATTATTCATTGTTTTTGTGTGTTATTCATGCTCTTTCTTGACCACAAAGAGAACAACAGAGACTGGGAAAACACTCTTACATGAAGAGCTTCTCATGGAAAGAATTTCTTAAGATAGAAATTAAAGCTGCAGCTTTTTGACTTTTCTATTTTCGATTTGAAGTTTGATAATATTCGATATAAAAAATTCCACATCAATTCACAATATTGGAATTGTTCCATTTGCATTATAGTCTATATTATCTTCATATATATGTAAATTAATGAGGGAAAATTACAAAAGCTGGAAACTTTTCTTTTTAAATTCTGTCGCTGATTAACATATGTAGTATGAAAAATTCTCCGCTTATACAGAACGATAATTTCGGAACCGATAAGCATGCACCAGTTAATAAATAGTATTGAATTGACTGCGTTTATTTTCATGTAACTTTGTAGAAGAGTATTTTCAAATTTGATCAATTATCTTGTTTTGAGGATACACTATTTATTCCCAAAACGGTGAAAATTCACTCTATGAGAGTGTCCAGGGTTATGACTTTTTAAGAGTGAATTAAGAACGAATTTCAAGAGGGACATAACTTACAGAGATGACAGAGCCGGGGGGGGGGGGGTTACAGGGAACACATGCCCAATTAACTCCTCACCCCACTCCCACTCAAAACCACAGAAGTGCCCCTTGATTGTAATAAAAAGTACCCTTTTTGTTTTTTTGGTGAATATATAGGTCAAACAGTGTGATTAAAATTTCCTAAATACACTTCTCAAGAAAAGCTTCAAATGATACGATACGTCATTTTTTCTTCAGATACTGGATTCTGTCCAAATCCCATGACCAGATATTCGGACTCAAAGTATCCAACAGATTGCTTTGACATTCTTCGAGCATGCGCAGGACAACATCCCTCGAGTGGCCAATACGAAATCAAACCATACGGCCATGATAGCATACAAGTGTACTGTGATATGGAGACTGACGGCGGTGGTTGGACAGTAAGTATATTTCATTTATTTTAACAGGCGCGTATCCAGGATTTTCAAACCCGGGGGGCGCGAATTACTATCTAAGCGGAGCGCCACCATCGGTTGGCGCGCAGCGTACAAGAAAGTTTCTTATTTTGATACCCCCCAGATCACCGGAGACGGCACTTCTCGGGCTTGAAATAACCAACCAGATGTACAATTTTTGCCTGAGAACCAAGTAATTCCTAATAGTTTTTTTTCCATCCATAACCTTTTTGAAGATTGTCAACCCGGCACACATCACGTTCGACCTGATCGCATGTCCTGTGGGTCTTTGCTTTTGAAGGTGATTCTACGTCGCGGCCCACAATACCCGTCAGCCCCACTTTTCAAGGTTTTAAGCCCCATATTTGTTCAGAATTTGAAAATTCACATTTCTCGTGAATAAACTCAGTTCAAAACATACCCATAATGTTGTACAAAATTTCATCTATGGACAACCAATATAGAAAAACTTCCATCAACCCTAACAGACCGGTCAAAATTGCACGAGTAGAGGGAAGTGTGATGCAGAATGTTGGTCAGAAATTTTCGAAACTTCAGACACAGTTAATTTATTGGTGTACAAATATTAAAACCTCTTATAACGGCTATTATAAAACTTGGTTGAAGGAAATGAAAAAATAGCAGATATTTCCGAAACCGAACACTACACACATAGGCGTAGGAGGCGCGGCGGCAGTGGCGGAGCTAGGGGTATTGGTCAGGAGGGGCGAGAATGGTCTGTAGGGGCGCTTTCGACACTATCTAAGCGGAGCGCCACCACTGGTTGGCGCGTAGCGTACAGAAAATTTTTGAGTAAAGATACTCCCTAGATCGCCGGAAATGACCCTTTCTGGGCCTGGCTAATTTGCAGATAAACGAAGAATAAGGTGTCATCGCCAAATTACACCAACAAAATGTGAGAAATGTCAATAAGTAGATAAGGGCGCAATAAAAAAGTCAATAATCTAGAATAAGTAAAAAGTGGTAAAGAGCTGAAAAAGGCGCCAGCAGTCCATTTGAGTCCGTCAGGGGGGCATCCGCCCCCATAACCGTATGGACGCTCCGCCACTGCGCGGCGGGGGTGCAGCCCCTAATTCGCCATTACTAATGTAAAAGAGAGTTTTGACATAAATGGACCTCCGTGCTTTTTATACATCTACATGAGACATGTCGTTGTTTACATTAGCATCCCGCGGTATACTGCGCAATTTTAACGGAACGTACGGTACATGATGGCATGCGATGTAATAACCGAGGCTTGCTTATATGATATTGACATTAACACGTTGAGCGCGCGCGAAAATTTTTGGTTATTTTTTCAGGCAAGTCGGACAGTTTTGAGGCTTTTCATCCTGGAACGCCATTTTCATGCTCACTGATATGATGTGATATCTGCTGTTTGCGTTACAAATTCAAACAGGCGCGTAGCGAGGAATTTGTAAAGGGAGGGGCGAAGCCTGTAGGCAAATTATCTAAGCGTAGCGCCACCATAGGTTGGCGCGAAGCGTACAAGAAAATTTTGGCCGAAAATGCCTCCCAGATCGCTGGAAATGGCACTACCCAGGACCATTTGTTAGCGCGAAGCGTACACGCAAATTTTGGCCAAAAATTTCTCCCAGATCGCTGGAAATGACACTTCCCAGGCCTTGTAAGTTGCATCTAAGCACTTTCTATTTTGAAATTACTTAGCGATATCATTTAAAAAAATGCTGAATGGGGGGGGGGGGCGGGCGGTCGCCCCCATCCCAAAAATCGTCATGTTCCCCGACGACGCTGTCGAGTTCGAGACCAGCCACAGTTGGTTTCATAGCACAATTCTACACACGCGTTATGATAGACCATATATAGTATATATATGGATCATTAGTGAGAGAGGAAAATGGAAACGTCAAAAAATGGAGTTGTCGGTGTAAGGAGTAGGGTGAGTCACACATTTACGAAATCATTGATCCGTCACTGGCTACCCTTCAGCGCTGTAATGATGTCACTGTTCCTCTTTCTCTTCCCGATGTCTTCGCGCTTTTCTTTTACTCCCTCCTTTTTTCCTTTTTCTCTCTTTCTTCATTTTCTTTTCCCTTCCTTCCTCTCCTCCTCCTCTTTTTCCCCCTTTTTTCCTTTTTTCTTTTCTCTCCTCTTTTTCCTACCCGGGGGGCGCGCGCCCCCAACGCCCCCCCTGGATACGCACCTGTTTAAAGTCTAATTAAGGTTTTGCTTTTAAAAACAAAGGTTTTATAAAACATAACTCAAAAAAATTTTCGCTTATACTTATCATCAAACATGTACTCATTTTTTTCTTTATATTTTGTTTAAGTGTCATTCATTTTCTTGTTATTGGAGGCGTCACGCCAGTGATCCGTAGCATTTATATAATGAGAGACATACATTAATGCTGCGCATATTGGAATTAAACTTCCGAATTCTGAATAACATTAGTACTCGTTTATTCAAGCAAAAACATTTGATTAGCTACATTCTTTGTGCCCGATTTTTCATAATCTAATAATACAGTAGAGTCAAATATTATATGTAAGCCCGGATGTCAGCCTTGGTAAAACTCCTGCTACGAATAACAAAGTTTGATATCGCTATATATTTCTTTTCTATTTAATTGAAGCAAAATAATATACTAAAAAGGCAAACATCTTATATTATTTAATATTTACCTCTAACATCACTGGTAAACATTCTTAAACTTTGCCCAAAGCCTTTAAAATCTCTATACGGTCTTTGCGAATCAAGCTCTTCAAAAATTCTCCTGCGGCAAACACAGAGAAGAATTTTGAAAGAAATAGTTCAGAGGTACATGTAAATTTAGGGATTATCAAAGAGGAACTAAATTTTAGTGACTTGGTAAAACTTGTATATAATTTCGACATGAAAAATTCCTGATAATGGTGCTTGAAGTTGTCACATATATATGCCAAGAGGGAACTTGGATTCAGCAGCCTTATAAATGCAATATGACAAAAAAAAGTTTTGTTTTCTGTTTGTCGCTCTATTTCTTTGCCATTGAAGTAGGTATGATACCAACTTGCCCCATCTCAGGGGTTTTAAACTTTATACAATATACACCAATAAAAATACCGTGTTATCGGATGCACTCAGGTTTAAGTTGGAAAACTTGAGTTGAAGCTTTTAAGCCTCCCCAAAAAATCATTTCTTAGCAGTTGTGTATTTACTTATATGAAGTTACATTTGTTTGATTAAATTTCATATTTGGTACAAAAAGTATAAACATTGAAAACAGATATTAGAAATTTTATAAATTTCACAAGGATTTTAAGATTATATTCCTCGTTTAGATGACAAAACTTAAAGTATACCTCTTAACTATATCATTTTTATAACGATACAATGGAATTTCTCCGGAATACTTTGAGGGTGCAGGCCTATAAAATACTTGCTGTCTAACCATGAGTGAACATGTATGAACAGGGAGTCGCCTGAATGACAACTCCCTGGCCTGAGCAATGAGTGACCATTGTTTTAACCTATTAGCAAATTTTGGCACAATACGAATGACGTCTACACAACACTTGTTCTTCTCGCTAGGTTTTCCAACGTCGCTTAGACGGAACCATCGATTTCTACCGATCCTGGAATGCTTACAAAGTAGGCTTTGGTAATATGAATACCGAATTTTGGTTGGGCAACGATAATATCCACTTCATTTCCACACAAGGAGAATACGAATTGAGCATCGACCTGACCAACTCTCTGGGGAACAAATATTACGCAAAGTATCAAAACTTTAGGGTTGGAGACGAACTAGCCAATTACATACTGCTGATTGGTCAATATTCCGGGACGACAGGTGAGATATGATGTTTAGATGAATCTCTTGAAGTAGACCTTTTTATAAGAGTGATGCATGTGATGAATATTTCCTCTCTGAACACCCCCCCCCCCCCGATGTCCCCCTCCGTTACACCCACCTACCAATACACGGAAGGAACTGAAATAAAATTACAGTTTGCGCTTGCAAGATATCGAAGGTTTATGTTGGTAGCTGTGTCTATAACTATAGTGATCATTATGGAGTATTTGACCTATGTTTGTGACTTGTGTTACTTTTTACATTTCTCTCTAAATCTGGTGCCGAATTTTATTAGTGAGTTAGTTAACAATGGTATCGCATCTAACAAAGTCATTACTATATATAGCATTAGAAACCTAGTCCTTTCCGCAGCGTCAACAGTTAGACTATTCCCTATATATTGTCATAAATAAGATACGGAACGGGATGAAAGGCAAAGGTTTGGACGACCTGAACAAGCTTTGTTAGGCTGAATCAAACTTGCATGTCCATTCCGTCCAGCATCTGCCTTTCACGGAGATATGTTCTAACAGCTGTTTGAGGGGAACGGAAAGGGGATTGGGGGGGGGGGATACGGCGATTGACAATGGTACCAAGCCACACTAATGGAACGCAGTCCAAAGATTAACCCTCAACTCCATAAACCGATTGAAAATGAATCGCGAGTTGATAGACTATATGGAAGTCACACCCACTTTGCCTCCTTCTTCTCACCTTCCTCGCTTCCCCACTTCCTCTCGCCCTCTTCAGAATTTCCATGTAGTGACCTAATCTGCACAACCGGTCCTTGCCCCGTCCGGCGTGAGATTCAACTCCATTCGAGTGCCCGTCCCATCCGACCCTACCATACCCCCCCCCCCCCTCAACGTCATCTCTCCCATCTCCGCCATTGTAGCTGAAGTTATCACTGTATATATATACCAACACTGAGTGAACCTGAAGCAATAAAGGCCAAAATAGCTTTGTTTTTCATTATTTTTCTTTCCACTTTGTCCCTAAATGTTTTTACGAAGTTCACGCCAAAACCAAATTATATGGTACATTCAAATTATAATGTCTCCAATTTTGGAGAACACAAGTGACGCAAGTTTGGAAAAGACCAAAGTAGTTTTGTGACCTAAATACATACGGTTTATGGCTTCACCGTGACAGATTATTCGCTCTAAGTTCACTGATGTTGTTACAGAACATTTGAACTTTCAATGTTTATTACCCTACATACCGTCGAAATGGTATATCGAAATTAAATGCAGATTGCTCCACGATGCAGATCATGTTCCGCATTTGCCAATTCTAGATAATAAAAAAAAATAATGATAATTTTTTTTTTAAACTACCATTGCACTATTATTTTTCAGTAACTTGTAGCCGTTAATAAATACTGATTTCCTCCCTCACTCTGTCCTCTTTAGGTGATTCCTTGACAACCTGTCATCTCAAGCAATTTTCAACCTACGACCGTGACAACGATCAGTATTCGTCGTACAACCAAGCATCGCGATACCGCGGAGCTTGGTGGCTGTCATCCAGTATATATACCCAACTAAACGGAAACTACTACGGTTATACGGGAGCGTCGAGTATCTACTGGTCGTTACTACCCGGTGATAACGACAATATCATATACACCGAGATGAAGATGCGACCGATGAATCGCAAATATTGAGAAAACTTGAAGAAGTAAAAAAAAAACTGTGATTTCTTAAAATTATAGTCCAGATGAAATCTTTTTTTTTTTTTTTTTGAATGATTGGAGAGGAAAATTTTCTAAGCAACCTGGTGAAATTTGCAAGCAATTCTGAAATACTATAGCTTTTATCGAGATATTGAAAATTAAAATTATGACAGAGTGCAACATAACTTGAAGCAAATATGAGTGACGTCATACTTGCACACTGACAGCAAAATGTTTTGTTTTTCTCTGTTTTTCACTTTTATTTTCTTGACCTGAATTGGATTGACTAAGTTTCCATTTTTAACCAAAAGGAAATATGACGTTGACAATACACCAATGACTGGGTGTGTTCATATTGAGATGTACCCCAATTTTGAAGTAGAAATTTCAATGTAAATTTTAAGACAGAGATATATTGAACGTGTCAGTGTACTTCTATGACATCCCACCTGTTTGCTTCAAGCTTACTTATTGTACGTACAACACGTGCCAAATTAAAATGTTAATATCTCGAAAAACGATACTTGGGAATTTAATGCAAATTTCAACATGATACTGAGGATACGTTCCTTTTTCATCTGTCAAAAAAATAAACTTTAGGCAAAATTTTAGTCTTAATATGTTACAATAAAAGAAAACAGCAAATAAAGTTGATTGTTATTAATGTTTATATAGCTGTTCCGGTTGTCAAAATATTCAGTTTTAATTAAAACGATGCTAAATGACTGGAGACTCTTTTCAAATCGATGATAATAATAACTTCATAAACAACATGCACACCGTTGAATTACATTCAACAACACTCGTACTTGACAAATGTGTGTCCCTCTGTAATGTAATGGTTTACATAATACTCTACCTCACGACACAGACACCGGCTTGCCATGAGATCTTCTGAATGACAAACCAGCATCAGTGTTTGATCAGACCTCACAGAGAACAGTCGTCAAGGCTCTCCTCTCTGTACGTGTAGCCTAGCTACTGTACTACAAATGTCTCTGTTTCTCTTCGGAGTTTCTTGTTGCATCTGAGGAATTAACCTAATTATCTTTGTGTTAGGCTAACTTACTAAGTATAGTTAGGCCACATTAATATTTGGACGGACATTTCTATAAACTGAAGAAATAAACTGGACTGCTGGCTATTACTGTTTGAACGGTCTGCAACATATCAACATTAATTTTGTCCTTAGAGTTTCCTTTTTAAAAGAAAAAGATACTAAAGATAAAACAAAATCGGAGATGAAAGGCAACTTCGATGAAGACATGATCCATCATGTTCCATCACTCTGAACCTTTCGATCTACCCTCGATGATGTTGACTGGAACGCATAAATTAAGAATCTTTCTCATACCCAGCAAACACAAAACGTTATCATAACATTTTTAAAAGAGCCTCTAAAATATGTTTTTATAACGTTAAATGTGGTGTAATAAAAACGTCGGCATAACGTTTTTATGAGATATTAATGTTTTAACGAAAAAATACTTTGAAATAATGATACATGATTACTGAAGAGCCATGAAATATGTGATACTGTTAGTGATATAATTTGATTTTACAGTAACATTTAAAATAAAACATACACACCAAAATAAATCTTGACCGAAATTAGCGCATATTCGACTTCTAGATAAAACTGTCCATGTTCATTTCAGTAAATATAAAATAAAATAAGTATAAATCATACTATTTGTTTGTTTTGGGGTTTTTCAAATAAATAACCTTAATTGCTTACCCTTTAAATGCTTATCCCAGCATCATCAGAATTTAAATTAAATTTTTGCAATACATTTGTGATTACCCTTTCGTGTATTTTATTTATGTGAATCCTCTGTAGAGCTATGTGGAAGTGGTCTGCGCGTTCATGTCAGTGTGTCTGTGTAGACCCTGTGAGGGTGTTTATTGGTGTGTTTTGAATACTTATTCACCATGTATGACTACATGCGGAGGAGAAGCAAAAGGAAGTATAAGCCCGTCACCCTAGAGGCGATGGGATGAGGGTGAAGATATATTAACCCCTCCACAATAACTTGCTTAAGAATCAAGAACAGTAATGGGGAAGAATTAGGAGATATTCCACAAAAATTTACAATTCAGAACACATCTGCAAATGTGCACAGTAGGCCTATGCATGGGCGTATGTACCCCTCCCCTGTCCAATCCAATTGACAACTTCCGCGCCGGGCTTCGCCCCTGGACCCCCACCAGAACTTTGCAAAAAAATTCAATGAGAAATTTAAGTTCTCTCTCTCAAATGTTACCGTGTGCTTTAAAGTCGCCACAAGGTAACAAGGAATATCTGAAAACGCTACAGCTTCCGGGAAAGTCCCCCCTGAAAACCCCACTAGGGCCCTGAGATGAATGTCATGTAATGTAAGCTATTCCTTCCCTTTGACGCTCTAACAGTAGAATCGCTATCAAGGCGAATAAGAATTATATGTTGCAGCTTCTTCCCATGCCTATAAGAATGTACAGTTGTGTTTTCTTCCAACATTTTGCTCCTCCACCAAACTGTTTGCTCCGTGGGCGCGGATCCGGGGTATGTGGGTGTACACCCCTCCCCCCCCCCCCCAGGCTGCTTCCAGGCTCACACAAACATCAAAGGTAATTAACACAACATTTCGTAGGCCTATAAATTAATTTGTAGTCTAAATTTGCCTCAGAGCGCATCATTTGTCATCTAGATTTTTTTTGTGAGGGAGGGATTCCCCTTCCCCATATAGGTAAGAGTTGGTTTCGCAGACCCCTCTTCAGAATCATGATACTGCAATCCGTCACTGTCAAGTCACTATAAATAGAGGTATGCAAAGAAAACGCTTCCACCGTCTCCTTCTCCTGGCTTAAAGTAGTGAAGAAAAAATGTTCCCTTCATGCTTATGCTTCATCCATTCTCTTTCACCTTCCTCTGTATTCCATGTTTAACCCATCCATATATGCATTCCAACCGCCTTCCCACAAATCAAGTTCTGCAGTGGGAAATCATTCTAGAATATTTGAAGTACGTGAAGTGGTCACATAATTGTATTCATTTCACGCCACGTACAATGGTTGCATCACCATGCATACATAACGTTTAGTGTAGGCTGTGTGCTTTATCGAGTGTTTTCTACTGCTATCCAGTTTTGCCTTCCAGAGAGCTTAGGCTAACGAAGGCCCTAACAGAACACTAGTAATGCTAACTACAGTACCAGTGTCTATCTACCTGGCCTACGTTTATGAGACGTGTACGTTTGCACACAGGCTTACTTACTAGTCTAAAACACAGAAGTACATATTTATTATACTGTAAGTATTAATCTTATATAGCATATGATCTAAAAGATACGTACATAATTTTACTTTAAATTCAATCAATCAAGGAAAAAATACGGCTTTTTTGGAATGTGTCTATGTTACGTTAACTTAGGCACCCGCTAAGTTAGGCTTAATGTTATTGTTAGGCCTTGCCTAACAGTAACACTAACACAGTAACAGATATAGTTACCAACAGGAACAGCAAACGGTGACAGTCACATAGCATCACATGAATCCTGGACTAAACAAGATGGTTTCTGTTAAACATTTGTTATCGGTGTAGGCCTCAGACTACTTTTTAAAGTACAGTACATTGGTAATAGTAAGCTTGCATAGTAGGATATATGCCTAGTACCACTACTAGTAGGAGTAGTGTAACAAAATAAGGCTTAACTCTCCGGTCATCATTCCACATGATTTAGTGATTCTTAGTAGTCAAATATAGGCATCCTTAGACCTAACTTAGTTCATTTGAATAACAGGATACCTATTGTGTGTTTCCTAACTTCATATAGACCTAGGCTACCTTGTTCAGTGTGTAATTCATATGTTGCTGCACTGATATCTAATTTAGACATTGTATCGACCATACCCATGAACACTGCACACTGGCAAATATTGTTCCATATCATCGTTGCAACACACGAACCAACCACTGATGTATCACAATGGAATGTGCAACTTGTTCTTCATTATGAAACCATCAATCCACAAATATTCCAAATGTGTTCAATTAATTATCATGTCAGGTGGCATCTTATCTTTTCTTCCAAGGGTTCTTCTTTCAAAGTTAATGTAAAGCTACTGTTTCATGAATCTATGCCAGAATTATGTAATAACACGCCATCTATGGAATTTAATACAGAATCTTGTTCGCAAAGTTACGCATCCGTATAAAGCAACGTTAAAAATGTAAATTATATAAAGAAATATAGTGTATAAGCACATGTTTGTTACTCATTGATGTTACTATTTCTGTGAACATTTTACAGTTTTATAATTCTTGTGAATGAAGGATTGTCAACCCTCTTGTATCACCCAAATGGAGTAAGAAATTGTCTGTTAAGGTGTTTCATTTAACCCATTGGTCTCTATTACAGAAGGTGATTATGGTCGAGTTTGCTTCAACTGTTTAGAGCAAACATTTCCTAACTTATTTGTGATAAATTAATACAGCAATAAGCACTATCAAAATGTAAAAAGACACATAAAAGAAAGAACACTGTTGTGAACACTCTATTGCATCTTTCATTTGTGTCCTCTTGCAGCCCATAATTGCAGTTTAAATAGCATCAGCCATTGGTAATGATGGCCACCTATCAGGAGTTCATCCAACAAAATGAAGATAGGGACGGAATTCGCTTTACCTGGAACGTCTGGCCCTCCAGTCGTCTTGAGGCAACGCGAATGGTGGTCCCTTTGACCGGTTTGTACACTCCACTGAAAGAACGACCGGACCTCCCTCCCATCCAGTACGATCCAGTGCTATGTGCTCGCTCAACGTGCAGGGCTATTCTCAATCCATTTTGGTGAGCATTTATGTGTGCTTATTGAACAAGAACTCAGTTAAAATTCTCTAAAGTAACCAGCTATTGTAAATGGTTCCAGGATTTATGGACACCTGTCGTAATGAATGGCATGAAATTCGAAAGAAGTTATTTCCAGATGTGGCATCGCTTAAGGGTGATCAATAAATTAATATGTGAGTGGGATTTTTTCGGGACTAAACAACACTCGATGGGAGTTTGTGTTAGTGGTATGTAGCAAAATGGTACACAAATCTAAAGGTTGGTTAACAGGTCTTGAAGAACAATCATATTTCAGTATTAATAAAAAAAAGTATTGCAATTGCTGCATGAAATGTGAGCACTAAATCATCCCCTGCTGTCCAGCTCCCTATATAATAGGTGGGCAAAGTATGGCCTGTGAGCCACACCCTGCTCATACCCAAATGTTGTGTGACCCGTGGATTGTTTTCAAAACCCTGTTGATTGCCGACCTCAGAAGCCATAAAATCGGAGCAATTTTTTTTGTACCCAACTATAGATCAACTGAAACGATGAATTCAATGCATGAACTAAGAGAAAAACATGACAAGTTGGGGAGTTTGTATAGACTCATAGCCTAGGCTCACTGCGATAGGATATCCCAACATATAGACATTTCTGAACATTTAGTTCACATATAATGTGATATATTGTATGTCAGGTTTTGTCAGGGCTCATTGCAACGTGGGAATTGGACAAAAAAAATCAATGTGGCTCACTTTATGTCACTTTTGAGATTTGATCGCATTACTTTCATGTCGCATATTTTTGTGTCATGTCCAGGGGCCTATTTAACAGTTAGGCTACCTATCACAGTTAGATTATTCTCAAGATAATATGTTCATGAATTAATAAACTAGATAAAGGTATGTTATGTAAAAGTAATGAGATACACAACCAAATCTCAAAAATGACATACAAAATGCCTTTGGAATATGACCCCATCTTATCACGTGTTTAAGCACCTGCTCATGCCTCTCTCTAGATTTAAAAACTCTAGTTATCATTCTCTCTCCCTCCCTGTGTCATGGAAGCTTTTTGGAGTGTCAATAAACATGGATGATTAATTCTTGTTTTGTAATTGATTATCTTGTGTTTCCTTTCACAGTCAAGTTGATTACAGAGCAAAGTTATGGACCTGCAACTTTTGTTTCCAGAGAAATCAGGTACATTATTTAACAGCCTTACCATGTTTCCTCACTTTCCTTACCATGATTTCCAGTGTTTTTATTCTTGCAAGGACTCTGGGATGTACTTATTCAGAACTTTATAATGGGAAACACTCGCCAAACTCTTTATTAATCCTTCCAGATTCTTATCCCCCCAAAAATACTAAAATTCTTTTACTTGTATTTAACAAGAGAACATAGAAATCAAGCCCTGTTTGAAGTAACAGTGATTTTAGTCTCCATGACATAAAGTAATTCATTCTGTATGGAATCCTATTATGTAACATTACATTCTAGTTTAAAATGAATTTTTTTGTTCAATTTTGTTTTGTTTTTCCTTTCTTTTGTCAGTTTCCCCCGCAATATCGAGGCATATCCGAACAACATCAGCCAGCTGAACTTATACCACAGTTCTCAACGATTGAGTATACTCTTACGGTTAGTGAATATTCCTATGTTGTTTTGGACAAACTATATATAGAAGCTTTTGATGCACATTGTACACTAGATCAAGATGATAATCCATCCAGCTATTCAGGGAAATCACATTTCTCTGGAGTTTAAAAACCATCTTTTGTCGTAGGTTTGGCTGTTTAACATTGTAATGTTGCAAATTACATAGCATACAGTAATATATTTTATTGTACAGGAATGTAGATAAAATGACATTTGATTGTAGGACATCTTTGCTTTGGGTAGTGTTTACATTACTTTGGAGTTCCTTGTTCTCTGCCCAGATTCGAATCTCCCAAATCTAAGTCTGGAGTAAGAGTGAGATTACTCTAGAAATTTGATCCATGAGATAATGGTGACCTCCCTGTTAAACATTCTTTCCTGATATTTGTATGCAGCATGCCAGCCAGCATGGACTAGGCAGCTCTTTGTGTGATCACTAACTTTGCCGTAAACATTCAGAGTTTTTCTAGTAGTGGGGCTAATGTCTGATCAAATGGGATAAATCTATATTTTGTTTTCTTTGCAGCGAGCCCCACCGATGCCTCTTATTTATCTCATTGTTTTGGATACCTGCATGGAAGAAGATGACCTTCAAGCACTGAAAGAATCTCTGCAAATGTCCCTGAGTCTGCTGCCCCCCAATGCCTTGATCGGCCTCATTACATTCGGTAGAATGGTTCAAGTCCACGAACTGGGTTGCGAGGGAGTCTCCAAATGTTACGTTTTCCGTGGCACGAAAGACCTCACCGCTAAACAAATTCAGGTTCGTTGATAAAAGTTTGATGTTGTTATTACTGATAGAACGGTTTAGCAAAGGAGAGTGGAAAGAGTAAAGCGGGCCGAAGAAGCCAAAAGAGAGAGACATCCATGATGTGCAATTAAGAAGTTAATAAAATTGGACAGGGTGTGTCTTGTAGCTCCATTTTTGTGCATAATCTTTCCAATGTCTTCACCAAGTTAATTGAACTGTGGAAGAAAATCTCACAAGCTACAGTACTCCCAATTATCAGCACCCACTTAAAGTAGCTTCTCTCAGTGGTCGGTGACACTTTCCAACGTACATTCAAAGAGTAATGTTACTTTGGATGATCATTTGTCATTGGAAGACACATTCATGTTGAGTAATTACTTTCTTGTATGGAAGAGATTCCACAAAATGTCTGTGTCTACTTTAATTGGTTGTTGTCAGTCATTTCAAAGGCATTTATCTTTGGTTTTTGCTAATTTTATGTTGTGCCTTTTAAATCTACAATCTATATGCAAACTTTTAAGGAATTATCTTTTCTAGCAAAGAAGTGACATGATATTTATTTTATTGTTCAGGAAATGCTTGGAATTGGAAAGGCACAGGGTCAGGTCAGAGGTCAACAGCAACAACCCCAACAACAACAACAGCAACCAATGAACAAGTGAGTTTTATCATATGAAATATTTACAGTAAACTTACCAGTTGCTCACAAAAGAGGAGATTAATTTGAATTGAAGAAACTTGAATTTTCTGATGTCTAACATAAAGTTGTACTCTGCTTTTGGTAAAGGTTATCAAAAAACATTCAACAATTTTTTTTGTGTGGTTTTGAGATTCATAATAACAGACCTAAGTAGGAAATTAACAGGTCTGTTTGGTATGAGAAAATTTTATTCTGAAAATATGAAGTACGTAAAGCAGCTTTTTTGCATTAATCGTGTTCATCCCATACCACCCTGTCACTATATGGTTGATTAGATTTACTTTCATTGCAAGCTATTAAGAGAAAACTGACAATTGTCCAGATGCCTGAAAAAGTATTTTCCAGAAACAAGGTGTAAAATCACAGGAAATTCATTGATTTATCACCATGTAATATGCAATCAATTTATTGGAAAGTTTATTTAAGTGACCATTTATGATATAAGTTAAAGACAATTTACTAATGAGTGCTTGACATGTCATCATGTAGTGACACACTTAAAAATTCTAGTTTTGCTGTGACATTATCGTATATTTTAAGTCCTCGGTTTGGCAACATCTTGTGCAGAAAAGACAACCCTTTAGACTTAAGGCCTATCTTCTCTTCATGTCTTCTTCTTTTCTTTGTAAATTTAAAAAAAAAAATTAAAATATGAAAAAATCTAAATTTCATAAACATGATGAAATCAAAATATATTATGTTTATATTATTATACATATGTTATATTTTACTGAACGTTGCATAATTTGGTTCTATTTTTGTATTTATCGTAAGCATAACATGTGACTGGTTGGAATTTGTGATAATGGCACACTTTCTCAAACCAAATCAGTTTCTGCAAGAAAGCAGTTTTTATTTTAATATGTTTCGCTTTCTCTTCCCATTACATAGATTTCTACAGCCAGTACATAAATGTGACATGAATTTAACGGATCTTCTCGGAGAACTGCAACGTGACCCATGGCCTGTCGGCCAGGCTAAAAGGCCTCTCAGATCAGCAGGTGTTGCCCTGTCCATCGCGGTTGGACTTCTTGAGGTAGGAGCTGCTTGCCTGATTCCACACTTCAGTTGTACATATAGTATAGGGATGTTTGCATTAAAGATATTGTATACGTATCAGCTGCTAAGACATCATCAATTGTACTATTAACTGCACTTTGATACATTTCTTGTAAAGCGAACTGCCCCCCCCCCCTTCAAATCCTCCATGTCACTTAAGACTCCTACTCTTCAGATGCCTCCCCAGTTCAGGCCAATCATCCCAGAGGCTAAATATTTGAGAAATAAAACTGCCATTTATGGTGATGGATTGAAGATCAAATTAAAAAGATTATTAGGTTGTTATTTTCACATAACAGTAATATGGAGCACTGCAATAATTGTGACATTGGAGCTACTCTTGTTGTTAAAGGCATCGAGTTTTTCTTGTAAACATAAACCGTTCAGCATTTTGACCCATAGCAAAAGTGAAATTAACCCTTCAGGGTGAGCTTCTTTATGTTAATGTAGTGAATTCTGTTTTTGGTCCGAAGGTCGTGCATATACAACGTGCTGGGTGTATCATACCAACTGTACCACGTTCAGTTTTGCATAATGAATCATAACTTGATTAAATGTTTTTCTCCCTCTCTACCGATTCAGTGCACATTCCCCAATGCTGGATCTCGCATCATGTTGTTCTTGAGCGGGCCGTGCACACAGGGCCCTGGTATGGTCGTCGGCGACGAACTCAAGACTCCAATCAGGTCTCACCATGATATAGAGAAAGATAATGCCAAGTTCATGAGGAAGGCCATCAAGGTATGAATGATATTCTCTAAGAGCTTTAGAGAACATGGAAAATACTCTTGGGGGGGGGGGGAGAAGTATTTTTTCCCTTGAACCATTTTCTCACATGAAGATTTAATCCAGTTCCCACATAACAGTGGTGCCAACAGTGATTTTTATTAATTGAAGCCAGGTGACAACCTGTTTCAATGATGGGATTTACTTGGCTTTTCCTTCCTCATGCATGCCCCTTCTATTTGAACTTGCACTTCTCATGTTAATTTGTCCCAATTGATGCTCCAATATTCGTAACTGTCACACAGGCAAATGTAAGCAATTCTTCCTGGATTGTGTTGCTGGATCAGTCATTGGCCGATCAATACATTACAATCTCAGAAATAACTTTCTCCGGTGTTCGCTGTGCAGACTGATGTTGCATACCTGTAACTCCTAGCACATTGTGCGGTACTGTGGCACTATAAAGTTACATTCAAAGGTTAACGTTATAAACTTGTTGGGGTTTTGAGCTTACAAGCTTTCAGTAGCATTCTCTCATAACTCCTCAACCATCTTCCATTTAATGCATTACCATCATTTGTATTATACTTTGTTTATTGCTTGAATTTGAAATAATGTTGAGTTGAGTTGAGTTGAACATTCTCATTGCTTCCAAGCCAGCTGGAAGTAGTACAGTCACACTACTACATCGAACTTTGAAGACAATTCACCACTGAGTAGTACACAAATGTGACACAATTTGAATGACTCATGTGTTTACATTAATAAAAACAAACACAGATGTACAGGCGGAGTGTGAGCGGGTTTTTGGGTTAACAGTATGTCACAATTACTATCAGTAAATCTATAGTACCATCACATGAGGCTGCAAATGATAGTATTTGCTTTGCAAATGCAGTGCTGCTTGTTGAATAACTAATCTAGGGAGTGAGTGTCTTTAATAGTTTGGTCCATTGCAATACATGATAGCGGTTTGATAACAAATAAAATTGGTGACCAAATGAATACATATATTTTTTGTTTTTGTTTTTTGTACACTGACATTTTAAAATAAGTTTTTTCTTGTAACATACTCAATTTTAATACCTGTTTATAAATATTTATATTTATACTGGAAATAAATAAATTTTAAAAAACATTTAAAAAAAAATGAAAAAAAATAAATTAAAATGAAAAAAAATAAAATGAACAGCTGCTTTAAGTTCTTCATTTTTCCTTTCTTGATGACATCTTTCAGCATTACGACAATCTAGCAAACAGGGCAGCCCAAAATGGCCACACCATAGACATCTACTCCTGCGCTCTGGATCAAACCGGCCTTCACGAGATGAAAAACTGTTGTAACTTTACTGGGTGAGTCAAACAACTATATAATAATCGCATATCGCTGTAGCATGTTAGACTTTTACGGAATGTCTCCTCCATTGCTTGACATCATAAGCAGTGGTTGGTGAAGTGGTATTGCATGGAGGATACGATACATATACACGGAGCAAAAGCATTTCAGGGAAGATTGTACATTTTGATTACATCTGTGCAGTCAATAATTGTTTATATTCAAATTGGATGCCCAAAGGCAAATCTCTGAATGAAACTTTTACTTCTTTCTTGCCATCTAAAGAGTCTTTGTCTCAACCATTCTTCTGATACTATAGGAGCCTATCCTTATTATGAGAGCACTCTGTAGAAGTAACTTGAATTGAACTCCTTGATTCCGCCCCTTGAGCACCCTTCCCGCCCCTTGAGCACTATTCCCACGCCTTGAGCACCATTCCCAAGCCTTGAGCACCCTTCTCGGTGGATATGGCATGCGTTATAAATAACCATCATTATTATCAGTCAATTCCATTTGGAATACTGTTACACGTTCAAGAGAATGGAAACAACTACATGTGGTGTATTCCATGAAAATTAGTATTTGTGTTCGGGTGACTTTGCATCGATCTGTCCAACTGTTCAGACTAGATCTAGATTTGAATATCTGTGATATTTCATGAAATGAGGAGAAATCACTGGTTCAGTCATTAGAAAAATCTCTCTTGTCCATTTTCTTTTGTTTTAAAAAAAAAATGCTCCCTGCAAATTGTCTCATGCACAGTCTTATGTAACATGAAAATGGTCATCAGATGTGGGGAAATGTTCTCAAAGATATGTGCACATTGTAAAAGATGTAAGCAAGTTCTAAACATAATGTAAACTGTTAACACATACATATGTTGTAACATGAACTGTACCTGACCATCGTAAAGGTGTTCGTAAAATATCTGTTGTAGGTTTCAGAACAAAAATTGCAGGTGATGAGTCGTTTGACACAGAACACCAAAGGCTTATCAAAAATGATAATGTTTAGAAATACATGTCCATGTTCTGAGAGATGTGTCCATGCTGTTAACAGATATGTGCAAGTTCTAAATATAATGTACACTTATATATGGATGGTGTCAACACATTGTTGTTTTAACTTTAATGTACATGGCGATCATTAAGTTACATAACGTTTAACATTGTTGGTAGTCCTCAGCGCATCGTCAAACATGATGAGCCGTTTGCTGCACATTCAGAACGTCAGATATGTTTGGCAAATACGTTTTAATTTCAGAAGGCTGTACATGCCATCAACTGAATTAAAAAAATATGTATTGTGTTGTAGCCTTGTAGGGCAGAAACCGCAGTACATCAACACATATACCTTTACAGCAGAATAACTAATATTATTGACATATCTTTCAGAACCTTGACACTTTACCTAGTATTCTAACATCTTGAATACATGCCATTACACTTTTACTTCCATATCTGTATCTATTTTGCATAACAATTAGTTCAGTTGTTACTACAGTTACAGTAGAATGAATTTTTCTCCTTTTTTTTTAAGTAAAATGTTGTATGCTCTTCCCAAAAAATCAGTCACTTTGCCTCTTGCAATTGTTTGCATATTTGCATAAATTAGAGCTGCAGCTTTCCTCCTTTGTTTTGAATTTCATTCCATTGATGTATCGTGTCCCTGGTATGATGAAGAATCTTATACATATATAGGACAAACCTAATCAACCTAAACAAGAAAGGCCCTTGTCTGTAATCTTTAACGATCTTTGGAATTAAATGATCCATCAAAGCATACCAACGTCCTTCCTATCGTTGGACGAAATCATGATGTCATCACATCTAATGTAAATGAGGTTTGGTAATTTCTTTTCTTTGTTTACCTCAGCGGCCACATGGTCATGGGAGACTCCTTCAATACTTCACTCTTCAAGCAGACATTTCAACGAGTTTTCAGCAAAGATGTCAAGGGAGAATTCAAGATGGCATTTGGTGCTACCCTGGAAATAAAGGTAGGCTAGGTCAAAGGGGATGGACCACACTTTAATTTATATCAAATGTGGCCATTAAAAGCCAGTTTATGTAGTTGTTTGATCCAGAGAAATTCAATTTGAGTAGTCACAAGTCCTCCTTTTAGAGCAAATGAAATAGTCTTGCACTTTCCAACATAAAAAAATATTATCTAGACAAATTCCCTGAATGACCTAAATGTTTATCGTTGTCAAAAATTTCTTTCTTTTTTATGTTGGAATATTACCATGTTACATAAGGCCTAGTGTCAAGCCTGATGACCATATGTTTCTTCAAATTGCACTAAATTTTGTTTGTTATTGGAAAGTCCCAAATATGGCCGTTTTCACATTGTTTGATTGACTTTAGCGATTGAATTCCAAAGTTGATGGCTAGTTAGCTTTAGATAAAGTGAACTGTTCTCTGCTTATCACTGTTGCTATTCTAGTACTGTCTTCAATACGGAGTGCTTTCTGATGTAGAAGTAAAAATTTAAGTTTATGACATGTCAATGTGTGTACAGCCTTGGTGCCCATTTCCTGAAATTGTGAACCTCTGGTATATGACATCACAACATCCTTTTGATAGACCTCTCGAGAGCTAAAGGTGTCTGGAATTATCGGGCCCTGCATCTCGCTAGGAGTGAAGAGCTCATCCGTGTCTGACACAGAGATCGGCATTGGAGGAACCTGCCAGTGGCGATTCTGCAGCCTCTACCCAAATACCACAGCTGCACTGTTCTTTGAAGTGGTGAACCAGGTGAGTACCCTCTGCAACTGGTTAGAAGTAGGAATGGAGGGAAAGAAACCTTGAGGATGAAAATTAAAATGTTTCTTGTGGGATCTTCTTCTGAATTCAGGCCCAAATAACCAGCCCTTTTGTGGGTTCTTCTTCTGAATGTAGGCGCAAATTACCAGCCCTTTTGTGGGTCCTTCTTTTGAATGTAGGACCACTTACCGGCCCTTTTGTGGGTTCTTCTGAATGCAGGCCCAAATTACCAGCCCTTTGTGGGTCCTTCTACTGAATGTAGGCCCAAATTACCGGCGCTTTTGTGGGTTCTTCTTCTGAATGCAGGCCCAAATTACCAGCCCTTTTGTGGGTCCTTCTGAATGTGGGCCCAAATTACCAGCCCTTTTGTGGGTTCTTCTGAATGTAGGCCCAAATTATCAGCCCTTTTGTGGATCCTACTGAGTGTAGGCCCAAATTACCAGCCCTTTTGTGGGTCCTTCTGAATGTAGGCCCAAATAGCCAGCCCTTTTGTGGCTTCTTCTTCTGAATGTAGGCTTTGGTGAAGATTGGATATTTCTTCATCTGAGTATGATAAAAATGATCTGTGCATCTGTAAGAGGCATACTATATGGTATTGTACTGAGTTACAGAGGCACACTATATAGTATTGTACTGAGTTACAGAGGCATACTATGTATTGTACTGAGTTACAGAGGCACACTATGGTATTGTACTGAGTTACAGAGGCATACTATATAGTATTCTACTGAGATACAGAGGCATACTATATAGTATTGAACTGAGTTACAGAGGCATACTATATAGTATTGAACTGAGTTACAGAGGCATACTATATGGTATTGTACTGAGTTACAGAGGCATACTATATGGTATTGTACTGAGTTACAGAGGAATACTATATGGTATTGTACTAAGTTACAGAGGCATACTAGGTATTAATGAGTTACAGAGGCATACTACATGGTATTGTACTGAGTTACAGAGGCATACTATATGCTATTGTACTAAGTTACAGAGGCATACTATATGGTATTGTACTGAGTTACAGAGGCATACTCTATGGTATTGTACTGAGTTACAGAGGCATACTCTATGGTATTGTACTGAGTTACAGAGGCATACTATATGGTATTGTAATGAGTTACCATGATAGAACAATTTCATCTTTGCTAAGAGAATACTGTTTATCACTTCTTCATCCAATTGGTGATTTCAGGACTATACCACACCTTAAATTACCTTAAATTCCGGCCATTCATTCTTGTGAGAAAAGCGATTAATAATAGTTGTCAACATCCTTTGTTGTATTGTGTGATTACTTTGGTGTCATTTGATACGGTTAATAAAAGTTTGCCGGTTTTAAAGTACATTTCATACAATATACACATTGATATGGTATTTTATGCATATGACGTTCTCAGTTGTTATTTTATTTTTCCTGCGTTCTACTAATCACTAATTCACCTCCATTCTCCCTAATACGTAATATACTTCATTGAAGAACTGCGTCAACCGTTGGATAATTGACGCAATATGGTTAGATGAAATAGTGAACAAACTCTTCATGGAAAGTAAGCCCCCATGTCCTGATCAAGTTTCAACAACAACATGCTACAGACCCCAGATACGTTACTCAGGGAAGTGATCAAATATCAAAGTGAAAACTCAAGACTAGTGATCGGTGTGTTTTCTAGTCTTCACAACGCACTGTGCACTTTGAGCATTCATCCACTTTCTGTGATCCGCAAAATTAGTTTTGTGCAACTTGGAAAAAGATCTCAGATGAAACTATGGATCTATTTTCCAGGATAAGTGAATCATACACTTCGGACAATAGCTGGATTACTTAGATTATAACGTATCCCAAGAAAAAAAACAGACCAATTCTTCGTAGGAGAAATTGACGTCACAGTGTATCTGGATGTCGTAAATATCTAACTCGGATCTAATAGTGCTTGAGTGGACAGCAGATTCCTCCCACCCCAGAAATCAGTGTAAAGTGCAATGCACCTCAGCGTTCTGCTGCAAACTAAGGGTCTGATCTTGTGTGACACCAGTGTACCCTAGCCACAACCACCACCCCACCACCACCACACATTATGTGATCTTGTGTCTCCACAAGACAACCAAGGTTCACTGTTACAATTTTACTAGGACTACATTTGCGGGTGTAGAGGGCAATTAATGTACTACTCCTTGCAAATTTATGCTGTTATTGTTTAAGAGTTAAGATGTACTCTTCCCTTCAGAACATAAGAATCCAATAATCAGTTTGGCATGGTCAGAGATTATCACTGTTCCAATTTTCGTCTGAAAAAAATGAGTTTTTTTTTCTAGTAAATTTGTGATTTTAAGACCCACTTCCCATGTCACTGTTTTATATGCTGTAAAGAAATTTGGGAAACCTTAAAATTTGATATTAATCAAAGCAGAATGATGGAAAACTTTCAAGTCGTATTAAGCACATGGGTAAACAGTATCATATTCTATGGTCCTGTCTGACAAATCTCCAATGATTTCTCTGTAGCTCCGCAAATAAGAACACTTGATGGATCTCACAAGTACATGTTCTATGCCAAAGTGCCATAGTTAACGACATTCTTTTAATCACACATTTAGGCGGTCTGTATGAAGGTATTTATAGATGGCATGCCAAGAAGTGGGTTAAACTTACGTCAAGTATCTCCTGCTGAAGAGAGATCAAAGGCTTCCGTATCGAAATGGTTGACATTTCTTTACTGATACACCTCACATTCAAGAACATTTGCTCTAAAAGTGTTTTGACTTGTCAACTTTTTTTTCTGGTCTCTTCATCCTTCAGTGCATCTTGAAATTATCTCATTTCATACCTCGTAAAAGGGAACAGACCTCACTCGCTGGTAGTTTGTAATTACATGTGGTTTTTCTCTTTTGTTGTCATGGTGACAGTGTGTTATTATTAGCTAAACTCAACTCGGACGGTGCTGGGATATCCATCAAAAGTCTAAGACAGTTTGATAAAAGTTTCATTTAATCCAAGATATCAAGTGATATCATTCGAATCTATTTGTAGACTCTGTGGTTATAGTAACTTATTAAAATCTTTCAAAAATTCCTCTAGTAAACATATGTAGTTAAATTCCCTCGATCAGGTATTCTGTCTAATTCTGCCCACTGATACTTGGCAGTAACCGTGATTTGAACTCGCGCTTGTGGTTGATACACGGTTACACAATTCTATAGCCTCTCACAGTTGAATGAGTCACCATTGGGCCCCCATGCTGGTATTATGTGCAACTCAAAATAATAAAAAACATGAGACCTCAAGCGATCTGGATGAAAGACTTTCTGTTGTACTATAAACCAAGGCTAATCCCTCTTCTTGTGTCACTGCAAAGGCAGGAATCTGTTTCAAGGGATTGGTTTAATGTTATATACATAGAAAAGATTCCTGTACTTTGGTAGCTTAAGTAGCTTTTGATTAGACTGATTACTTTTTTTCATTGCTATTTTGATACTGAGTCCCACAACATTGTGGTTTGCTTAAACACGACTAGTCAATTACCGGAGCTGTTGCCGAGTGGATAAAGGCGGTGGCATTTGAAGCAATAAGGCTTAGCAATCGGGAGGTTCCATGTTCGATCCCCGGCCGGGTCATAGTAAGGGGGCAGGGGGTATTTCATCCAAGAGCAATCTATGGTTTTCCCTTTTGAAATGACTTTCTAAATTGAAAAGGTTCCAAATTTGAGTTTAAAATGTTGAATTGGAAGCCACGCGACATGTAAGTTGTAACCCATAAGCCATTGCGGGTTTCTCCCATATTTGTGATCACTTAAGTGTTGTAAAATAACTGCTGTTACACATGTTTCAACTTGAATAGTAGTAAAGATTTCGGGGTGGAAATGTTGCATATGGATTCATTTGTTGGAAATGTCTGAATGGGGTGTCCTAGTTTGATCAATAACAATTTTAATTTGAGTAAAACTCTGTAAAAAAGAACAAAATGCATAAAGCTACTTCAGAAAATTGGGGAAATAGGTCTGGCAACAGTCGTGTTTGTGACATACCTGTAATTGGCCGTGACAGGTTTACTGTATTAGCTAATCGCCATCTCTGTTGTACATTTGTTGTTGTTAATGCAGTATTTCACTATTTACACTGTTGACTAGTTATATATATATATATATATATATATATATATATATATATATATATATATATGTATGAATATATATATATATGTATATTCATACATATATATATATATTCATACATATATATATATTCATTGATATATATATATATTCATTCATGTGTCTATGTGAGGGTATCCAGAATTCATTTTTTATAGTGAGTTGTTCTTTAATTTTAACCTTTAACTTTAGCTGTGTGGAATTTTCTGCCTTTTACAGCATGCTAGTATTTTTAAGTCCCAGTATTTTACACTTTGCCAGATTATTCATCGGATAATACTTTCTGTTCAGTACATCCAATTTCCAGGTACTTTCCAATTCAACCCTGCTCTTTAATATAATAAATTGCCATGGCAGACCACCCAGTTGTGCATGGCACTATGTAATTGGCATCCCGAAGAATGTGGTGACTGTTTAATGTCCTAAATGTTTCTGCCTTTATTCCCTAAAGTGAATCAATTTTCAGACATTTTCTATTACCCTGTCCACAGTTTTGGTATATTGGAATGATTAATATATAATTTTTTTCTTTTAAGCAAAAGCAAGAACACAGATGTGAAGCATTGTATTAAACACTTCAAAAATATTTGTAAGGCTTATTGGTGACATTTGTTTTTTTTTGTGACGTTTGCTTTATTTGTGGCATTTGTCTGATAGCTTGAGCCTAATCTTGTTTTATATAAACCTAAACTAACCCCTTTAAGGTTTATCCAACTTGACAAAGAATAACAGAATGTATCATGGTGAGACATTCTTGTGCAAGCAACATTTTCTCTCCCCCCCCCTCCCCACACCCTGATTGATCAGTTCATTTGCAGCACAGTTTGCAAGTGATCTGTCTTCCCATAATGACTGAAGCTGCTTGTACACTTAATTATGAAATTGTTTGACTCTCTTAATTGCCTCATTTAATACATCTGTTCATGGCAGAACTTTATTAAAGTCCTAGTTCTTTTATAAATATAGAGTATACCAAGTCTTTTAGTTAGTTAGTAGGTGTACTGAGCCATGATAGCTGGATTACCTGTAATAATAATTCACTGTTAGTTTCTTTGGTTTTGCCTCAAATGTTGTCACAATTCAGTGACAGTCTCTGCATCAGAAATTTGCAAAGTTGAATTTAGTAAATATATTTAACCTAAATGGATGGTTTTGCATGTGATGATAAAGTGATGTTTACCAGCAGTTGATTTCTTTGGTGAATACTCATTTTCTATGTTGATTTATGTAGAAGACGAGAGAGTATCACAATAAGAAATACTCTACTGTTGGCTCATTCCACAGGCACTGCAAGGACCCTCCTTTAATCTTCTTCTTTTTGGGGGGTGGGGGGGGGGGTGACAGCTTGAAAAAAATGAGAGAAGGGCAAGATTCTCCTACTGTCCATTGCCCAGTTATACAAAACAAATTTCATATCATTACTTACAAAATAAATATGAAATGGGAAATCTCCCAAAAATTTGTTGCATTTTGGGCGCATTCTCCGCCTCCAGATTTACAGGTTAGGTATTGAATACGCGTTACAAGTGTTTTTATGAGTTATCAATGGTATCTATATTATTGTCAAAATTGTTTGCCAGCAATCAGAGAACTTTCTCTAAGTTTTCCGACTAAATTGTATTTCAATTTTGTTTTCATTCATAAATTTGATAACTGAAATTTCACAGTTAATTCACAGGTGGGGGGGGGGTAGGGTGGAGGTGAAGGGATGTACAAACAAAAGAAATAAAAGGACCAGATGCAACTTGTTGTGATTTTCTGCTAAATTGTTTTATTCCTAGTCACAGGTGTTGAAAGAGATTTCTGCATTTGAGAGCTAGTTGAAACAGTTATTTGTGGCTCCGAGACTTGATTTGGTAAAAGTGGTACCCGCTTAGTTTCCAAATCTTCCTGTTTTATCTGACTTTGACTCATTTGGTCCCTCTGCCTGCCAAAGTCGCCGCGTTTCAGCTCCATGTCGGAAGGTGGGCGAACTTTATTATCGTCGCAGTAACAAAATACTCTAATACTGTCACGAATGTTTTTATACTGTTTACATGCGGCGGTGCGAAACGTCCTGTTGAGAATTGAGTATAGCCATGGGTTGATGGCAGCATTCATCAATGTTAATGCGAGAGATAGCTGACACAGACTGCATTGCAAATTGTCAGGTTTGAAGAGGTCAATCACAGTAAGGATGTTCAGTGGTAACCAACAGGTCGCAAAAACACCTGTAAGAACGACACCAAAAAGAAAGGCAGGCAATTATTTTAATATAGTTAAAAATTGATTAAATATATATTTAGAATGCTGCTGCAGTGGTTGCTCTGATAAGATATCAAATATGTCTTTTTTTTTCTATCCTAATATAGGTTTTATGGTGTATATACCTTTTAGGCGATATTTTTCTACTATTTGCTTTGAATGTTTCCTGTATTTGAAATGTTTCCTGTTTAGTAATTGTTTCAATTCCTGTAAAGCGCTTCGAGCAGCGTTGCTGATCGAGTTCTCATCGTTTGGAAAGATCTCAAAACCTACAGAAGGAGTTTACTCGTCACTTTGTGTTAGAGTATTTATGACTTTTTCATCCTATTCTGGTGATCTTGTAAATAAGTCGGTAATTTAAATGACGCCCTACAAAATGTTGAGTTTCCTTGCCTCTTGAACCCAGTCACCATGACGACAGCTGTAATGAATCACCTGAACTCTTGTTACATCTAACTACAGTACATATCGTAATAATAGGCGAACCATCAAACCCTCTCCCTCCCTCTTAGCCCCTCCCCCATCCCCCCCTTCATCAGAGAAGCGCTAAATTTAAAGGGCAAAAACTTGACAAACTCCTAGTGCAACCTGATATTGTCTCATCATAAAATACTCTTTTTTTTTTTTTTTTAATGGGAAACCCATTTTATCAATCAGATGGGGCAGTTAAAGGAAAAATGAAAGTAATTCTAGCGATTGATGGATCGTAGAGACTGTTTTATCGTGAGACTGGGTTTTGACTTACCGGCGAGTAGCGCTAGAATCTTGACAGCTCTGTAATCTTTATGCTTGGGGGCAACATATCTACAGTTGTCTTCGTTGCATTCTATGACTTTCCGCTGCGCTTGAGTGAAGGCTGTCCGTCCGATGGATATGTACATGCAGCATAGGATGACGAACGGCAGACATATACCGATGCCGATGAAAGCCAGGGTGGCGGCCACTCCCAGCATGGGAAGACACATACGGAACTGTCTGTGGAAGCTATAGCCTGGTAGTAACAGTGCGCTGCTCCAACACAACGCGCAGATCCAAAGTGAACAGACGGCGACGATCGCTCGGTGTTTCGTGACCCGCTGGTGGTAATGGAGCGGTTGATTCACCGCAAAGTATCGCTCTATGCTGAGTAGAGCCAACGTCCATACGGAGGCCTCGGCTAACACGGTGTACGTGAAGCCTATTAGAGTACACAACCAGTGCTGACGCATGCCCCCGTTGGATGGCTGTATGCTAATCACCATCGGTACGAGAAGCGCGGCCGATAGGAAGTCGCTACTCGCCAGGTTCAACAACAGGCACCAGGTGATGGTATGAAGTTTGCTGGTCCGTATAATCACTGCTATCACCATGAGGTTTCCTAAGAAAGCAGCCATGGCAGTTAATGCTAAAACAGTGCACATGATGACATAGGTGTAGCTGGTAGAGATCACCTCAGGTTCCTCGGAAGTCACTGGGCTTACAGTAGCCATTCCAAAACAGGACATCAATTCCCAGTCAAGCCAATATTGAAATTTTGTCTCCCATTTTCATTCGCTAGACAAAAACCCTTTCTCTAGAAAAGTAGTTTGTCAACAATGACCCAAACTGTTGATGTTGACTGTTGAATGCTGGTAGAATATATTTGTATCATCTTGAGGGAGTCTCATCTAACTTTCTGGAAAACGATTAAATACTGTTGGTTCCAATCACATCACCTTCAGAGACAGACTGGAGATTTTCAGCATAGCTTCAAATTAGCAGATAACAGGAAAGCTCTGAAATAAAGCAAAACCATTTGTCAGAAACTTGCAGGCAACTTTAAGCATTGGCACACATTGTACCCCCTTCATATCTTGGTTGACATTTGCAACACCAAAAAGAGATTCCATTTGTTCTTCAGTGTTCTCTTAGGTGGTACAGTTGTCAATATCAATTGAGTCTTTAACTGTTGGAGGAAACATGACCCCTATCTTAATTGTAGAACAACAGGAAGATGTCCCGGTTTACTACTGTTTGTAATACAAATCTGCAGAGTGTATTCATTAATGGGAATCTACACACTACTATGGTATACCGTAGTGGCCTGAAACAAGACCAGATATATTTAAAAATGAACCAAATATTTAATACAACGGGGGAAAGAGCAAAAAAAAACTAACGCTCTAGAAAACATTTAGATAATTGAAGTTGCAAAATGAATTGACATGATGTTTATAACTTTTTGACAACCTTGTTAACAATGTTGTGTTTTGTAATATTTACAAACTTAAGCAAGTCTGATGAATTTCAACACCATTGATGGATGTCTTAGCTTCTTGTGTGTTACAATACAACACCTTTAACGGTGGTTTTTTTTATAAGGTGCAGCTGCACTCGTAACCCTCTTTGGCTTTTTGGTTAAGTTTTTTGTTCCATTTATTTCTTCTTCTAGTTTTGTCAAAAGCCACATGTTCATTCATATGATAATTATGCATGTGCCATATTTCGCTGCCGGGAGAAAATCTTTCAGCGTTTTGTATTAGGTGTCATAGCCTGTGGACTGATCACGCAACTCTGCTGTATCGCATCCGTTTGCATCACTCGCGCTCCACTAGATCCCTAATATCACAGGCCATCAGGGAACAGTGGACAGAACCGGGAACCTTCTGTGAAAGGTTAAGCTCTCTTCGCATAATTTTACAGTCGATGAAGTTTGACAAGATGAATGGAAAATATTAAATCGCCACTTTTCCTGTTAGACGTTTCTCGTGTCGGTTCGTTTGTAATATGGCATAAATTTTCAGGAATGGTAATATTTTGACAAGTTTGGTCATATATGGTTGCTGTTGCTTCATCTTGTAGGCTTATAATACAAATTTGTTGTTGGCTGATGGATCTTTAATGTATTCAATTTGTAAAGCAAATTCATACCATCACGAATTGAACTGAAAAGTGACAAAGAAGCTCTTAGAGAATCAACTTTTCTAGAAATAATGCTCCAATGATCCTCGTCTAAAAAAAACTGGGGTACTTGAACTCGTAAAATTTCAGGAAGGGAATGGAGTTAAAGCAACATTTTTATGTCTGGTCAAACTAAAAACTTGTGACAGTTTTGGAGTCTGGGACCGACCTTCCCGAAATATAAAACAACTTGAAATTGGTGGTCTTCCCTGTACATCAAACAATTCTCAAGGCTAAAATACAGTAATTAAAATACATGCTCAGAAATCAGATAGACTGTCAGACTGTGTTTTTCCGTATAAATAAATAAATTATACTGTTGACACTGAAGGCACCAGTCCAGTACTATAGAAGTTTTTGCAAAATATATTTATATCTACCTACCCACCTACTAACTTGCACTTCTAATGCATGTATGTGGATATATGCAATTTCAGTAATATCTTCATCAAGTTGTTTGGAGCCATTGACTTTTCGATTCATCATTCTAAAGTGTCTCGGGTTATCATAGTGGTACAAAGAAACGTCTCATATTTATATTAACCAATGTTGTTCTTCTCTTCCCTGAAGCTATTTCTGGATAGTTTGTAAGGCGAACCCCTTTTAATCAAAAGGCTAGTTTACCCTCTGACTCAGTCAAGATTTGACATGAAAAGCAGTTCTCAGTCATGAAATGCTATACAGTTAATGTTAATCCATTGATCAGTCGGTAGGGTCATTGACCATTATCTTACACCACCCTCCATTCCGAGAACTCTCGGATGGATCCGATCAGTCAACTGCAGACGAGCGGTTCGAATGGTTTGATACATATATAGATATATATGTAACAGTACATATATATAGCCTGTTGTGCCAACTGATACAGTGATGAACAATGGGTTCAGATTCTATTGGTGTATTTGATCCTCTTGTTGTGAAAGTTGTTTATAAGTCAGTTTTGGAAGCTGGAGTATTTTAAACAAACACAACTTATGTAAGGGTATTTGAGTTCAAGGGATAGTACATCTATATTTTAATACCACATTTATGTTTGTTGGGGAAAGTACAGTACCACGTAACTTAACTTTAAATAGTTTATGATTTCTTTGGTTGGTCTTACACTCTTTTATTCCTTGTCAGGAAATCTTTTTTTTTTTCTGGTATGACCTGTATATCACAAATCCCCCTAACTTTTTTACATTTTTATTGAAAAATTAAACAAACTAAATGTCATTTTCCTAGAAATGGCATTTTGCAATCAGAAATGGTGGAATTCCTGATAACTGTACCCTCAGGAGACCAACATTTCATTTCATTACATAATTGGCTTTTCCACAACGAGATATATACACTTGCATCATAATTGATTCAAGATTTAGCACAACATAGTTGTGAAGGTTCCTTAGAAATCTTGGGGTATAACAAAATATGGACAGTCCCTTGTGCAGGCAAAGAAGAAAGAAAAATTTAAAAAAAACAAACATTTTTGATCAAATATGACGATACCAGGAGAGAATCTTTTCATTTGTTTGCTTGAACTTCTGTAAAAGCATCTCTGTGTTTAATTATTATTAGTTTGGAGTATATTTTTTTTTTTTTTTAGGAAGTACACCAAGAGTATGATCAATGGATTATAGTTGATGATTCTGAAGACTTTGTCAAACATTTACAAGTTTTTCTTCATTCATTTATCAATGATTTGGTTATTAAGTTTTCCCTTTCTGTGAACATTTTCACTTTTTTTACATTTTAGTATTATCCACAGAAGATATTTGGTGGGATATTTGCCCCCACCCCCCCCCTCCCTATCACTTTGTTATGGAATAATCATGTTAATGTACTTCTACATACACTCTCTCATAGCTGGATCATAGAACTTATCTATCTCAATTGTCTGTAAAAACACAATGTCATGCATATTAAAATTGTATTAAGGTTGGATGACATTGTTGCCATGGATTTTGTTGACATGTCTTAAGAACTGTTTCCGAGGTACTTTGCTAGTTGCTCTGTCACTTTCAAAGCACTAATGGAGTCTTAATTAGATGTTACAAATACTAAATCAACAGACTGGTGAGATAAGAGACTGCTAAAAGAGCTCTATATTGACATAAACAGAAGAAGGTTTTGTAGAGCTGTTAATTAAGAAGAAAACATGTATGCAATTCAAAAAAATTACTAGCGTGGATATGACACAGTAATAATGTAATAGATGTTTACAGGACAGGAGAGCTTCCCTGTACAGAATACAAACTCTTTTACAGTATGGACAATATTAAGTAGCATACAAGCTGATTGCTTGAATGGCAGAACACTTCAAAATTATAGTATTCTTGACCTATATAAATGTAATAATATGTAAGTATATATATGTAATGAATTTGATGCCAAACCAAGTTCTACTCATCAGATACTGTATAATTTAAGAGTACCAAATGAAGAAAATTGATTTTAAACATTAATGGTTTGCTTTGGAATGGAATTAACATTGATATGCAACAGTTTCTGCATGACCAAAAAAAAAAAAAAAAAAAAAAAACCTTATATAGAATATTTTGAATAGAAAATCACTTAACTTCAGAATTTGCGATTCCTTTAATTACTTGCTAATTATTGTTCATTGCAACATCTCGGAAGGTTGCCTTAGCTTGGTCCACAGCAATCTTAACTATGTTGAGCAATACTTTGAAAGTTTGGTGAAAATTATCTGAAGTGTACACTACAGCAACTAAGCTCAAAAAGGCGTTTCAATTTGAAGTAGCCAAGGGTACCGTACTGCTGGACCCACATATTTATTAAGAGAGCAAAAAATGACCAAATTTGGTACTCAGATTTAAAGATATAAAGAGCAGATGTAGTAGTACACAAAATTTTGGTAATTATCATTATGTTATGAGCCTCTAAAAAATGTAAAAGTTTGAACCTAACTTGCTCAGTCCCTAGCTGAGTGTCTGTTGTTTTCGTATGTTTAGGAAGGTTTGTATATGCAAACTCTCTGCAAATTCACAGATACCAAACAGGGGGAAAATGTGCATTTGTATAGTTAACAAGCATAAATGCACATTTTTTTCCCTCATTTAGTTCTTGGTCGCTTTCCAGCCTGGATATGAAAATGTAACCAATATGGATTTCCTCTCTTTCTTAGTTTTAGAATATATGTACTCACAATTGTGTCCGTTTCTTTCCAAAATCACACCACAGCACACCAGAAACACCCCTGGAACTAGGGTGCTATTTCAGTACCCTCTGGAGCCTTCTTTTCTTAAATGTGAAACACCTTTTACCAATTTTACTTTATATGCCAAACATGGATCATGAATTTAATTTCTTTGAAGTGACTGTGCAAAAAATTATGAATTTTTTGGGATCAGGCACCACCAGGGTCTATCTCACACGAGGTCTCTAAAAGTTGCGGATGTCGTTTATGCCAATTATGGTCACCCAGGAAGTGACATTGACGTTACTGTACATCCATATCATTGCTTAATATGGGTGTCTATTGCTGTAGAAAGGGTCACTTTACAGTCACTGCCAATTGATACATGAAAGAGTGAAAGAATATCAAATATTATCATGACTTGTACTTTTTCACTTATAGAGCAGCCCTGCACCATCTATCCCATGTTCATGATTAATCACCACATGTTCGTGTGGAAACCGAGTTTTAACAAGATATGTGTACATATTATTCCCTCTTCTAAAATTTATAATCTTTATTAATTTCTCTGATGTCACAGTGAATGTCTTTACAAATTTATCATAAAAAATTAAAACAACATGTAAAAAAAATTTGCCGGAGGGGTTTTAATTATAAATTTATAAGTAATCAGATTAAATGAGACTTTCAGTCGTTCGAAAAATATATCATCAAAACCCAGATCCATTTATGGTGGCAATCTGAAAAAGTATCCTCTGGAAATATCCTGTTAAGAGTGTTTTCTTTGACCACCCTTAACATAGATCATGGAGTCTCTTGATTAATCAGCTGAGGCTCGAATCAATCTCCAGGGAGTCTAAAGTGAGTTCAAATTACTAAGAAAATATTTAAAGCTTCATATTTAAAAACCAAATCTGGAAACAAGTATGCATTGGTCTCTCATCGTTATCTCAAGCCTAGTAAGGTTTTTTACCTTTTTTTTTTTTTTTTGGCTAGATTAGGTACAAATTCTTTGGTTTGCAAGAAGAAAATCACAAGATCTGGCATTTTACAGACATTAATGTATTTGTATGGAAGTAAATGCTGATGTTAGGTTATGTTAAGCCGGGTACAGGCTTTTCCAGTAAAACTCTGCAGAATGAATGGAAAGCCACTGGATTTGGGAATAAAGTAAAGAATAAATAAATCATACAAGCACAAAGGGAAGTACACATGGTGGGTAGATCCTGATTAATTTCCCATTGTCTTAACAAGGGGACGTGAACTGTATGGAAGTAGCGCAAATCGGTTCATACACATTTACATTGTGTATGGAACAATGTGGTTTAATGTCCTGCTTAGATGTGAATGCTCTTCAGCCATTCATCTTGACCTCAGGTTTGCACTTGCCTTCATATTAAGGATCTAGGGTTTATCTCTCTAATTCCCATCCCCCCATGCACCTCCCCTCCCCCTCCATTGCCTGTTCCCCAAGCCACGCTCTTCCCCTCTTCTCCACTCATTTTCACCACCCTCCCCCCTCCCCTTCTCCCCAAATCAGCAAGTTGCTTTGAAGAACCAGCAACATAAGTTTGCTGCAGTTTAAATGCTTCATCATTATCATCGTGGATGACATGATGGGTAGATGCGAGTCATTCTTTGCAGTGATATTTAGCAACTCGCATTGGGATTTCCAAAGGACTTGTTGTCCGATGGTTTAAACCTCATAAAAGTAATAAGTTTCTGCATGGTCAACTACTGGATTTTAACTTTCTTCAAAATATCCTCTCTCATGTTGAGTATTGCAATAATCTGGTAGTTGCTCCGTATAGACCTAAATTAGTTTCTTCTGTCCTTGGCAATTTGGCCTAAGGGCAATTCTACATTTAATAATCAGAGATTCCTTCGATTTGGTCCCACTTGGACTTGGTAGAATGCACACAAGTGAGGCGATTGATAATCAGTGAAATAAAGCCCAAAATGAGTTTTCTCTTTTCTTTTTTTGGTTCCTTGCTTTAGCAAAAGGAACCTATGCAGTCAGGTTGGCGTGTGTGTGTGTGTATGTATGTATGTGTGTGTGTGTGTGTGTGTGTGTGTCTGTGACACTTGCTTGGGTACGCTCTATCTCAATAAGGGAATGTTGGATTGAGGCCAAACTTGGACTATAGATCCGCCATATGGAGAAGGTGTGCCCTATTGTTTTTGGTGCCCACAAAGGTCACCAAAGGTCAGTTATGGTCCAAAAACCGAAAATATTAAAACTGCAATAACTCCCAGTGCCAATGTGCGACAAGATTGATATTTTGGGACAAGTTGTGAACTGGTTAGGGGAGCATTTTCAAACTTAACGGTCATGTGATCCGAGGTCACCAAAGGTCAATTAATGATAAAAAACTAGTATTTTTGCAATAACTTGAGAACGAAATGTCTGTTAGGGTTGGGAGTTGCCTCAATGTAATCCAATTGTCGACCCGCATCTGGGTGACCCTTGACCTCAATTTGACCTCTGGTGACCTTTTCATGTTTTTGGGATTTTTACAGTTTTGATGCTATTTTCAGATGTCAAAGGTACCTTCTGATCATAAATGTCAATAGTTTGACCCCGTGTGACCTTTATGTGCGAAGTTATATGGGGTCAAAGTTTTTCGGTCGGAGTTAGGATGGTTGTACAGACTTTTCGTTTTGTTTTTTGGAATCAGGAGATTAAACTACATCTGAAACCAAGGTCAAAAGGTCAAAGGTCACATTAGAAAAAATGTGCTTATTTTGGGAGGAAACGAGCAAAAAAGAAAATGTTTGGTTTTGATGCTAGATTTGGATATCAAAGGTACCTTCCGATCAAAAATGTCAATTGGTTGACACCCGTGTGACCTTCGTGAGCGAAGTTATACGAGGTCAAAGTTAATTTTCAGACATTTAATGCAACAACTCCCAGTTCCGAGATGTGACATGGTTGATATTTTTGGACAAGTTGCAAATGGTATAGGGGAATATTTTCAAACTTAACGGTCATGTGATCCGAGGTCACCAAAGGTCAATTAATGTAAAAAAACTAGTATTTTGGGGGTAGAAAATGGGCACAGAAAAAAATGTTTGATTTTTTATAGTTTGATGCTCTAATTTAGGTCTCATCAATCAAAAATGTCAATAAGTTGACCCAAGGTGACCTTTGTATGTTAAGTTATATGAGGTCAAAGTTAATTTTCAGACATTTAGTGTAATAACTCCCAGTGCCAAGGTGTTACACAGTTGATATTTTGAGACAAGTTGCAAATGGTATAGGGGAATATTTTCAAACTTAACGGTCATGTGATCTGAGGTCACCAAAGGTCAATTAATGATAAAAAACTAGTATTTTTTGCGATAACGTGAGAACAAATTGTCCGTTAGGGTTGGGAGTTGCTTCAATGTAATCCAATTGTCGACCCGCATCTGGGTGACCCTTGACCTCAATTTGACCTCTGGTGACCTTTTTAGTGTTTTGTGGATTTTTACAGTTTCGATGCTATTTTCAGATGTTAAAGGTAACTTCTGATCATAAATGTCAATGGGTTGACCCCCGTGTGACCTTCGTGTGCGAAGTTATATGAGGTCAAAGTTAATTTTCAGACATTTAATGCAATAACTCCCAGTTCCAAGGTGTGACAAGGTTGATATTTTTGGAGTAGTTGCAAATGGTATAGGGGAATATTTTCAAACTTAACGGTCATGTGATACAAGGTCATCAAAGGTCAATGAATGATAAAAAACTAGTATTTTTGCGATAACTTGAGAACAAATTGTCCGTTAGAGTTGGGAGTTGCTTCAATTCAATCCAATTGTCGACCCGCATCTGGGTGACCCTTGACCTCAATTTGACCTCTGGTGACCTTTTTAGTGTTTTGATGATTTTTACAGTTTCGATGCTATTTTCAGATGTTAAAGGTACCTTCTGATCATAAATGTCAATGGGTTGACCCCCATTTGACCTTCGTGTTATTTGTTATTAAGTTATTTGAGGTCAAAGTTAATTTTCACACATTTAATGCAATAACTCCCAGTGCCAAGGTGTGACAAGGTTGATTTTTTTGGACAAGTTGCAAATGGTATAGGGGAATATTTTCAAACTTAACGGTCATGTGATCCAAGGTCACCAAAGGTCAGCTAATGTTAAAAAAGTAGTATTATGGGGGGAGAAAATGGGCAAAGAAAAAATGTTTGAATTTTTACAGTCATGCTCTATTTAGGTCTCACCAATCAAAAATGTCAATTGGTTGACCTCCGGGTGACCTTTGTGTGTGAAGTTACATACAAGTTCAAAAGTTAATTTTTTGACATTTAATGCAATTAAATCTCAATGCCAAGGTGTGACATGGTTGATATTTTGGGACAAGTTGTGAATGGGGTGGTGGAACATTTTGAAACTTAAAGGTCATGTCATCTGAGGTCACCATTGTTATCATATCTGTTGACACGCTTGTAGGTCTCTTATATTTCTTACATTTTCGACGCCATATTTAGATCTGAAAAGTGCCTTTTGATAAAAAATCTGATCACATTTTGTGATCACAAAAGTGTTGGCTATAGTGTTGGTTACTTTATGGGAACATGTAGGACCACAATTACTTGGACTATTTCAGCCCAATCTTGCTTGCTAATATTATGTGTATTGTCATATACCCCAAGCAAGGAACCACAGTGCCCTTGGGCTCTTGTTTAATAAAAGTAGTGGTGAGACTCCAAACGGTCATTAAAATCCTTCGTCTTCTTTTCAAATTGGTCTGTGCAAGCAAATTTGTAGATCGATTTGAAGATATTTACTGGAATGTTTGTTAAAGGCTTTTAAGCTTGAAGATGCAGTCTTTTATCCTCTTCTAGTTCTCCCCTCTTCCTGTTTTTCTCTTCATTTTTTTTGGTCCGTTTCAAAACTCTCTGAAGTAGAAACTGGTATGTGTCAAGTTATTTCTCGCTTCAGAAAACCCTTCTCATTATTAAAAGCAATTAACAACGATACCGAGCTTCGTTTCTAGGTGGGTAGGTCAAGAGGTCGGAGGGAGTGACTAAACTGTAAACAAGGAATGCCGTAATCGACCATTAAACTCTGAGGGACTGATTTCGGACCCAGGATACTATATAAAGTTAGCAGGGATTGGCCCAATAATGGACAGACAGCATTTGAATCCATCAGAGATTACTTCCAATTGGTTACGTAATTTAGATGAATGTTTGATGAGTCAACAGTTATAATTCTAGATTTGCTTAGAATTGGAGGGGCAGAAAATGTCAATCCTTCTCTGAACAGTTTTGAAGTTACTGTAGTTTACAAAGTGAGCTAAACAGGTAATGCTTTGTCATGAGTAATACACTTGAGTGGAATAGGGTCAAACTTTAGATTGTGGAAATGAGAATATTAAAGATGGGTTTGAAATCCTACAGGTAAAAGGAGAAAGCAGAATTGTGTTTGTCTCTTTCCTTTTCTGAGTGCCTACCAAGCACCCCACATACAGCTCTCTCCCCCCTCCCCTGCCCCTTCCTCAGGTATTTTGTTACTATACTACAAATAGTATGTTATAACCACACATTAAATTCTCTCCTCTGGAAACAGAATTAAATTCATTGCACATTATTTTGAGTCCCACTCTTTGGTATGAGATGAGTAGAAAAATTTAGAAAATATATCAGGGGGAACCCAAATTTGTCGCTATACAGTATATCAAGTTAACTAAAAGTATTATTAAACGAATTAACTACTTCTATACATTTTTCCTTTTGTTTGCATTAATCTCTTTTTCTTTCTTTGTTCTGTCACCTTAGACATTTTTTTGATCTTTTGGTCATCAAATTCCATTGATTTGACACAAAGATACCAAGTTTAACTAATATTAAGATTCTGTCTAGATTTTTGGCACATTTTGAACATGGGAGTAATCAGTTATTTTATTTGCCTTCCAGAAAGACAGACTTTCATTATATCCTAATCACATACAAAAATCAAATCAGAACTCGTCTAGACTGTCCTGCACTATTTTCATTCATGATTTAAAGCAAATCACGATAACCAAGCTACTTGTTCTGCATTCTTGTTTGGATTTTAGTATAAAATAGTAAGGAAACTTTTAAAAATATCAAACTGTTTAAAGCAATCTGAGCCTAACCAAAAAGTTTTGTGCTGTATTAAAAAGGCTCACTTGTCTTGATCAAACTGTGTAGGAAAAGGTTTGATTGAAGCGCTTGAAATTTAATCAAAAGGTATCATGCCATGCTACCTAGATAGTCTTTATTACACATTGCAGTTCAACATACAGTACAGACAAATAGCTAAAATGGTGCCCAATATTGCTTTTCCAGCTTCACTGGTACTTGAAAAGAATTTTAAACACATCTAAAATCTCTTTTGTTTATTCCTTCATTTTTAAATTTTTTTTTAATGCAATTGAGTTTCAGCATGGAGCTATTACCAAAGCTCCATGGTTTCAGTAACTACTTTGTCCTCTTATTAACACAATGTGATCATTATGCTCAAGCTCTTTAGCAAACACCAGATGACATTCCAAATTCTCACCTGTTCTGAAGGCCAATCCATACCATTCACAGGTACATTATGATGTCATCGCTCATTGTGATTTTAAACTCCACAAGAAAAAAAAACAATTTAATGATGAAAAATGATCCTTGTAACCAAGATTGTCGGAAATGTGATAATTCCTACGCTGCAACGAAAAGCCAACTCACCTATAGATTTCCCAAAGATAAAATTGTGCCAACTTTTTCACAGCACAGTTATAATCCCAAATTAATGCTGCTCAGTTTCAAACTGTACGTGTTCAGAGGAAGTCTGCTTGTGATTGGGAGAGCTGCTATTTGTAGTCCCGGCTGTGTCTACCACGTTGCTTCATGTGTGCTTGGGACTAGAGTCTATAAATAACAGCATTGAGTTGTACTATTACTCAATGTGTTTGGAAGTGGACTTTATTTTTGGTACATGAATATTCAGTGATATGAATACACACACTACTCAGTAAAATAATTCACAGAATTGAGATGTATCGTTGTTACTCAGGGTGTTTGAACTGGGCTTTATTTTGGGTATATGAATATTCAGTGAAATGAATATACACACTACTCAGTAAAATAATTCACAGAATTGAGATGTATTGTTGTTACTCAGGTTGTTTGAACTGGGCTTTATTTTTGGTATTTGAATATTCAGTGAAATGAATATACAGTACTACTCATTAAAATAATTGACAGAATTGAGATGTATTGTTTATACTCATTGTGTTTTTAAACTGGGCTTGATTTTGAAACTGAATTAGTCAGAGGGAATGAAAAGTGACATACACCGTTCATTAAATGGAATTCAGTTTAAAATTATGTAGACTTGTTATCTTTTATATTTAGCGACTTATGGCCAGGGACGAAAAATACGTATTTGTTAAATTGCCTCAAGTGAAATTTACTTTTTTTAGAACCTCGTCTTATCATGTATATCTACAGTACAGTACTGTGATATATATATACAAACTGAATTGAAAATTGAACCAGACTTTTCAACATAAAGTGGAAGTCACTATATTATATCAATTGTGATACAGTTTGGTTTGACAAAAAGAAAGTATTGGAGATCCCGACAGCAGTCATAAAGGGGTATATATAGTATGTGTTAGTATGTCAGGATATATCAGTAAATTATGGAAATTAATAGTACCAGACAGGTATGCAGGTATAATTGTGGATTTTAAAACTATAAAGTAAAGTAAAACTGTTAGCAAACTGCTTATCCACTAGAGAGCCTTTGTAAGAGAATGTGTAAAAGTAAGTTGGTCTGACGTTTCGATCCTAGCAGGATCTTCTTCAAAGGCTAAATGACAAGATTTTAAAACTAGTGTAACTTTTGTTTCAATACCAACTTGTATTTAGCTGAATACAAAATGATTTCACCTCATGATCTGCCCAGTTATCATCATTGTTGACTCAAACAGGAGTGTACATACTATACAACATAAATGCTATATTTAGCAACTTTGTAGTGGCAACCCGTAGGACATCTGCTCCCGTGCCACTATAACGGGTAATTAGACATTTCCTCATTCTCAACATTTTCCTAAATGTTTCCAGACTCCGGGGGTGGTATTTAATAATCCATCACCGGTGAACTTTAAATTAGTGTTGTATTACATATTACTGTCACTATTAGAGAGCATTTCACTCGGAAATCTTCCTTCATGAATAAAAAATATCTTAATGTTACCATGGTAACAATTTAATATTTACTGTGTACCATATACTGTGAACATGAACTCATTTCTTTCAAACTTTCATACAAAAAATTATTTCACTAATATTGGAAATTTTTTTAATTTTTTTTTTAAATTATTTGGACCAATGTTGGATACCTATTTAATATATGTATCACAGTTGATCATACTCCAATTGCTACTAAACCAATAATTAACTTTGCTCTTCTCTAACGTATTTGCAAACTCCATTTGCACTTTCCATCCACCTACTATTATCCTGCATGACAGGAAATGTTTAAGCTCCACCCCCTTCATTTCTACTTCCGGGGCACCGCCCACTTTCTCCGTCTTTGCAATACACCAGGTGTACTGTACCATTCAGAAGTAAGGCTGTGTCATGTTTAGCAGGATTTCTGTCCAAAAAGACTTAAGTATTTTAAATCATCTATATTTATATCCAACTCATTAATGGATTGTTGATTGCCATTCATTTTAAGGAAAACTTGTTTGATTTATCAAGTGAATGCTTTTGCTCTAATATATAATTTCTTACAGTTGTTCTGATTTGCTCACAGTATTTTTGCAGCATTCATAATCACTGCCTCCCTCAAGAGATCTAAGTTTGCTTAAAAGTTATTTCCTGATTCCTTGTAACCCATTCATGATTTAAAGTTGACATTTCATTTGGCAATAAAGGAAGCAAATATGTTTTAAATGAAGTATTTACACATTGAGCAAACATTTTTGTTATGTGCACTAACCCAAATACAGAAGGCCATAACGACCTAGTAACAGAGGTACCAAATTGTGTTGAGTCATTGCTTCCATAACTTGTAGAGTGTATTCAATTTTGCATAAAAGTGGTCAGATCAGAGAATATGATATAGACTTCTCACAAAGTACAGATGATTTGTATGTTGTAACATGTTGCTCCTACAACAACATATTTTGTTGCCCAACCATCCCCCCCCCCATCCCCTACCTATATACCTCCTTCATCCTCCCCCTTCAAAAATAAGCAAAACCTAACTATAATTGTTATAAGTTTGTTTGTATATTTTTCGTCTGGTTCTATCAACCTCTAAATTTATTTTTGGTCAACCGTTGGTGGCGATCTGAATTAGACAATTCAAGATTCTGCAAGAAAAAATAGTTGGGAGAAGAGGTGTATTGAAAATAAGTATGTAATCATAGGTGACCAGTTTTAGATATTTTATAGCAGAATTGAAATGATACTGATCAAAAAGTTAAGGGGGGGGGGGGATTTGAGAAAATACAAGGAAAATTCAACCAGTGGAAGTGCCAGGGTTTCAGAAGCCCTGGTTGAAGAGCAAGGGTTGGGCCCCTCAAACTTCATCTCAACATCCCCTTGACACAAAGCCGAAAATGTAAAACCACAGAAATCTGACTAGCTATATCAATTGACTGGCAGTTTTGATCCAATTGCTGAAAATATCAGAAGCAACCTTGAGGGACATTGGGGTCCCTAGTTCAGTGAACCTTCTTTGCCTATGAGTTCAACTTCAGTAATATCAATACTGTGTTCTCTCCAGGTTATGATACATAGCTTGGGCTGAGACCATTTGATATTCTTAGTTTTTTTCTGATTTTGGTTCCTACACTGCATAATTCATTTGACAAAGACATTTTTACTCAAATTTAACAACTTAGAGACAATTGAGGTATAAATATTAATTAATAATTATTGTTTGGTACTGTGTAAAGGGTTCTTGCAGTTATTGCACAGTTGAAAGCCAAGTTTTGACTATCAGGAAGGGTAAATAGTCTCTTTTTGAAATTAATTTAATATCATCTTGAACTTCCTTTGAAAGGGACCAGACTTGAAAAGTTATCTTACTTCTGGTCCCACTGCCTCTTTGCTATACCTATGTATTAAGAAATGTTCTTCATTGTGATTTAATGGCAGAAATAAATGAAACGACAACTATGCTTCATATTTCATATTGAGACTAGTTTCGTTCCTTTTAGTATTAAGCTGCACCTAAATGTTTGCTCTGGTGTAGTACTAGGCTAGTATTTGTAAAACCTGAATTACCCTTAAAATAAACTTTTTAGAACTAAAACACACAAAAAAATGGTTAGCCATGGTGAAGTTTAACTTTTCGTATTACTGTAACTTTCATAGCATTCTGAGTGAGGTCTATACTACCATACAATTGATACAAATTTATCTTTCAAAATTTCTAAAAGACTTGTTGATGTAAAACCATCATGAAAATTGTGTTTTGGCAAAATTTAAGCATTTCTTTTTTTGCAGTCTAAAGTATGAGGGAGAGAGAGATAAGCTTTAAGGTATACAATTGATTTTGCATATTAAAAGTGCATTATAACCGATAATCTAATTTACAGCGGACGGAATGAAATATTTAGGTCAGCTAAATAGTGTCCACTTTTACGTAAAATCAATTTAACTCCCTTTTCTTCACTTTTTTTTCCTTGTTTTGAGATTCACACAGATTAGTCCAATGTTAGACCTAAAAGGATTTTTTCACAGGATTTTAAAATTGAAAGTGTGTTTGTGAGTTTGTTAGATTTAGAATCAATTGGTAGAAAGTGGAAAATGTTGTTTACAATTAGTGACTCTGCGATGAATTTGATTTGATCTGCAAATTCTTCACCGCTGGAACAATTTGTATTGTTAACATTCAACTAAATGTCAAAAGCAAATTGAAAACTTCCCAAATTTTATCAAGCGCTACTTCATCATATGAACTGAACATTTACTAGTCACAGAAAGACCTATATAGATACCGTTATGGGGATTAAATATCGGACAGCATCGCAAAACTGAAGTCGGTAAAATGCTATAAATAGCTTTCACTTTCCACAGTTAATACTTGCTAAAATCTGATCTGATCAGAACTCATTACAATTAATTAATTTTAAATTTTGTGATCAGTTGAAAATGATTTCTTTTTATCCTCTTTTAATAGTAATTACAAATTTGTGTTTCATTTTTTGTTCATTTCAGCATAATGCCCCAATACCACAAGGTGGGCGTGGTAGCATCCAGTTTGTGACACAGTACCAACATTCCAGCGGGCAGCGCAGGGTCCGTGTGACCACACTTGCCAGAAAGTAAGGGAAAAAAGAAAACTTCTCTCAACCTCTGCTACCTGCAAACATGTTCATAGTTTATTGGGAACAGTCACAGTGAGATATGGAAGGTGTTCTATTTGTAAGAGGGGGTAATATGAATGGGTCTACCTCACTCCTCTCAATACCTGTCTCTCCTTCTTGTACTGACACTCTTCCACAAATCTAGTTCCACAGATTGGTATCTCTGTACAATACTCCCCTTCCCCACTCCTCCCCCCATCCCCCACCATTTCCTAACCCTTTATATCTGTTACGTTAAACTTCTAAATTTTGTTTACAGTACCAAAACTGTGCTCTACATCACAAGCGAACACAGAAAGATAAAAATGGATAAATATGTAGAGTTGCTTGTCTCTGGTCAGTGATTCAAAGAAAAGTTCCTTGTTAGAACTTTTAATTTTAATTTATTAATCCTGCATGATTCCATCAGTTCATATACCACCTGATAATAACCATTTGATGAGTGATCTGCTGCCTATTTGATCTGTGACCTTTGACACAGCTCATGTACTTATCACTTTTAGTGAGGGCAGCACTCTTAAACTGACCCGTTGCATTGTCTATTGTACTCTGTTGCAGCAGAGTGTAAGAGAGCATTTACCAGACAGTTTATTCTGCCTGACCATGACAGGATGTTTATCAAATAGAACATTTTCATCATAAAAGTAGATTTTATGATTGATAATTTAAATATGTTTGCATCAACAACCAGTTGGTCATTCTTAGTGAATCATTCTTAAAAGTTACTCATGTGGGGATGTGAAATATCATAGTGGAGATTTACTGCCGATCAATGATTTTGATTGAATTCTCATTAGAAATTTAGCATATATGATACTAACTGAGGAAATTTGACAATCAGCTCTAGGTATAGCAAAAAATTAAGTATCTCTTCTTTTTAACTCAACTGCTACATAAGTATCTCTATCAGATAGACCAATGATGATAGTGATTGGGTTTTGCTTAAATTCTTGTTGCACACAGAATGGTTAAAGTCAGTAATATGCATTCAACATTCAGCAAAAAGTCTAAATAAACTGAATAAATTTCAGTTACTTATTTATCATAGCAACAAAGTAGGCCATTCATTTTCAAATAGATGTTACATGTTTTTTTCAACTTTGGACTTCAATTTTCCATGATTTAGGTTCAACATTCAACACATACCATTTCACTATATTAGAATTCCCATTCAACACATACACTTTACCTACACTAAAATTCCTGTTCAATACATACACTTTACCTACATTAAAATTTCCATTCAACACATACACTGTACGTACACTAAAATTCCCGTTCAACACATACCCTTTACCTACACTAGAATTCCCAGACAACACATACACTTTACGTACACTAGAATTCCTTTCACAACATACACTTTACCTACACTAGAATTCCCATTCAACACATTCACTTTATCTACATTCAATATCCCTTCAACATACACACTCTACCTACACTACTGTAGGTCTGTCGAGAGTTTTGTCTTGAATTTGGTAGTACAGTACGTATAAGACAAAGTTGCATATAGTTGAGGACAATTTTCTGAGAGTAATTAATTTTGTTTTTGAAGGGAAAAATGGAAATGATATGATAATGATATGACATCATTATCAATGCACTACCAAACTCATCAATCAACCAAACTCGAAAGGGCACAAAATTTTGAATTTGGCAGGCTACTGAATAAATTTATCAGGGATTCGGGTAGAGGGTTGGGGTGCAAGCCAATGGGAGTAGAGGGAGGGGTGAAGGCAAATGGGAGTATAAGGTGGGGTTACGGCAAATGGGAGTAGAGGGAGGGTGAAGGCAAATGGGAGTAGAGGTGTGGGGCACAAGGAAGGGTGTTTGGAATTGTCGCGACTTGAAAGGACAGAACATGAATTGTCTCTCAGAATGTAGTCCATTTCGAGACCTAAGGTAAAGTAAGGACCACCTGATAAGGGTGCAGTTGTTGCGCTGCAGAAAAAAACTAATATGTTACTGTACGTTGATCATTGGAGAGATAACTCACTGTTATGTTTCTCTTTATGTGACTTGATTATAGTATCTATGGTAACTGTGTGATAGAAAATACTGTACTGTGTCATTTCATAGGATACAGGTGTAAACTTTTAGCCAATATTACGCAAGTAATGTATTTAAAAAATCATGAAAAAGTCATACAAAGAAACAGCTCATATTGGCAATGAAATCAACCTGTAATCTATACAACCTATGTCACTTTATCATTTTCCATGAAGCATTTTGGCCATCAGTAAACATCCTATAATGTTTGTTCTTAAAAACAACTTTCTCCTGACAAAGTGGTCATGATCCTCTCCTGTGTGCACATGGAGATAGTTTTAACCGGTGTTCTAAGGAAAAACATTCAAACAGCAAATGTATGAATTTTTGTTTGTCAGGGCAGGTCCAAGCTATTTGCACTGTGACGTACGGGACATTTCAGAGACTTAAATGTGTCTAAAAGTTATAAAAAATCTATTTTCCAGAAACTTTTCAGGTTTTCATATTTGTTATTGCTGCTACTTTATTAAAAACTCATGAAGATTTCCTACACTTGCTTTAATTAGGTCCCATCTTAATTAATGTACAGTGTGACGTACGGGACCAGAGAATTTTGTGTTTTTTTTGCTAAAGAGCAATGCTGAAATCCCTCTGAAATTAGGAGGGCAGTGATCAAGCTGTTATAACTAGTGAATAGCCTAACCTTCCAAGGGCTAAGCTGTAACATATTAGAAAAAAATATGAAGCCATTCCAGTTCAGTGATTACACAAATGAAAATTGTCCTGTGACGTACGGGACATGTGACGTACGGGACAATTTGTCCAAATAAAAATTGACTATGAAAACTCATATTTTTATTCCTGAATGTACCATAACAAGCTGATTTCTTCATAAAAACATTCATTTGGATATGCCAGAACAATGTCATTGGTAATTTAATGCCATATTTCCTTCTTTCGGGGATCGAAAAGAGCAGTGACTGTACTTGTGAGATCATTCCACTACATAAAACATGGAATGCGTAAAGTATAAATCTACTCTACACATTCATCAAATACTCATAACATCAATTCTAGCTTTGTTAGACCACAAATGATCCAAGATGCAAGTTTTGGTGCAAAACTGTTTTGGTATATATACTGTACAACACTGTATCATACTCCCCACTATTGACCCTCAAGTTGAAATATGATCCATCCCATTCAAAACATACCAAAATGTCCACAGTAACATCCACATAATGTCCATCTATGAAACTAGTACAACAAAGAAAACTCTATAGACCTAATACTGGTTACCAGACCAAATACTCATAACATCAATTCTAGCTTTGTTAGACCACAAATGATTCAAGATGTAAAGTTTTGATGCAAAACTGTTTCGGTATATATACTGTACAACACTGTATCATACTCCCCACTATTGACCCTGAAGTTGAAATATGATCCATCATATTCATTACATACCAAAATTTCCACAGTAACATCCACATAATGTCCATCTATGAAACTAGTACAACAAAGAAAACTCTATAGACCTTATACTGGTTACCAGACCAAATATATACTCATCATAACATCAATTCTAGCTTTGTTAGACCACAAATGATTCAAGATGCAAGTTTTGGTGCAAAACTGTTTCCAGTATATACTGTACAACACTGTATCATACTCCCCACTATTGACCCTGAAGTTGAAGTATGATCCATATCCCATTCAAAACACCAAAATGTCCGAGGTAACGTCCACGTAATGTCCATCTATGAAACTAGTACAACAAAGAAAACTCTATAGAACTATGGTTACCAGACCAAATACTCATAACATCAATTCTAGCTTTGTTAGACCACAAATGATTCAAGATGCAAAGTTTTGGTGCAAAACTGTTTTGGTATTTACTGTACAACACTGTATCATACTCCCCACTATTGACCCTCAAGTTGAAATATGATCCATCCCATTCAAAACATATCAAAATGTCCACAGTAACGTCCACATAATGTCCATCTATGAAACTAGTACAACAAAGAAAAGTCTATAGACCTCATACTGGTTACCAGACCAAATAGTCATAACATCAATTCTAGCTTTGTTAGACCACAAATGATTCAAGATGCAAAGTTTTGGTGCAAAACTGTTTTGGTATATTGTATACTGTACAACACTGTATCATACTCCCCACTATTGACCCTCAAGTTGAAATATGATCCATCCCATTCAAAACATATCAAAATGTCCACAGTAACGTCAATGTAATGTCCATCTATGAAACTAGTACAACTCTATAGACCTAATAATAATTATTATTATACAAACTCATGAGTGATTGTCCTCTGCAAAAATTGGGCGAGCAAAACTCTACACTTGTAACTAAAAATCTCAATGTCTACTATCTAAGTTCAGGACACAAGAACATTATTGCACAGTCATGATAGTCACACTTCACAATAGGCCTACGAAATGTTGAAATGCAAACTCAACATTCTTGAAGTCGTCCTCATTCAACGTCAATGTTGAATAGCATTGTAGATGATTCTGTATCCCACACACACACAACAATTGACTTCCCGATAGTATATTGAACAACACCTGGGCTGTTGGTGGTCATCAGTCAATGGTTTATTTGAAGCCATGTTGTGCTCTTCAGGCATGCAGGGATTATAAGTTGCAACTACCATCTTTCAACAAAATAAATTGGTAAGCATTGGAAGGTTTCCAGTAGAGGTCCCCATTGGAGCCCATGCATGTTTATTATGTATAAATACAGGGTTTCCCCCACACTAAGTCCCGTACGTCACATTTTGTCCCGTACGTCACATTTTTAATTTTGATAATTAGATTTGCTGTGAATATTTTTTCTATTTTTTTGGGATGGATTTTGTTGAACAATGTTCTTAATTAGAACTTAACAGAATATCACCAAAAAAAAATTGTTCGTCCATATCAAAACTTGAAAAAAAGTGCTGAAAATTGTGACGTACGGGACATCAGTATTTGGACAGTAGCTAATTAGCATATTTAATTGATGAACCCCCAAACATAATATGTCAAAATTATTGGAAGGAAGGGTGTATCATGTCCCACATAACTTATATTCAATAAGTTCATATTGCTGGCAGCGAAATAGGATTCCAAATGTCCCGTACGTCACACTGCAACTTGAATTTATGCAAATTAGCTGGCTGTAATTGTTCGAATAGGCAAAAAAAAATTAAAAAATTATGAAAATCTGAAACTTCAATAATTCAGCTTTAACATGACACCACATTTAGGGTGCTTCAGTAAAGTTTGAAATTTGGCTTCTAGGGATACAATAGCTTGGACCTGCCCGTCATTGTTAATTGAATATGAAATTTCATTGGGTTTGATGGTAGTGCCGTTTGCTCTTTCAGATCTGTAATATGAATCAATTAGTAATACAGTTATTATCTATTGAAGATTGAAAATATGACGATCAATCGTGTGTGGTTGGTTTATATCCAGAGATATCCAGGAACTCCTTCACCATGGTGTTAATGTAAAAAATTCATTGTAGTATAAGAGATACAGCACTCTGTGGCGGTTGAGGTGTGTCTGCCATGCCTCATGCATGAAATGACTAGATGTGTCAAAGCTCTGTGGACTGGCCCACTGTAAAATATTTGTATATTGGCAGTAGTAAACGAATCTTTCATAAACACAACTGGTTTGACACGTCAATAGATCTACGTAGGACACTGTGAGATAGAGCAACTCCCTTTTTGCATTTTTGACCTATGTGTTTGGTCAATATATTTTGAATATTAATTGACAAAACTTTGGGTCTACTTGAAGGATACTGAGCCGATGGCTTTGGTTGTTTCGGCAATGTTCTGGGAAACTTAGGGGTTCCCAAAGAGAGATTTAGAATTATCGGAAAGCATAACTTTCCTTTAGTTTTGGAGTGTATACATTTTGATCTATATGAGAAAACCCTGATTTACAAGATTTTAGGCGGCAGATACCAAATGTAGAAAAAATTGACTACCCTCCATATCCATAAGCCCACAGGAAATACAAGTTGTATTTAAAAACAAGTTGTTGGCTAGGTTGACAAAGAAAGCAAACGTAATAAAACATGACAAAATGAATTAAGAACACATTAATGCTCCAGTGAAGTGAACAAAATGTGAGCTACTCGGGAGCTACTCGGTCGTTTGTGATTAAAAAAATTATTGAAAATTTCTCTCAAAATCAGCCTGATGTAATCTACAGACCATTTGCAATAACTTGCAATAACGCTTTAATAATTGAGAAATGGTATGAGGAAAAAATCGAAAATATCAATTTTGCAAAAGAGATAACAGTAGATTTTGCTGGTGAGCTGTTCTGGATTTCCCAGAAGATCTTTCAAAAAAGTCATTTTTACTACCTTTTTTGCAATCTGACAGCTGGGCCGATGCCGCGACTCAGATACAGCACATTGCAGCGGGATACGACCAGGAAGCCTCGGCCGTGGCCATGGCACGTCTGGCGGCCTACAAATCAGAACACGAGGAAGGAGCAGATGTCTTGAGATGGCTGGATAGGATGCTGATTCGTCTCTGTCAAAAATTTGGAGAATACAATAAGGAAGATCCGATGTCCTTTAAATTTGCGGCAAACTTCTCTCTTTATCCACAGGTAATTTGAAAGTTATTTTTAATCTTCACTCATACCTCCCTCTACCCATCCTCTCCCTCCCTCACCGATCCTCCCCCTCACTCGATCATCCTTCCCCTACCCATCCTCCCCTCTCTTATCCTTCCCTCACCCATCCTCTCCCTACCTCACCCATCCTCCCCCTCACTCATTCATCCCTCCCTCACCCATCCTCTCCCTACCTCACCCATCCTCCCCCTCACTCACTCATCCCTCCCCCACCCATCCTCCCCCTCCCTCCCTCACCCATCCTCCCCCTCACTCATCCTTCCCTCAGTTATCCCTCCCCCACCCATCCTCCCCTCCTTCCCTCACCCATCCTCCCCCTCCCTCAATCACCCTTCCTCCCCCTCCCTCACCCATCCAAGCTTCCCCTCCTTTATATCTATTGCTAGTGACTTCTATGAGTCTCATCTTGCCTTTCCTTTTGTAATAGTTCATGTTCCATCTGAGACGTTCTCAGTTCCTACAAGTCTTCAACAACAGTCCAGACGAGAGTGCTTACTATCGCCACATGCTGAGCAGAGAGGACCCAACCCAGTGCCTGATTATGATACAGCCCATCCTCTATGCGTATTCCTTCAACGGTACAGAGGTGAGCCCTTTTTCATGATAATGATGATGATACCGTCTTTAGTTATCTCGATCTTAAAATGACTGTAGGAGAGCAAAAAGAGGTATATCTTTTATACCAGTGAAATCTGCCTTGATTTTGCCTGTGAACACAAAGAGTGTCTCATTCTTATGAATATAAAAATGCAAATAGATAATCAGTCAAAAATGGCCATAAAATTTTGTTTCAAGATTATGAAACTTAGTGACCAGTTAGCATATCTAGCAGTTTTTGCATTGCTATGTAGTCCAAAAAACCAGCATTTGGTCAAGAATTCTGCCAAACCTAGTGAGTTTAAATCCAAATAAGTTTGCAATTTATCAAACTATGATATTCTCCTAAATTTTTGTTACACCAAACAAAAGGATTAGAAAAAAAATAATTTTTCCATTCATTTCTCAAATATTTTGTCACTTGCAAACTCTTTATATAAGTAATGATCACATATGAAGTGCAAACAGCAAAACTTAAAAATAAGAACCTTTGACTTTCTCTTCATTAATTGAAAAAAATGGTTACTGGAGTTTAATGGAGAATGGCTATAAAAACTCCTAATGCTCCTTTAAAGAAAAACTTGTTATCAAATCTCCAATTGTAAATGTTCCTCTAAAATGAAATATATACTCAAAATCCCCAACAGACTTATAAAAGTCAAGGTTAGGTTATAAACTTCATACTTTGCTTTGTAAATCCACCAAACTTATTGCAAGAATTAACGACAACTGAAGCGATAACGAGAGCCCTCTCTTATCAGATTGGAATTGAAGATCATTTTGCAAAGGCAACAGAAATTGTTGCCAAAATTGTAATTTGTTTTACTTTTAAGAAAGTGAGCTTTTAAGAGAATTTCATAGTTTGTACTTCACTAAATGCAAAACTGCAATCTGGAAAATAAAAGTTGGTCGAAGTAACCCTAGCCATATATTGGTTTAGGTCAAAGGTTACCTAAGGTCAACAAAGTCCAAAACTTCAAAATGTTGTTACTTTTTATAACCACTAAAGAAAACCTTGGTGTTGATCCCCCCCCCCCTTTTTTTTTTTTTTTTGGTGATGGCGATGGTCAAACGTCCACGAATGTCGTTAAGTACACCACCACAGCTTAAACCTCAGTTTTTTTGATGCAACATTGAGGCAAGTTTTCAATTGTATTTCATCGCCTCATCTTATTAGCAATATTTTTATTCTTATACAGCCTGTACTCCTTGATAGCAGTAGCATCCTCCCAGATAGGATTCTGCTTATGGATACCTTCTTCCAAATTCTCATATTTCATGGAGAGGTGAGTGAGATGTTGCATTTACATTTATAAGAGCTACTTGAGTGCAGGTAGTTTCAGAATGAAGCTTGTTGAGCCAAGGAAAGTGTACAGCCAATAGTGCTATCTAGTGTTACCAGAATTTTCTATTCTATTTTCTAGTGTTAAACTTTATATCTAGTTTTAGTTTTATCTATTCTATTTTCTAGTGCTATTTAGTGTTACCAGGATTTTCTACTGTATTTTGTAGTGTTGTCTAGTGTTATCTAGTGTTAGTGTTATCTATTCAATTTTCTAGTGTTACCAGTAGTTTCTATTCTAGTGTTATTCTAGTTTTAGTGTTATCTATTATTTTCTAGTGTTGCCAGGATGTTCTATTCCATATCTAGTGTTAGTATTATCTATTTACCAGGATTTTCTACTGTATTTTCCAGTGTTACTGTTATCAGATTAATTTTCTAGAGTTATTTAGTGTTACCAGGAGTTTCTATTCTATTTGGTAGTGTTACCAGGCTAGTGTTAGCACTATCTATTTATTTTCTAGTGTTATCTAGTGTTAGTATTATCTATTTATTGTTATCTAGTGTTGCCAGAATTTTCTATTCTATCTAGTTTTAGTGTTATCTATTTTGTCTAGGGCTATCTAGTGTTACCAGGAATTTCTATTCTATTTTATAGTGTTAGCAAAATCTTTTTTTTTTTCTAGTGCTATTTAGTGTTACCAGGATTTCTGTTCACTTTTTTAAGTGTCATCTAGTTTTAGAGTTATCTATTTATTTTCTAGTGCTATCTAGTGTTACCAGAATTTCTATTCTTTTTTTTAAGTGTCATCTAGTTATAGTGTTATCTATCTATTTTCTAGTGTTACCAGTGTTTTCTATTTCTATCACATTTCTGGCTTGTTACAACTATTCTGCTGATAAAGGCAACTGCTTTATGAATGTTTATATCTTGTTTCTTGCTGTAATTATCACTGGTACTAAACAAACAGTAAATATTCATATCTACTTTCACAGTTTGTAATCTGGTATAAAGGGCAAGAAAAAGTTGGCCACTCATCACAAACATTTATTTGTAAGAAAAAACACCTGCAAAATCAACCATCCAGCAACAAATTTGTTTGCAACAAAGTCAACATTAAAAAGTTGCAATGATGCAGTGTTACATACTTATGTAATGTTTTCCCTGATTCTAACTTGTTTGGCGAACAGAAAAACTTCCTTCAAAAGCAGCTGTTCTCTCCGAACATAAGCAAAGATGTCAATACTAGAAAAGGACCATCTTGCATAAAATAGATGGATTTAAGGTAATCAAATATGCCAAAATTATTTATTCTCTGGTAATGATTAACAGCTGTAGTAGTACTTATTTTTTTCTCTCTTGTTCTTTATTTCTTCAGACCATTGCAGCTTGGAGGAATCAGGGATATCATGAGCAAGAGGGCCATGAAAACTTCAAGCAGCTCTTGAAGGCTCCTGTCGACGATGCCCAAGAGATCCTGCAGAATCGTTTCCCCATGCCTCGTTATATTGACTGTGATCAAAGCAGCAGCCAGGTTGGTTGATTATTATATAATAATAATAATAATAAAAGTAAATAAGTTCTTAATATAGCGACAAATACCAAAAGGCCTCTTGGTGCTTTACAAAACCTAAAAAAAATTAAAATTAAAAAGACAGAGAAATCAAAGGAATAAAAAGTCTAGAAAACACATAACGAAAATTAAACAGTATGTAAAATACGAACATAAAATCTAAAAACACAAGAAGACTATAAAACAGAGCAAAACCTATAAAAAAATTTAAAAATAGGATAAGCACATAAAATAGAGTTGTACAAAAGTCAAAGTCTAGATAAAAACACGAGTATACAAAATTGACAAAATCACGTTGAGAAACTAAAAAGATGGGTTTTTAAAATTTTCTTAAATATGGCGAGAGGTTTGGCAGTCTTCATGTCGTGTGGTAGGTCGTTACAAAGCTTCGGTGCAGCGACCGAGAAAGCGCAGTTATTATTAAGTCACCCATGCTCTCATACTCTCATACTTCCACTGAACAGTTACATATACAATAGTTTCTCACATTAATAACTTCTGTTTGTATAGATTTTGTATTGACTTGTACGACTCACACTGTTTCCAATTTTCGAAATGAATCAATCAATCAATTAATGAATGCAGCCAGCAATTGGCTTAAAGAAGAAGTTGCTGGTAGAGAGGGGGGGGAAAAAAAGACATTTTTAATGGACTTTCTTGTGTTTGAATAGTATGTTTTCTAAGTCACCCTCATGCTGCGATACTTACACTAATCACCTACAAGCCAAGAGAACAGCCCATTAGCTCTCAGCTACAGCTGTTAGACCTGCCTTTTGAGCCTTAAAAGGTTTCCAGTTGATTTACCTGATCAATGAGTCATATATCATTTCTCCACACTTTGTTGGCTTTGTTGGAACCAAATAATGAGATATAGATATTTGTCTTGGGGGGGGGGGGCAGTTTCCTTACCAATTTTGGATGTAGTTCATTTATTGCTCCATAATCAACATAAACGACTTATATATATTATGAGAAAGTAGATGATAATGATACATATATTAACTGTAGGATGAAGAATATGATCATGTAATATATATTCATAACAAGATAAAAGTCTAATATATATATTAACTATATTATAAAGTAGATGATAGTGTAAATTATATAAACTGTATGATCAAGTAGATGATAATGTAATAAATATTCATATTAAAGTAATATATATATTAACTGTAAGACAAAGTAGATGATTATGTAATATATATTAACTGTATGATAAAGAAGATGATAATATAACATATATTCATAACAACATAAAAGATTAATTTATATTAACTGTATGATAAAGTAGATGATAGTGTAATGTATATTAACTGTATGATAAAGTAGATGATAATGTAATATATATTCATAACAACATGAAAGAGTTATATATATATATATATATATATATATATTAAATGTATGATAAAGAAGATGATAATGTAATATTGTAGGTAAAATAGTTTATATACCACACAAGCAGTGTAGTTACGTATTGTTCAATGATGGCCTAAGGTGGAATGGCAGAACCGGTGTGACCAACTCTCTCTCACATTCTCCTCATGTCTTAGGTTCCTATCCCACCATACATAATGTTGTTGTGATATATATGTGTTTTAAAGACCAAAGTGTCAAGGAATGAAATGCCCTCGCAGTCCTCGTAAGCTTGACAAGAAGAAACTGATAAGGAAACAATTGTCTCTCCACTGTTTATCTCCTACCTCTCCTCTTCCCCTGTTGGTTTCTTTCTTTCTTTTCTCCATCCCTTGTCTACTAATCCCCTTACATGTATCTCGTTGTGTTCACCATGCTCATTAACCTGTCTGTATTCTGTGTGTGTTTTTGTCCCTTCTGTTACTGTTACTTGTCATTTAGCCTTTGGAGAAGATCCTGCTAGGACCGAAACGTCAGGCGAACTTACTTTTACACAAGAAAACAATTAAATAACAAACATGAGAACCTTCCCTCCATGAATCTCACCCTTTCCTTAAGGGGAATGGATATTTTACTTTTGAATTTTTGGTTGCTGCAATATATGTAGCGTAAATACTAAAGTACAAAACTTTTAAGGGTCTTTGTTGCAGGATTTGAAAGTTAATTAAATAGTCTTTATTGCTGCCTTCTGTATTATTTTCTTTTCTCTGTTTTTTAGCATTCTTCTTCTTCTTCTTCTCCTTCAAATTAATGAACTCATTTTGATATTTGTGTTCTGTTTCACACACAGGCTCGCTTCCTGCTCTCTCGCGTGAATCCATCGCAGACTCATAACAGCATGTATGCCTGGGGCGGAGTAAGTCATTCTTTTCTTCCCGGGAATGTTTTCTCGGATTAATTACTTCTGTCGTAGATTTTGGCTTTTTAATATTATCTTGAATAACTAACTCTGCTGAGTAACAGACATTTTCAAAGGACTGTTTTGGGTTTTGAATAGTATGTTTCTAAAGCATGATCTATGATCAATATGCTCTCCGTTTTCTTACTTCGGTCTCTAACTAATGCAAGATTGCTTTTGGCAGTCCTTTGAACATGAGCTGTACACATTTTGGTTCTGTTAACTTTTGTTCAAATTTATTTTTTTCTTGCTGACAGAAAATTGAAAAGCACGGAACTGATCAATTTGAAGCGGCTTTAAACTAGTCTTGATATATTGAAAGTGCCTCGTGTACTTAATTTCCTTTGTCAACTGCTAAAACAGTTCATGTAGAGTTCACACCTGTATATCCCCAACCAAACCAGAGATTCACCTTTTTTCTTCTTTTTTTCTCCTTTCTTTTTTTCTTTTCTCTTTTCTTTTTTTTTTCTTTTTTTTTTTTGGGTGATAAGTTAAATTAACCTACACCTTCATGTGGACGATGCTTAACCAATACCAATTTGTTAACATTTGTATATTTTTACAGGATAGGAGGGCGGTGCAATTTGTTAACATTTGTATATTTTTACATTATAGGAGGGCGGTGCTCCTGTGTTAACAGATGATGTCAGTCTCCAGGTCTTCATGGACCATCTGAAGAAACTTGCAGTGAGCAGCTCAACCTAGACGTCTCCTTCTCCTCCAACCTCTCTAATGGAATATTGTTCTAGATTCTTGCGCAGTCTTTGCGACGACACGAAAGACCTTGGCTTCAGATAGCCATCTCTGATACAGCTTGCCTCGAAAAAAAAAAAAGGAAAGAAAAAAGTGGTTTAGATGTAAGCACGATAAGTCCATTTTATCTTAAGGGAAATTGGAAGAAAAAACACACATTTCTGCAAACAGAGAACCTGTTGAAAAAGGCCCACTCTTTGTTTTGTCTCTTAGTTAGCTGCTGCCCACTATTTTGATCTACACGAACAGCGATGCCAACTCAAACGTTTGAGGCAGCATCAGTGTCAAGGTGGTGTTTGTGGTAGGTTTCCACTAAACTTACTGCTCATTTAACAAAAAAAACGATGCCTATCATGCTGTTTCATATTGATGTCTTGATTTTGTTTATTCATCATTCATTCAAATATTATCATTTGTGTTGTTAAAATGAGAATGAAAGTCTTGATGTGACAACACCTGCCCAGTACCATTTTATTAGAATCTTTCATCTGGGTTATTTTTCACAAAGTTTAATCCTAACCCTCTAAGAACAACAAAGCGTACAAAATCAATACGGTTTGTGAAGTTGTAGGGACAGTGGTCTGTCATATTCGATACTCCATCATTATGGTTCAGTAGCGCCCTCTGTAGATTTGATGTCATAAAAGCCTTGTATATTATCAAGTCAGCCCAGGTCAAACTGCGACCCAGCCAGCACAGTCAGCTAATAGTCTGCACGTACAGTAGGTTTTGTACATACGGTCTGCATTAGTAACATCTTCAGAATTTCTGGGAATATCACACAAAAATGTGATTTCTTAATCTGAGGTCTTGGTTCTAAATATTAACAAATAATACAAGTAAAAAGGTTAATCATCTCCTGACCCTGTCTCTTTAATTTCACTTTACAGGACACTGTCAGCTTCAGTAATGTTAGGCCTAATGTTTAACACTTTCTAAGTTCTCCGTTCGCATTGCCTTTTCTATCTGCTCACCTGTCTTGGGTTTGCAGTGGTTCAGAGTGACACACCCATTATAAATGGAGCGAGCTGTTAAGCCTGGAGAATAATATTTCTTAAAAATATATCAATACATCAAATTTAGTCTATCTGCGACCTATAAGTAACATTCAGGTCTACCTAAGCGATGTCTTGCCTACGGTAAAGAAGGAAGAAAAGAATTTTTTTTTTTAAATTTTGTTCACCATTAATAATAGGTATTAAAGAAATTGGCTAGAACTAGTGTATTTGGAAACATTGATAAAAGAGTGGCATCTGAACTGCTTGTATTTTAAAAAAATAATAATAATAATATTTTATTCATCAATTAATCTAACATATCAGGAATTCTATCTCCTTGCTAAACATTGTCAAATATTGTAAAGATATGACTGAGGCTATTCTCCAACTCATGACAATGGATCAAAATGAAAAAAAAAGTTTGTTTATTTAGACTGCAGTCTTTATATTTTAAAGGGTTTTTCAGGATGTTAATGTACTCGTCAGCCTTCTCACAAGATAGAGTAATTTACTGATTTGTGTGTTTCTTGTCGAGTTTAGGTAAGAAAATAGTGTGAAATTACACACTTTGACAACGGGGGAAATATTACATATAAATATCACCAATAGACAATATATTACTTTTCTTTTTTGGCTTTTTTTGGCTTCATGTAGGAACAAACAATTCTGTAATAATAGTGGTGATTCACAGTGTCCATCCCATTTCACCATTTACCAAACATCTACAGTATTGTGTAATACATGTATTTTATGTATTTATGTTCTTAAAGTACTTGAACAACCCTTTTCTAACTTGTCTCTCAGAAGGAGGCATCATTATCTTCTTTATTACGATGTTCAACAGCTTTCTTCTGTAATTTCATCTCATTGAAAATTGAAAATTACGAAATAAAAAAAGAAAAATTACATGCGCGTTTATTGTTACAAGCTGTCTTTAAGTACAATAACTATTTAAGTCCATGTTATTAATCATTAACTATCAGTTTCACTGGAAAACATCATGGATTGAGGCCTGAAAGATTATTAAATATATCAGATATTACTCCTTATACCATTCAAGTTTACTGTCTTATTTCTCTGTAATTTGAGCTGAGTTGAGTTTTGTATAACTCTAAGTACATTCTAAAAGATAAGTATGTTTAATATAAAACTCAAAAGGGATTTGTCATTTGAGGAGTGAGTCGAAGAGATTTGGCACAGAGAATTGTCACACAAACATCGCACATGGTTTTCAGTGTCCCCATAGACTAATGGGGGGAGGGGGCAGGGGGACACAAACAGAACCATCATGATTGACTTTGATGACACAGTTCTTTGTGTTGAACAACTTGCCCAGACAGCTAAAATATGAAATAAAGGGTGCTCCATTCAGGCGCGTAGCCAAGGGGGGGGGCGAAGGGGGCAGCCGCCCCCCCTTGAGCATATTTATTTTTTTTTTTTTAATGTTTTTATGATATCGCTAGTATTTTCAAAAGAGAAAATGCTAAGATGCAACTTACAAGGCCTGGGAAGTGCCATCTCCAGCGATCTGGGAGGCATTTTCAGCCAAAATTTTCTTGTACGCTTGGTGGCGCTACGCTTAGATAGTTTGCAATGCTGAATCTACAGTTTCGCCCCTCCCTTGGCAAATTCCTGGCTATGCGCCTGGCTTAAAAGTCGCGTGTGGGCAGCTGTCATTTTGTAAACTTGTGATGTCATAGAGCTACCAGGATCAGGGAACCGTTTAGTTTCTCTTTGTATATATTTTTATATTTTCAAGGTAAACTGCAAATCCCATCTCCAATACAGAATTAAAATATTGTAATAAAAGAATTGAAGCATGTGCCCCTATCAAAATCAGTCTGGGGTATTTATGTTATGTACTACCCCTCCCCTCATGCACACACACTGTTGAAATCCTTTGTACGTCAATGAGTCAAACAGGTCGCTAGAGGGCTTTGCCAAATATAACTGATAGATCACCCTCTACTCGAGAAAGCAAGGTCAATTAATTCTGTACACTAATATTGGTTTGGGTCTTGTCACTCCATTAGGTCCTTTTGGGTCAAAACTGCTAAAGCAGTAGTGTACAAAGCTATTGAAAAGTGAGAGGCAGAACACTGGTGGGGTTTGTTTGGATATTCCCTTGATGAAATTAATTATTGTAGTGCATTTTTATCTCCAAATTTCAACCATCTGCAAATTTCTCATTTTCCTGGAAAATGAATGAGTGAATGAATGAAGGGTTTATGCACAACTACTACTTTGTGGACAATAAGTACTGAAACCAAAATATAAATAAAGGCAGAAGTAAAGTTACATGATTTGATGTTTAATGTAAAGAGGGATTCATGATTATTAAATGAAATGTTTCAGACGCCTTATAAAAGAACCAATTTTAGGAATGACACAGAGTTCTATGGGAGGGGGGGGGGGTTAGAGCCACCTTAAGCTAATGAACGATTACTGAACTTAGTATAAAGTTTTCGGTTCGAGAACAATAGCTGTGGAGAGAGTGGAATTAACGTCTAATTCCTTAATTAAATAGGCGCTGAGCTACGTAGACATTGGTAGGACATGAGGATGATTTGAAATAAACTTCTCTCAGGGACACGTAACCAATGCAAATCAAGAAAAGGTCTGAAACAGGATTGCTCTCCTCTTTCTGTTAATGAGCTTAGCGGGCGAAGTTTTGAACAGATTGAAGCTTTATAAGAGGGGTAGATTGGACACCAAAATACAAACAATTACAGTAATCCAGGTCAGATAAAACCAAAGCAATGAAAATCTACAGATGATCAAAAGATAAGTAAGGTTTCAACCTTGTAATTTTACGAAGCGTGGAAAAACAAGATGAAACGGTACAGTGAACCTGTCAAACCACAAACTATTGTCAAGCCAAACTCCAAGAATTTACGGAACTGGCGAATATGATACAGTTATTCGTATTAATAAAGGTACCATCGATGGTAATGCTTTGGAGAACCGCATCTAGCCTTATGAGGATTAATTCAGTTTTACCAGGATTATTTCAGCAGTTTTACCGGGATTAAGACAAAGAAGGTGAGATCTCATCCATGTAGCTAAGAACATTGCTGTATGTCATGAGTAAGAACCCGAACTTGAAACTTAGAGGAAAAGGCTTTATATACCTGATAATCATCAGCATAACCTTCCATATGCATGTAAAAACCAAGCTTCTTAATTCCATCATAGGCCTATATACTACGAGCGAATATAAATATTAAACATTATCAGATCTTGTGCAGATCTTGGATGAATCCCATATGCAATATCAAGGTATTAAAAAATGTTAGAACCAACTTTGACTCTGAGTTCTACCGATAAGATTAACACCACTTATAAGCAGTACCTTGCACACCAATATCATGATAGAGAATATTAAGCACCTTTGAGATAATTAACCGTGTCGAAAGCATCGCTAAGATCAAGTAGTAACATAACCGAAGCAGTTTTTTTTTTCTCTCTTTATCAGAAGCAACCAAGAGATCGCTAACAATCTTTAAGAGAGTGGTTTCAGTACTATGACACTTTTTATAGCCAGACTGATGAGTGATATGAAGATTATTTATGTCCGTGTGGTCATTCAACCTTTTGAGGACTACTCTCTCAATAAGTTTGCCGACAAATGCAAAATTGGAAATAGTTCTATAAATGCTGAATTTTTATTTATCTAAACTCAACTTTTTAAATTAGAGGTGTGATATCAGCGTTATTTACGCCCTCAATTTATACCCAGATGAAAGAGAAAGAATAACCAATTTGCACCAGGTTGGTAGAAGTATAACTCAAGGTTATACTTTACCACTTTACCAGGTACGGGATCACTGTAACCGCAGTGGATACCATCTTCATTGATAATCTTCTTCAGTTCATCAGTAGGCTACTATAGTTGGAGCAAAGTGTGTCAGAATATTATTAGACATACAGCCACACAACGGTTGAGAAGTATGCTTCGAATTTATAATAATAATATTTTTATAACATTTATAACAATATATAGAATTTCATCTTTTTTCTCACAATTTTGATTTCTCATTCGTAAAATTGACTTTTACCAAAATTTCAGCTTTCGATTTCAAATTTCTTCTTGAATATTTTGATTTCAAGAAAAATTTGACTTATATATATTTTCAACTTTTCATCTTTTGAGTTTGACTATTTTCTCCAAATTTCGCCTTTACACCAAAATGTCAACTTTATGTGTAAAATTTTACCATTTTTAGTATTAACTCAAATAACGGCATTTTATCCCCTTTAAGTGTCTTTGTATTAAAAATTGAATTAGTAGGAGCTAGTCGAAACACCTCATTTCGAACTTTTTTATCTAAATTAATGTTGAATATTTTGTCTCAAAATTCCCACCAGGAAAGCCTATTGGCAAAAATGGTGGCCTGTAAATGGTGGGGGAGGGGGGTTAACGTCTGACAACTACATGGACCTTCCCTTGTATATTTTTCAATGTTGTCACATGGGTGAAGGTTCCTCTTTGAATCCCCACCTCCTCCCCCTAACCGTGAATTCTTTACAACAACAAATAAGGTCTTGGTGCTAAACGCGTGAGAGTGACGCAACCTGCTTTCATTAAGAGTGCATTATCAAAATAATAATAATAATAATAGCCTACGAGATTAAACATTGTACTCCCGAGACGTAAAATACACTTTGCGTGGTGTAAGAGTGAATTTTTGACTATGGCAATGTAATTTTGTTCAGCAGATTGCAGCAGGATATTCGATTTCTTGAACACGAAATGAATAGCAAAAATTTCACCACGCAAAATGCTATTATGAATGGCCAGGAGCGTTCTTATAAGCGTTTATAATAGATATATATAGATATCTGCCAGAGCCAATTCTCCCTGGTTAAGAGGTTAAAACTCCCTCGGTGTAGAAATGTTGACATACGTGTCCATAATAGCAAGACAATGGTGAGCCATGATTGGTCCATAGTTTCAGACGGAAATTAACAGTGGTAAAAATCACGCACATGATAGGTTATCATCGAAAGTTTGTCGACAGTTCTTCCAGTTGACAAGTTGACTTTTCTTACTCTATTGTTTTCCTATTTAATTCGTGGTATATATCAAAGATTTTTTCGAATCTCTAGTAATTACAAAACAACATATTTGTTGCTGTGGTAAAGCAGTGTGATACCTTGACCTAAATTCTCATGAAAAGTGGTACACGTACAAAAAGGCACCAATCACATGCCATAATATAGGGTAGTGGGCGTGAACATAGCCCGACATGTGTGAAGACTGTGTACAGGGTACAGCTTGTATGGTGCAGGATGTTTGCATGGCTATAATGTCATACGTGGGCACTTCCTGGCCTAATATAGCATATCACTACGTTCTCATGTGCGTTAGGATACGTGGTATACTGGTACACATGAACATCTTGTAGCCTAATTATCCTTCAAGACCGTTAACGTTCGTTTAATTTTGGCTGGTTAAGCACCTTCGAGGTATACGAAGACGCCCCATAAATCAGGTAAGTACATTAAATTAGCTCATTTAAAGTGTACTAATTATGATCACTGAGTGTTTTCCCTTTTATCCTCTGACGTAGCACAGTCGAGCCTAAGCTTTATCCTAACACTGAATTGTGTTTTGCCGAAAGGGGTCAACGTTGTAATTAGGCCTAACGTTCGGTGACTGTAAGCAATTGTAACCAAGTAAAGGCCAAGTCAATTGGAATGCTATGCTATAATACATATATATTCACTTTCTGTGTCCCTAACGTCATCACTTCATGAACATAGACATACATAATCTTTGCAGACCTTAAATTAGTACTAGGCTAGTAGTAGCTACAGTAGTATAGGCCTGTGCCTAAAAATAAATTAGAAGTTGTTCAACAAGTTAGACAGGCCTAGGCCTACACGGACCATAGTTGCTCACAGCGTTAAATAAAGGTGAGAGCTCTTGCTGGTTATATACCCAATCATCGCTCATCAGTTCAATAATGATAGTGTGCTAACTTATTTACCTGATCATGGTTAAAACAAAGTGGCTATTGTTACGACTAGTCGTAAGAATAATTCCCTACTACGCATGCGCAGTTGCTATTTTCATGACCAGGAGTACTATTTTTACGACGAGGAGAAACAATAATTTCCGGTTAGGGTTAGGGTAAGGGTTAGGATTGAGGTTTAGGGTTATGTTTAGGGTTAGGGTTACCCCTACTACATGCGCAGTTGCTTTATTTACTTTACTTCGCTTGAATTTGCCTTTGTCGTAAGAATAGTTTATAAATAATTGTTACGACTCGTCGTAAGAATAGCCACGGCCTGGTTAAAAAGGGGTGCTTATTTATCCGACCATATTTTAAATAGACTTGATGTTATGCATATTTTGCTGACTACGGGAGAAAACGAACACAGTATCAGGCAAGGATCCAGAAGGGGTGGGGTGTCTAAGCCCATCTCCCTTTTGAACCCCTCCCCCAACACAAAAGAATTAAAAAGTAGTGCTACCTTGCATGTAGACTTAGATTTAATCCTAATTTTTAGCTTAAATATGCCTCAAAGTATGCATCAAAGTGCACCATTTCGCATCTAAATATTTACTTTCTTGGGAGGACCCCATTACCCTCTATACTGGAGTTAGCTTTGGCAACTTTGTCACATCTCTCAAGGTGCGTACAAGTATCTTAGAAAAAATGTATTTATATTTGTTCTATACCATACACTACACTAAAGGGAATAATTTATCCAATACCTCATCACAAAATGATACATAATATGAGCAACTTGCTACAGTATACAAATACAAAGAAAGTAAGTGCTGATTTAAGGTTACCTTTAAGTACAGGTTACCTTTAAGTAAGAACTAAGTTAGTGCAATGTTTATTGAACCAATCAATTGTTGGCAATGATGAAGAGGGGAAATATCTTCCAAACAATGTAATTAACCTTGGAAATGTTTAATTTAATTTTGAATGAAACATGTCTAAATTTACATGAGCCACCTTTTTGTGAGTATTTTCGACGCCTCTGAAATCTTTTGTGGAATATAGGACTATTGCAGGTGCTTTTTTGATGTACTTACTAACTATAACAATAGTCAAAGCTACTGAATCTGTTATTCCATGATCATTCATGTTTACTAAACACCGGCTATGAAGGATTAATAGTTCAAGCTGTTTCAATTTCCACTTGATTCGAATGCTCCCAGAGATTCACCAAAGAATGCCAAGACTTGGGGGAGTAGTGTATATGCTAAGGGGAATATGGCAAGATATTAACATTAGGGTTAGGCTGGAACTTGTTTTAATTATTTATCCCATGTTACAATCCTTTCAACTGACTTGTGGGGCTAATATGCAGCCATCATCCATATTTGTGTGTTGAAAACAATTATCCTTTAGAAACAGTCAAGTAAAGTGACCAGTAATTTACTAAGTACTGTAGGTATGTTCCTTTTTGTAAGAAGAGGGATATATTTGAACGTCACAAAGACCCTAAGGAAACCTGAGCAGTTTAGTTTTCCAGCAGGACAATATATATTTTTGTTGCACAGAATGACAATCCCCTGTTAATTGGAATGTATGGTAATCCTAACCTCACCACTGAACCCACAGAAAGACAGACTAATGTCAAAATCCTAGTTGCTTCTTTATCTTTGAACTTTGAACTTGATTGAACCATTTGATTGCTCCATTTTTTAAAGACACCTGCATTGCCATGCTCACTAAGAGTCCAGACCTAACATATAGGGGCCTAATTGTGTTAATAGTCAAGACAAGTATGGATGGATTCTTTGGGAGAGGGGGGGGAGGGGGGACAGTAGAACATAAGTGCAACCTCATACAATTGCAAACTTAGCGTAAATTTAAATGCAGCTACTGTTTTCACTGATCAATGGCTAATTTGACTATCCAGCTACTGAACCAAACTAGAACCAACCAGTCAGTCATTTTGGTAAAAGCAAGTTAGTATCACTGTAATGGTCAATGTGAAAGGTGTAGCAGAGATATCTTGCATGTTTCATGCAGCCTTTGCCTGCACATATAAGCACAATGTTTGTTATCTTGATAAATCCATTCTCATTATGAGTGATATCGATCTAAAGCACACATTTGTGTACCCTGTGACACAGTGCAGTGTCCTGTAAGTAATATCAGCGTGTTTTTCTTGTGGAATGGGATACATGCAAGAACTTGCTACATGTACAGTACTGTAACTTGTGAGTCAAACTACTGTTTGTAGATAACATGTACTGCATGCCTTGAAAATTAGGCTGTTTACTCCATGGTTAAATACCAACTGTGGATTTCAACGTTTGCCAGTATAGCCAAATGGACTTGTATTTGCTGCCAGTAGACATAATTAGGAAAGTAAACCCATTATATTAGAGTAACTACCATCTGTCAAAAATAAGAAAGTAAACCCATGATATCAGAGTAACTACCGTCTGTCAAAAATAAGAACGTAAACCCATGATATCAGAGTAACTACCGTCTGTCAAAAATAAGAACGTAAACCCATGATATCAGAGTAACTACCGTCTGTCAAAAATAAGAACGTAAACCAATGATATTAGAGTAACTACCGTCTGTCAAAAATAAGAACGTAAACCCATGATATCAGAGTAACTACCGTCTGTCAAAAATAAGAACGTAAACCCATGATATCAGAGTAACTACCGTCTGTCAAAAATAAGAACGTAAACCCATGATATCAGAGTAACTACCGTCTGTCAAAAATAAGAACGTAAACCAATGATATTAGAGTAACTACCGTCTGTCAAAAATACGGAACGTAAAACCATGATATCAGAGTAACTACCGTCTGTCATAAACAAAAACGTAAACCCATGATATCAGAGTAACTACCGTCTGTCAAAATTAAGAACTCTAACCCATGATATCAGAGTAACTACCGTCTGTCAAAAATAAGAACGTAAACCAATGATATTAGAGTAACTACCGTCTGTCAAAAATAAGAACGTAAACCAATGATATTAGAGTAACTACCATCTGTAAAAAATAAGAAAGTTAACCCATGATATCAGAGTAACTAGTCTGTCAAATATAAGAACGTAAACCCATGATATCAGAGCAACTACCGTCGTGTCCAAAAATCGCATAAGTTCCGCACCTAACAAAAGAATGTTTTACTGCTTTTAATGTTAGCAATATTATTGGGCTGCTTCCCATAGTCCTGGTGTAACTGATAAATTTGTCTATAATTATGAATAATGCCAAAAGGTACAGTACTTCATATTAACCTATAGAGTTTTAAAGAAGTTGGCTTTTTTTCATATCAAGTGGATAAACCTTGTCAAAGTTTAGGCCTGCTACTGGTACTGTCCCATAAAATAAATAAACCAAACCTGTATTGTTCTAAGTGTCTCTGACTTTCTGCATTGTAGACAGTAAATGTTTACACAAATGATTACAGAGCAGTGATTAGTCACAGTTCCAATCAATTCAAAGCTGTACAATATATATATCAGTTTTTGTACACAGGACCGTGTCTGTTTCAAACACTGCTTTTCAAACTGTGAGCATTTTATTTTATTTTATTTTATTTTATTTTATTTTATTTTATTTTATTTTATTTTATTTTAATTTATTTTATTTTATTTTATTTTATTTTATTTTATTTTAATTTATTTTATTTTATTTTATTTTATTTTATTTTATTTATTTGTTTATTTGTTTATTTATTTTTTTTATATATATTTTTTTATCTTATTTTCTTTTTATCTTAAATTATATTTTGACTTCATTTCTCCGCCGACAGATTCATACAACCAATATGGCAGCTATGGATCTTATTGAGCCTCAGTATCTGGCTCTTTGTGTCTTCGCTGGATTTGTCGGACTGTCAGCCCTCATCTACGCCATCGCCTCCTTCGGCATGAAAGAGAAGACCTACGAGGAAGCTATCGCAGAACAGCGGGCTCGCATCGACAAGGAGTCTCAGCAGCAGCAGGAAATCAAACAGCAGCGCCGCCGTCAGTTCGCGAGCCGCCGCAAGAAGGACAAGGAGAAGCCAGGTAAGGACCCTTTCAGAAATGTGTGTAACCGTCCAGTAGGACTAATGTTCTCCGGGTAGTGTAAAGGAACTGTGAAAGATCTCGAGATATTTTAGAATTAAAGAGTTAAAGAGTAAGAATTAATCTCTAGATGAGTTTTCTAGAGAACCCACTGATTCGCTTGCTGTCATGATTTGATTTGTTAAGCTTTGGAATCGAGATTTTCATTACATTGCAGGTTCTACTTTTCACATATTCTGTATTTTAAGGTTGGCATGAATTTGAATACATGACACATGTTTGTTCTGTGTAGAACTCGAGGAACAGTGATTAAGTAAAAGGGCTGGCATATCTTTGCATCATTCCTGAAGCTCATTGAAACCCTGTACATTTTCTCACACTTTACTATCTTCAAACAGCAATGCAGTCAATTTACAAACCAAGAAGGAATTCACATATCTTTAGTTTATACCAAAATAAAACCTTGAAAAGGTATATAAGCTACAGTACTGTGCTTGACTAGTTACCTAGGGAAATATGATCTCTAGTTTACTCCACTTCCTACGAATTTACGAAGTATTCTTTATCCTTCAGGCAAGTCACCACGCCAGTTGAATCGACAAGTGGTAGCACAGCAGGAAAGCCTAGAGGAAGAAAAGGCATTCTCAGAGGAAGAGGTTCCACCCACCCCACCCCAGATTGTCACCCCCCGTCAGGAAAAGAAGAAGGAGAAGCCAGCGCCTGTCGTGCAGAAGGTAGCAGAGAAGCCCAAACCAGTGGAACCGGAGGTTATCAAACCAAAGAAGGTGAAAAAGACGGAAGCTGGTGAGTTGATGTTTGAAGAAATGGGAGAGAGTTATTTCCACTGTTACTTTACATTTTGTATGCTACAAGGTAGTGAGAGTGGAATCTTTTTTTTTACTGCTTTAGTTTATTCTATAGCAAGACACTTCATGAACTCACCTGATCACCTTTCCATTTCGAAGAAATATATATTAATTAATAAAATATTTGCCCTTTTTTTTTAAACGGGTACTCATTTGGTCTTGAATGTGCTTTGGGTAGTACTGACAAAGTTACCTGTGACACCACAAATACCAAACTCTTCGTCCACCAGTTAAATAGTTGACCTTCGTCCACCAGTTAAATAGTTGACCAATGTCCTTACCACTGGTCTTGTAGTAATGTAGAGAGAAATCATTGGGAATTTTTCAACGGCACCACCGGTGACACTCTGATGTCAGTTCGAAATAATTCTCACAGCTGTGTTTGAAGATCATCTCAGTATATTTACTCTTCACTTGAGATATTTAAATAGTAATTTGAATCCAACATATGTTTTTCAGAAAAAAAAGGAAAAAAAATGGGGGGATATAAATAATTGCTCACTTTAATAGAAGATGGGTCTGCTGTGTTTTCATTGCAAAGTCAGTTGATGTGTTTGACAATGTATTTAGCCAGAGATGTGATACTTTCGTGTTGATTTACATTACGAGCATTATTCATGATATTAAATTGATACTTTGTGACATATTCCACTGCAGAATTTTGTTCGTCTCACTTTTAATATAAATATTGATAAATATTTTGATATTATGATAAACAAAACTGTGTATTGTCAGCTCATCTAAAAATGATGTCATTTGTTAGAACTACTGCATTTTACTAAGCTGACTTTTTAACTCCAATGCAGCAGGAAATCACATTACATAGTCTGATCTACTGGGTTTTGCCTTTTTTTTTTTTTTGCATTTGTTTCTGGAATGAAACAATGAGTCGAACAGGTGTGTTAAGTCAATCCAACCCATTGGATTACAGTAGTGTTGTTTGTATGATCTAATGTAACAAGCATGGTCAGTGTCTTTCCTGTTTCATGTGATGAAGATTAGGAAGTAACCTCACATTTTGAGTCATTGCTGAACCCTATATAACAACTAGTAGTACATGTTGAAACATACTGTAATGTCTCATCCTGCCCCCCCCTTTTTTACAAAATGAAATGTTATATGCCAAGCATATAAATAGTGCTTTGCTATTGAAAATGGTGAAAGTTTTCAATAATAGGTTGCTATGGAAATATCAGTAAGCCCTGTCCCTCTCAACAGCACCACCTCCCGTCATTGAAACTGTCACAAAGATTGTCGAGGAACCAATCATGGCTCAGCGAAATGAGCAGGTCCAGGCTGCTGCACCACCTCCCACACAACAGGAGGAAAAGACTACCCCCGCAAAGAGTAAGAAGGCCAAGCAAGCCCCCGGACCATCAGGGGATAATACAGGTAAGAGGTCTATAGTGAACCATTTAAAAAAAAAAAGAGAAAAGGGTAGTCGTACCGGAGTCACAAAATAATGAGGTATCGGCATCAATTCGACCTTCTATTCCTTGTGTTACTTTGTTACTTACCGAACCAACCTTATATCACCGGCAGGTGTTATATCTTCATTCAAAATATTGTCGTTTTTCTCTTCATGCATGACTCAAGCTAAAGGAACTTGAAATATGATTTTTTTGTGTCATAGGTTCAATACTGTGTAAAACTATTGTTATGATATCTCTGAAACTGAATAAAAACCTTATATTTCCACCAAAGTTTTTTTTAAATTGAGTTGCTGTATTCTTAACTTTTGTATGTGTGTATATATACATATATATATATATAGATATATATATATATATATTTATATATATATACATATCAGATAACATCTAAGTGAGTCTGTATTGTATCTGGTATGTTACACGCTCAAATGACAATAAGTACTGTAGATGCATTGATGCATGATTATAATTCCAATGCATTATTAAATACGTTTTGTACAGTAGCAGTGATTTGTGAACTGTATTTGTTATGCTAATATTCAATATGTACCAAAACTGATTATATACCATTTCATATAAATTTATATAGCCAATTTTGTGTAGCATTTTGCTACACAGTACTAGACAAGTCATTCCATGATAATTCACGTGAGGAAATTTGAAAAAGGTTTCTATGCAAAGTGCTGTTCATGGAAGCCATGCATGCCTATTTGTGTGACCTTCATAAGCTTGAGAGGTCAGACACCTGTCCCATTCCCGGCCATGCAGTATGGATAGTAAATTAATTCCATCTGCCATCTGTGATCAGGGCTTTATTATCAGTATTGATCTTAATGTGTACCATATCAGCAGTGATGTAATGTGATCAGTTTTGTGGATTTGTAGATTGTACCCAGCACAGCAGATTTCTATTTGCTTGTGTGATTTGTGTACACACTGTGCGCTGCTTGCAACAGTAAGCAAGCACCTGATCAGGTCATGTGCTGTCATGGTTACCTTGTTTCAAACAAAGTAACGAGGCATTCCATCTGAAACAATAGGCTCAATTGTTCAGAGACAATGTGCTTGGTTCTAAAACAACATTACATGAATGTGATTTCCAGAACAGTGTAATAAGTTTCCTAATGTTTTGTGTTGTGTCTGAACAGTTCAACAAGATCCCAATTGTTCTGTTCATAACCAGCCACTGAGGTATTTTGGATGGAAGTTGTGGCTCGTTCTGTTATTAAATGTGTATCCTCCACTGATCCAGAGAACTTGGTAATGAAATTTTGGTGGAAGGTTAATTGACTTCTTATAAGGTAGACACTTATATTCCAAACTTGTCAGTAGGAATTTTGCATTTTGCAAGTCAAGAAAAGCTATTAAATTAATCAGGGCTGACCCCGGTAACTTTCAAACTCCACCGCTCCAGTTATTCTTTAATTTACTGAACGGTAACAAACACATAGCAGAATCTTGCTGAAAGCAACTTTTGTAAACTTGAGTCCTGTTTTATCTTTGTTTTATTTAGATGCACCAATAAAGGGTAAAGCCTTGGTGAATGCTGTGAGGAATGCTCAGCTGAAACCAAATGAGATTCAACAGATGATGGAAATACTGATTGGCAAAGGTGGAGGATCCCCCGACGACTGGGTCATGACTGGGGTAAGTAAAAGCTCTCTCCCTGCCATCCAGTCTCTCACGTTCACTTGAAAGTTCTAGGGGTGGAAATGGGAATGGCTTTATAATCACAGATTTATGATTTAAAGTGATATAATATTCCACCTGATAAATGTAAATTTCATGAAGAAACTGCATCTATACTGAACTTAGAAAAATAAAAAATTAAATCAGTGACATGCAAAGAATAATCTGAAGGGATTATAGAGTAAATGTTAAAAATTGGAAATGAGTAGTTATCACTTAGCTTTTGCAAATCTGTGTGTGTGCAGCACTTGTGTTTGTTCACAAGGTATATCGGTGAATGTTAATTTCATGTATGTTTCCATGATTGCTACACGGTTACCTCTCTTTCTAACAGGCGAATCAGCGAACAGACCCATCATCTGGACTCAAGAAACAACTCCAGGAGAAAGAACAAGCTTTGCACAAAGGTACAGCACTCTATTCTATTGTGATATTTGCAAATTAGCATCTCAAAGCCACGGGTAGTACACTTGACCAAATACTAAAAAATGTGCTGTCAGTGTTTTATCATTTATCTCACAATATCTATATTTATATTTAGGATCTTGAAATCATTTACACAACAAACATTAATCAGTAACCAAGAAAAGGCCCCTTATACAGCATGCCATACCCCCTGAACCAATGTCTTTGTGTTCGACTTCCAGCAAACCCCTCCCTGGAGGTCAATATTCCCAAAATAGTCATGCATTCTGTATTGTTTTTCTGTGTTTAGTTTAATTGCAATCATTTGCCAAGAGATATACTTATATGAAGTCATCGTAAGTAGTGATAAAATGATTACATTTTTTTTTATATATTTTTCTTTAAATGAATACATGTGTAATACTGGGACCAAATGAAAACTTTCAATAATAGCTCTTCTCTTCTTTTCTCTTTCTGTGAGTTTTCAGTCCTTTTTATGTTTTATTTTTTTTTAATATTCCTCTGCTTTTATCAGAGATGCTGTTATCGCAGTCAAACATGCAGAAACTGAAGGAAGCCAAAGCCGAGTTGGTCCAAGAGCGATCACATACCAAAGAGTTGGAGAGCCAGTACAAGACCAAAGTGGACTTGCAAGTACAGGACATCGATGCCCTGCGTAGAAGGATGCAACAGGTCAGTTTTCTTGTCAGAAGTGTCAATAAATATTGAGCTTGCTTTGATGAAAGTTTTGAAAATATTAAAATAAAACAGAAGACAATATTTGACTGTTAGACAGTTGTAAATGGGGTAAAAAAGTGATTTTAGAGTGGGGAGGTGGTGGGGGGGGGGGGGGGTTGATGTGGCAGGTTTATTTATTACATTCTTTACCTTAGCTAATTTGGACAAAAATATTAGAGGTATGACAACATCTCAACTTAAATAGAGAAACAAGCCACAGAACCGAAATGAAGCACATTGATCCACCTGTATAAGCTTATTCATTTGTTGAGACTTTGCAGTTAATTCAGTTTATGTGGACGATTGTATTTAACAGTAATGTGTGATGGCATTCATGAAATTTGTCAAGAAATCTTATGGTGCTGCATTCATGTGGCTGTTCAACTCTTCTTACATTTACCTGTTGTTACTGTGGACCTAAAGTGCATTGAGAAATTTGTGCCATTACTGGCTGACTAACAACTTACTGTGAGCACTATTTAGAAAGTAAACAGTTCTAAAAAGTAGAGCTACAAATGTCAGCAATATATTTTTACCTCTGGGGAACATGTGGATAGCTGGAAATAGATTGTTTTGATTGTTTGTATAATTTGCCTTTCTTCCTTCTTAGACTCATGAACAACACAGCATGGAGACCCAGGCCTTACAAGCCACCATCAAACAGATGCAGGCAGTGATGGACGAATCGAACATGGAGTCGGTTAAACAACTCAGAGAAGAGAACAATCGGTTAAAGACAGAGACAAACCATGCTCAGCAACAGTAAGTTATGACCTGTTCAGACATGAGCTTTTTCTGCAAATTCGCGGAATATCCGTGATTTCTTTTCTACCTTGGGGGACAAAAACTATTATCCTAACACACTGTAGCATATGCAAACTGGAGCCTATACCACAATTTTTGCATAATTCTGTGATTTTTTTTTTCCCCGGGCTCGTGCCTGCCTGTTATTAAACTATTGATGAGTTTATGCCTCTCTCACACCCATCTAATTCTATTTTCATTGGGGTATTGGGGTGTTTTTTTTTTATTAACTTTTTGACATTTTACCTTTTTTCATGTCATGAACTAGCCCTTGTAAACAAAATACACATAGTTTGGGAACAGCAGGGACCATGTGTGTGAGGTATTCCAGGTGATAATGTGAAGAGTGCTTGAAGAAACAGATCACAGAAAAGAAATTGCTTTAGTCTAATTTAGTCTGCTTGATGGTTGCTGCAATACCCCAAGAAATTATTTTTCCCCCAAAAAAATTAATTTTTGATAGCATTAAAGGGGTATTCTTTGTGGGAGAAGTATATCATGTCAGTTATATTGCTCTTTCTCTGGCAAATAGCAGTGTCAGTTTCCATTCTTAAAGTAGCCCTTTAAAGAAAACAAATGCACAATTTGAAAACAGCATGGGGGAGGACTTGCTGTGAGGGAGAATTTCAGAAAATTTCTAAGTTCAAGTTAACATATCCTGCTAGGAAGCAGATTTGGTAAAGGTCAATGTGTCAAACCATCATTTAAGTTTTCCCTCATCTGTTTGATTGCAAGACATATCTTCTCTGCCAAGTTTCACATCCAACAAAGTCATTCTGAATAACAGTATTTCACAGCTGGAGTTGGATAACGGTTAGAGTTTTGGAATTCTGTGTTGTCTCACCAAAAAAAAAACACATGAGTACACAGCAGCAAATCACTAGCAGTTAAATACTAGTTAAGGGCATGATTTAGATATTTGTCTGAATCTTGCAGTATTTTGTAGCTTATATCCCATGGATTTGAAGGGTAGAAAAAAAGGATTTGAAGGGGAGAAAAACTGATGGGTACAGATGACAATTTGCTGTAGCAGTGGTTTATGTCATGACCCTCAGAAGATTTCTATTTTTGTGCCCCCAAGAAAGGAAGACGCTGTAGATGCTTTCAAAGGAATTTCAGGTGACATGAGTTGGCTTTGACAGTCTCCATGTTCCTCCCTGCACCATTGAGGGACAATCCATGATGGGTGAAATTTGTTCGTGAAGATATGAAATTTTATCTGGTCTATTATTAACAACCTTTGTTTTCATGATAAAGTTTTGTACATGATAAAGTGCAAATGTTTGTCAACAAGAAGGAGAAAGGGAAAAAATCTTTTCTTTTTTTGCACATGTAAATGAAGCCTTCTCATCAAGAGCACACTGTTAAAACAAGATGTCCAAACTTTTTCACATAAATTTCAAGGAGAAATCATGTGCCCCTATAACATTGCAGAACACCCACTGTGATCCATTTCATGTAGTAACATCTTTTGAGATGGAATTTTCAACTATGACATTTTGCAAAGTTTTTCTGCCCGTTTGAAAATAGTGACTGTCTGCACACATATATCACTCCAGTAAATTTGATTGACCTCCATGAGATCAGCATTGGCTACTGTTCATTAAGTTTAAAATGGTTGTTGCAATGCCTTTTCCAATTTTATCTTGAGTCCTGTAAATTTTTATTAGATATTACATTAATTTCCTTGTGGAGATTTGCAGACTCTTCATTAGAGCTTTATTTATTCATCTCAGTCTCCACCTGTAAGAATCATCTGTGCTGTTTAGACATTTGGTAAAAGATATTTAGAATTGTACAAATAATAACCTCCATTTTTGGTTTAAAATCTGCATGGTGTTTTAACTTCTAAGTTTATGTGCAAACAGTACAGAATGCATAACAGGTCCCTATTGGACACCATGTACTCCTCATCCATTCTCTTACCCTCCCTCTACCTCTGTCACATTGCCCCTACCCTGCCCCTCCACCTTTAATCTATTCCTTGAAAAGCAAGTGTACTGTAGTGGTTGTAGTTGAAAGAACAATGCATTGAAATACTTTGATAAGTTAAATAATGACTCATTCTTGCAATATTTCAGGAAAGAGCAAATTATGGGAGCGGAGTTGGCTCGCTTACAAGGAGAGATTCAGAAGATGCAGAGTCAAGTGGCAGCGAGCGATAGTCAACTGAGAAAGACCAACGAGATGAGACACGATTATGAAACACGAATTCAGTCCTATGAGGCAAAGATCGCTCAGATGGAATCCAACACTGTAAGTCATGGCTCGGTTGTTGAGATTAAGTTTATTATTTCAGGAATAAATTTAATTGTGTAAAGCAGAGCAAATTTGTTCTGCAAAATGTACAAATAAACTACAGCAAAGTTGAATATTTACATGATCATTGTATCTGTACACAGGCACCATAGTATTTTGTAAAATCCTACGGCAAATGGACTTGACAAATTTCACAAGTTCTTTGTAAAATTGACGTGTAAAGTTATTCCCTGTAAAGTAGTTACTGCAAATGGAATTGACAAATTTCAGAAGTTCTTTGTAAAATTAACATGTGAAGTTATTCCCTGTGTAGTTCAAGTGTCATAAATAGAGCCACAAAGGCTCAGCAGGGTATGGTGGGGGTTCGAGAAGATATTTAGAAATGAAGAGAACAAAATTTAAGATTATCGTTACTGAATTTGGAAGAGTAATAACATAAAACAGTCAATGACAAATGTTCATTTTCCGGACTTCCAGAGAGAGAGTTCCTCCTCCCTGACGAAAAGACTGACAGAAATGACCGAGGAGTTGAGGAAGGCTGAAGCTCAGAAACGATCAATGGGTACAGAACTGGAGAAATCACAGGAAGGAATGAGGACTGTGTCGGAAGAACTGAATCAAGCAAGACAACAGCTGCAGGGTCTGAGCAAGTCTGACGATGAAAAGAAGACCATGATGGCTAAATTTGAAGAAAAAGAAAAGGTGATGAAAATAAAAGTTGTGGAGATTTTGCTTCAAATTGTTTAAAAGTTTTGTTATTTTGCGTATAGTTTTAGTTTTAATAGTTTTTTCCCCGTTTTCCATCGTCAAATCCAACAATTTCCGGATTGTTCCTTTCTTGAAAACTCTCTGGTTCATTAGTTAATATTAAAGATCAGAGTTAGATGAGACACACTGCTTATGCCCTCCCAACCATTTTGGAGATTTGAAGATTGTAAGATGCTGTTACTCAAACTTTATCTTCACCCATGGAAGTTGTTTTGAAGCAAAAACATTAACAAATAAAAGAAGGACAATGTCTACATCTCATGCATCTAATTACATTTTACTCTGCTGTGAACTTATCAGTAAATCCGTCTGTTAACCTTATAGGATGCCGAGTATCAGCGTCAGGGCTTGGAGACCAAAGTGAGAGCCATCGAGAGCCAACTCAAGGATAACGAGAAAACCAAAGAAGAAATGGCCCAAGAAATCAAGGTAATGCATAAAGACCAAGCTTCATCATCATCATGCTGCAATTTAGATAGTTTTTTAGACAATTTTACAGCAGCAGATGGTGAAACCTAGATTCCACAGGAGTTTTGTCGTCTTGAACGAGCTAAAAGAGCTATAAGAAAATAAGAAGAATTGACAAATTTAGAATCTGTTTGGCTCAAATGTTGTGCCTAAGTTTTGGCCAGCATGTTGCGATAAACTTTTACAGTGTTTATCACCAGAGGCTTTTTTTGTCTGTCTTTCAAGGTTCACATACATAACAGGTTTTTTCTTCATCGTGCATTTTTTTTGGTGTCAGAAAACTTCACCTTGGTCGATGAAAGTTTAGATTATAACACAAATTTTTTATTTCTTACAGAACTTAAAACTTGAAAAGGCTAATTTGGAAAACCAAGTAGCAACCACAGAACAAAGGCCTGAGGCTGAAGGCCAAGAAGAACCCGCCAAGGCCAATGGTGACATCAATGCCAAGGATACCATCAGCCTCACAGAGCATGAAGCTATGTAAGTAACCAGACTGTTAAGTGTACAATCAAAATGTACAGTATTTATGTAGGCAACCCCATCCCCTATAGAGTTTTCATGTCCGGATGGTTCGATTTTAGATATCATGTCAGTCATGACCAATTATTATTATATATAAAATTATTATAAATTTAAAAAAATATATATATAAATTATTACATTAAAATATGAAAACTTTCAGGTCCTATGGAAACATTCTGGCCTATGGGAACAGTCATTCATGATAATTGGTTCATTTGAGGCAGGCTTTTGACATCACATTGCCTAATATGATTGTTTGTTCGTTTGTCCTTTCCTCGTGATTTATCTCTTCAGCAGCAGAGATCACAAGAGAATTGCAGTTTCTTGTTGTTGATGATGGTCTGCTAGATGCTGATGTTATTGTGGTTGTTTTAATGGTGCTCTAGTTGTTTTCGATACTACTTCTACTTATTCAACCGTCAGAAGTTGAGATGGAGTCGATGTTATTCTTCTTTCAGATTGAAGGAGAAACAAGATAGCATCGATAAACTTCAACTGCAGATGAATGCAAGCAGTACAGAGGTTAAGACACTTAATGAACAAATTGAGCAACAAAAGAAGAAAAATAATGTAAGTAACAGAAATAGATTTTTTTCCACAATGAATTCTGGAGAGAAATTTGTTTTGTTTGGGATTGGGAAGAGAGGAGAATATAGAATGTTCTTTTCTTTTCCTTGAGCAACAATGTTTCTGTTGAAGAAACGGGAACAGCCAAGAAACTGAAAAAAATGTTTTCATAGAATCTGTATCTTTCAATACGTCAAGCAGAATTTTTAAATTTCATTGTTTCCAGCAAAATTCTTGATTATTGTGTCTTGTGTGGATCATTTTGTCTTCCATAGTGCTGTGATTAAACTTGTAAAAGGATTGGTAAAACAAGAACTTAGCCATTCCAAGAGATATCAGACAATTTTGTTGACAATACTGGACAGAGTTTACATGAGTCAAGGAGCAAAATACTTTCATGCATCACTAAGATTGCTGTTTTTGTATTTCACCTAAAAAAATACCATTTGATATGACTTTGACACGGTTAAAGCAGTGTTTGTAGCAGTTGTGTCTGATGCCAGTACCTCTGCTTATATATGGGGGAGAAGCTAAAAAGTGTATCATTACTGTACACCTTCTATGTGACTGCCTGCAGAGAATAGTTACTCGAGGCATTTCTGGAGATCTCTACATTGGATGAACATCAAAATCAGTCAAGAATTATGCATTATGAATCATTGTCCAACTCATTAGCTCCCCAGCACGTTTGAAGTGAAATTTTTGTGTCTTAGTTTAAATGAAATAACTTAATACCACTTTACACAAGATCCATGCAAGTTCCTGGTACAATGCGACATACAGGTGATATGTATCGTAACATTATCGATGACTATATATTCTCTCTTGATGAAACTAACAACTTTTGCTGAAATTTGTTATATGAAGAGTAGGTTAGCTATGTACGTTTTGAAAGTTTTGTAGTATGGGGTGGCGTTATTGTTGATGTATACATTTTGAAAGGTTAAAAACAGCCTTCAAAACCTCTCTTGTGTGATGCAGCAAACTATTAAGGTTTGCAGCAGAAGGAATTACCATGGAAACACAAACCAACAGATTTTAAGTCATTTAGGTCTTACTGAGTGTCATTAATTATGTGTGCGCCAACCGACTTTTATTGGTGATCTTTCAGTGTATTACAACTTATATTCTTTTAACAAGTGCTTTCACCGTCCCTCTATAGTCAGTTGCAAGGACTAACAGATGTGCCAACCTCTTTTATTCCATCACTTTTATCTAAATCACAGTCACTTAAAAAAAAATCTTGCACTCTCCCAGAAATTTGCATGAAAAATGTTGAACTTGCTCCAACAGACGTCACAGTTTGTAAACGTTCGTCGTCTGTCGTCATTTTAGCCATTTGTTTGAGACTAACAAAGCTGTATGGGTTGCTGTAAAAGACACTCTGCCATTTGGGAAGATTTCAATTGTGTGTGGCAAGCAATCATTTTTAAGTATGAAAGTGTTCCTCAGAGAGAGAGGAGAATGGTTCTAAGGGGTTTTGAACACACCCCCTGTTTTACCCGTTTTACCAGGCTCTCCGAGAGAAAAACTGGAAGGCCATGGAGGCCCTTTCAGCGACGGAAAAGTCTAGCATGGAGAAACTACAAAAATCCCTGAAGGAATTGAAGGTACCTGTATACCTATCGTAGTTGAATACATGCTTGATCTCTATGCACTCACTATTGTGGTGGATTTTGTGGAAAAAGGAAAAAAAAAATATTATACCTTTTAGTTTGCATGTAACCAAACATGGTCAGCTTCCAATACGCTGTTCTGTTCTTGGCATTTCTGTTTATAAACGGATGGGAAAAAACGGAGAAGAAGTCAAACTCACAAAAATGACTTCCCTCTCTGCTCTTTACTCATAGCTTCATTTTCATCACACCCTTTCATTTTTCAAAAACACAAAGAATGTGTGGTGTTAGGAATGGCGAAAGCTTCAGAGGAGTGTTTGGCTATTATAAGATGCTAGTGTTTAGCATTTTTCTGCCAAGAACCCTCTCATAATTTTACCTCGTTTATTCTCAGTTAATGATAAGCGACGACGCTACTAACAACTTAAAATTACTAATATCTTGATTTCATGAATCAACAAATTTTTGCAAATAAAATTTCAAGAGGAGCTTAAAGCTTGCTGTTTGCATCCGAAAATGGTCTCGATGAGTAGGAATTGGATGTTTCCGAAGGGAAATGTAATTTACTAGCACCATCTGTAAACAGGATTGCCCGTGAATGACCTAACTTGCTTGTTTGTGGTCGACTTGGATGGAGTTCCCTCTTCTTTTTTATTGTCTTATAACCTAATAGCATTCTTCCTACCCCTACCCGCATTACGTACTTTGCAACCTCACCTGTGAGTGTTATTGTCTTGTAGTTTAACCATCTGTCTGCCAGTCTTTACTGCATTCTCTCCTATCTGTTTATTTTATAACAAAAAAACGTCAATGATACCACCCTCTAAGAGAGAACAGTATTCAAGGCGATGCAATCGTTGTTTTCTTACTGTACTTTTTGTCTTGTATGTCGCCTGCCATAGTACAAAACTTGAAGCTTTGCATGCAGGCTGAGAAGTCACTGGTATGACGTGATGTTGTGATGTAGTTGAAGATCGTGTCCCCCCTCCCCCCACCCACCCCCCCCCTCTGTGATTTCTAGACAGCACAAACACCTCTAGATGTAACATATATCACAGCACTTTACTGCATTGCTTTATTTGCATTAACTATAATTTACAGCCTAACACAACACTGACTACTAACTCTGTTGACTACTAACCACTGAGTATTTTCAATTTTACTCCAATTGTTTGGCTTGCTTTTAAATGTTTGCAAATCTTTAAAGTGTGCAAATCATTGAACAGAAGAGAGTTGATAATTGCTGGTTGTATTGTTGGACAAGTGTCAAGCTGTGAAGCTTGTTGTTCTCTTGTTTGGTGTTTTTTGTTTGTTTTCCTGTTTTGTTTTTATTTTGTATCAGTGATGTTAGTGTGAAGAGCCAATTGGGTTCTTTCTCGGAAGGAATGTATTTGATGTGTGCCAGGCATAGTGAGGGTTAGAATTTTGATAAATTGTTCTGTTTATATTAAAATAACAAGGATTTCAACATGTAGCATGTGAATTTAAAACAAAGATTGACTGCTAAATTCTGGATGTAATGCCTTGATCAATCAAATGTGCCTTTGAAAAATTGTTACTAACAATATAGGAAATTGTTGAAAATTCATCCAGATTGGAAAGTCTGTTACAAGCCTGTCATTCTACGCTGGTTGTGTTATCGGAGAATTAGTGAAACTTACAGAGAACCTCTGAAACATTTCACATTGGCTAAATCTAAATGGTCTATGTTTTGTCTAGCGACGCAGTAGCCCGATGCGATAAGTCTTAGCAATGGGTTGAACGGAATAGTGAGGAAATCGTCTTCATTTTGCACAAAAAGCGGAGCTTGGAAGCAAAAGCAAGCAGGGGCTGCATTCATAAACTAGAAGTCGCACAAAACGGACACAATTGCGTTGACAGTTCATAATACAGTATCCTAAACTTAGTGCTACCAGTTCTGTTCAATTTATTTGTCAGCCTCTGAAGTAGATGGTTCAAGAGGGCGTTCGTAATTACTCATTCATGCAATAAATTCCATAAGGTGATGAATCTCATTAACAGACATTCTAACATGGATTTGTTTTGGATTATTTTTTCGATTTCAGTGATAGTGGTTAATCCTCTGTTGGCTTTAATCAAATGATTATTTTTACTCTGAAGACAGTGTGAAATTTATCACGGTTTGGAAGAAATGAAAAGAATGTACCACCTGCAATGCTAGATGTTGTAGCAGATCTTACTCCAAATATTAACACAACATGAAATTATAAACAAGGTCTCATTGTGGGAAGAAACCTAATTCTTTTAGTTATTTTATTGGTATAAATGATCTTTCTAGACTTGAACTGTTCATAGAAGCAAAGGAAGGGGAGGGAGGGGGGGGGTTGAGTCTATACATGTCACATCCTTCACAGCTGTGAAAAAACGTGGAGAATGAATGCTGAGCAAATCTTATGTTTTGGGGCACTTATTTCCCCCTCTTAAAAAATATGCTTATGGAGATTACTCTTGTAAGTTGCAAGCACTGTTACGCCGGGTGCTTACTATTTAATTGTAAGCCACTTGTGTAGACTGTTAATTAATTGATATCCAAAACCTCAGAAAACAACAAAATACCCTATGGAAAGCAATGTTACTAGGAAATCAAATTAAGAGCCAAATCAATATCTCAAAACAAAAAACTGGTCTGCACGTTACAGAAATCATTGAGAAATTGATGTAACAATTTAAATGAATATTCATTTCTTTATACCTGTTTGATCATTGGTCAAATGAATTAGATAATTAAAGTTCTTTTAACATCGATTTTTCACTGTAGGATGAACTCAGCCAGAAGTTGCTGGAGGAGGAGAGGCAGAGCAAAGATATAGTGCAGCGACTATTCCCCTCCATCGAGGCTAACAATGCACTGGTAAGTTTAAGAATTGGTTTAGACTCCTTTTCCCTCGATTTACTTTATCTAAATAGATAGAAGCCAAGTTTAGTTTAGTTTAGTTTAGTAGAAAGAAAAGGCTCAGGTGGGACACTTAATAGGAGAGAAAAAAAACTGGAGACACTCAGACGCGATTACAATGCTTAAAGTGCTTGTCCAAAGCATTCTTAAACCCATTGACACTACTTGCAAGTACAACTTTCTCAGGCAAACCGTTCCACTCATTCACAACCCTATTTGAAAAAAAGTTATGCTGGATATTAATCCTACTTTGTGACTTTTGGAGTTTAAGACAATGACCTCTGGTACAACTACTATTAGCAAACATGAACAAGTCGGTAAAGGATAAATTGTCAAAACCATACACGATCTTGAAAACCTGAATCAAGTCCCCACGTAACATCCTAAGCTCCAGTGTGGTGAGATTCAACAGTTGTAGTGGAATGGTTTCCCTCAATTCAGGAAGCAAAATTCCTCGAGAGAGCAAACAGTCTATCGTGTTGAACACAGTTCAAGTGAATGACTACAGGAGTACAAGAGGGGTATGCTCTACCAGACAGACCCATCGAGCAAAATTGATGATAAAAATTGAATTTAAGACTTCTAATTTTAAGCCACTTTGCAGATTAAAAGTCTTCATCTGGTCTTACAGGACAGACAACTTTCTATCTACTCCTATCGAGTGATAACCAGTGACAGACTCTTCCAAATCAGTCGTTTTGCTTCAGTGTTACCTTCCTGTTATGAGAAAGAAAAATAAAACAAAAAACTGTTAGCTAACTGCTTATCCACTAAAGAGCCTGTGTAAGAGAATGTGTAAAAGAAAGTGGGTTATGATCACTTTTGGTACTTTTTTCCCCGTTTTTCTGTAGGCCCACATGGAGTGGCTTAAAGATTTTGAACAGAAAGCAGTCCTGGTTTTGCAGGCAAAAGAAGGCCCTAATCAAGAGGTAATTTCAAATCTTCTTCTAACCACACTTTCATTTTATCGTCTTCTCGTTTGTTTTAGGCTGCTCTTTTTAACCCAGATTGATCATTTCTTTGTTCTGTGGAAGCAGGTTTTTTCCCTCTTTTCTGGTATTTGGCATTAACTGTTTATTTCTTCCTAGCTCTGTGACTTGGTTCACACATGGTTCTTTTTTCCCATTTGTTTTGTTTGTTTTGTTGTGGGGGTGGGGTCAACTGGGCCATGGTAGAAGAGCACTTCAATTTGTGAAACAGTTGAAACAAGTTTTCTCCACTTTTCATCTGATACTCAAATAAAACTTTACCGCAATACCAAAAATTTAATTTTAGCTTTATGTACGGTATATCTCTGGGATTATTTTGATCCGGATTATCTTGATCCTACCATGTTTTCTTAAGCATTTGCTGCTTGCCACACCTGCAATTTTTAATCTCTAATTTTAATATATATATATCTTCATTGTGATCTCAATGACAGCAGAACAGTAGTTGATGTATATACCTTTACGATTCACATATCCACGCTTATGGCTTCTCACACTGTACTCTTACTCTTCTCCTACTCCTCATCCTCCTCCTCATCCTCCCTCATCCTCCTTCGACTCAGTCCGAAGAGCTTAACTCCCAAATTTCCTCGCTCGAAGCCGACTGTGAGAAGTACTCTTTGAACATTGAGAGCTTAGAGATGGAAAAAGTGGAGTTGGCTAAAACTGTAGCCGAGCTACAGAACGAGAAGAAGCAACTGGCATCACAGTGCGACCACTATCAGTCCGTGTTGGGCGATACAGTATGTACAAACCAGTCACGATAACGTGACTTGAAGCTTGTGGTTATCTGATAAGAGTTTGATCACCAGTACCTAGTAGAATCATCTTTGGTTAGGATGAAAAGGCCCAAAAAAAATGGGATTTGATCTTTCATATTGAAAACATTGGCATTTGTGTAAATGTTATTATATCATTTCAAGTCAGACCTAGATAGGGAGAGGCATGTACGGTGTTCATATAGATCATTTCTGAAGGGTATCTTTCTCTCAAACTGAAGTATGAAGTTGAGATGGTGCTTACATATTATTGCTTTCCCTTGAACAGGATCTCTTAACATTTAATCTACATGTTCCTGCTTTGTTTCTGAACAATATTTGAATGATATAAAAGAGCCTATTTAGATAGAGTCGAAGCCAAGTACTAACACTATTTAACATTTGGATAAAGCGCCGGTTAAGTGTACAGCTCCTCTGCATAGTTGCATATTAATTACTGTACAGTATTAAGTTGAGTAGGAAGTTGAACTGATCAAATTAACATAAGAGAAATGGGATCAGACGGATAGTCACATTTACTCGCACTTCATAAACAGTTTTATGCTCATTTAGATATTTGATCTGAAAGAGCAATCCCGCTGATCGATTTATATCTCTAAGACAGGGAAACAGGACCAGGGCTGGGTGCATTCTCTTCCTTATTTTCTCCTACAGGAAGGAATGCTTAATAAACTACAAAGTAGTGTTGAATTAGAAGAGCAAAAATGGGAAGAAAAGTTAGCGTCCACAGAGAAGCTCCTGCAGCAGGTAAACAGCAGAAGCCACGAACGTCTGTTCTATTGCAGACGTTGCTTCATTTTGCATGTCAAGTACTTAAGACCACAGCCTCACTTGATTAAAAAAGAAGAAGAAAAAAAAAGATATTGTGAACTCTTTAGAAACTACAATGACATATATGTCATCTTCAAAGAAATCTAAAAAAATTGATACTTGAAATTTAAAGATAAAAATCAAGAAAGGGAGATATATTATGCAGATATATACAATTTATTTTCAGTTTCAATGTACATGTGGTTGCTTATTGTTTGCACAAGTCTGTATGTCTCAGAGTTGGTGTTTCTGTGGAACTTCACGCCCAATAGGCATATTTTCACAGTTTTGAAATGCTGTTTAGTGATCATAAATACTTGTTGCCCTGTGATTGTGTCAGAATTATTCATTTAGCTTTTTCAGTGTAGTATGGCTTTTTGATTGTTTTTAGTGATAGCCTTGGAATTTGAGCTCAAAGTAAAAGCATCAGCTCTCGATATTCAAACAATAAATAAAAATGTATACCATATCAGATTGATGAAAATGCCCTGTAAGCTCTTCATGGTCAAAAAGATTAAAAGAGAGGTCAGGGAGCTTATTATGATTTTCCAAATAGCCTCGCTGCAAGATTTCAAATAGAATCGCTATGTGACTGTTGCTGATGCAGTGTTAATGGCCTTTGTGCCTGGTATACAATATATCAGATTGAAACAATTACCCTGTAGGTTGAGAAAACAATCAGGCATTGTAAGTTTGATGTCAAGGATTCGTGAAGCATAAAACGGGTCGATCGATTATGCGGTTTTATATCAATTGAAATGAATCTTTTACTTTGTTGATTCCTGTTATCAAACTATCGCTTTAATTCAGTTAATGTGCTCTTGTCTGGTAGTACATCTCTATGCTTGATTTTGACAGTGGCTTGCAATTTCAGGTAACACCTGTGTCTTTCAGAAAATCACACCTTACCATATTTCAGCAAACTTAAAATGAAATCACACAACACAGATGAATTATTAAGGTTTTCCGATGGATCACATTTGTCATGAGTGAAAAGTTGATGAAATTTGAGTGGCTTCAATTTGATTTCAAATTTAAGTCATTGCTAGTACAATGCCATTCACTCTAATCAAGTCACTGTCTCTTCACGAGTAGGAAAAACTTTTATGGAAAGAAAGAAACGATTATCAAGTTCCCTTCCTGGTTTTCTCTGATCATGATTCGTTACAACAATGCTATAATAAGTACTACAATAATATCATGTTTTTCTTCATTTTGCATCAAAAATGATATAAGATTGTTTACCTTAAAAGAAGATTTACTTGTTTTCATCGATTCCCTGTAAATCTTTTTTGAGTTATGGTGATAGTGGTGCACTACCAAATAAGACACTGAATAATTTCATTTTAATTTTTTGTTTGTTGTATGTCAAAAGTATCAGTTATTGCAGAAATGATTTTACCGTGTTTGAGATTTATAGACTACATGTTTTCAGTGTTAATTCTCTCTCCTCCAAATTTTCATTTCTTGGATGTGGGTGTTTTTGGCTTATAAAATGGTGGTGTGCTTGCTTTCCATTCTTCACTTCACCCATGTACTTGTTCTATCTTCTTCTCATTTTCAATACTCAGCATCCAAAGTTTCTGCATTTGTAATTTCCTTCTCTCTGTGGGGGATGCTGTTATATCGCAAGCAAATTAACAGTAGTAACAATCAATCGTTCGTAGGTAGTAGGCCATGAAAACCATCCAATATAGATGTCATTTTCTACTTAACACTCACTTCCATTTTAAGTCACAGTTTAATCCTTAAACTGAAGGTTGAAGTAGAGGCCTATTAATGCTAAAGCTTTGAATATAGAACCAATTGATTGAATGATAGTAGTTACTTTGGTAACAGATTTCAAACATGCCACCCAAAAAAAATTGAGAGATAGGTTAATAGGAAAGCTGTTGTGCATTGGGCTTTTGAGATTCTGTTAACAACTTTGAGTTATTTCCATTTCAATTTCTGTTTGCTAACCAACTGATGACTGAACTTGCTTTTGTTTGGGTGTTTTTTTTTTGTTTTGTTTTTTTTGCGGTCGCTGAAATACTTGATTGGTTAGTTGGAACTTGCAAAATGAAAATGTACCCTGTATCATAAAAATATGCTTGATGGGAACTTTGCCTAGATCATAAAAATAATTTTTACAACAGGATATGCTTAGTGGAGCTTTACATATCAATTACAGATGGTTTCTTTCATTTTATTTTATTTAGCAAAATGGGTCAATTTATTGGCTTTTAGTTGGCAACTTATAGAAGTGAAAATACAAGCAGGGAAACACATATTTCGGTGAAGGGTTATCTGCTATTTTAAAAGAATTTAATGGTCTGGGCATTGTTAATCTGTATCTCTTCATTATTTGGTCAATGCTGTCCATTTCTTTCATTCAGGCCAAGGCCGAAGTTGTCACCTTACAGAGTGAACTCACTAGCTTGAAAACCAAGCAACAGGTATAATTGGCTCTACAGTTTTATCATTGCCATGTGCATGTAGTGTTGTGTTATTAGCTATTATCCAGCAGGGCAAATTTTTAATGGTTGTCCCAAATTTCTGTGTTCAGACGACTACCATCAGCTTTGGAGGTCGTCTGGTGGACAAACTCGTTGTTTAGGTGAAATTCATATTGCATTGTAACTCAAAAGAAAAACTGAATAATTTGGTATTACCCTCCATCACTTTGGAAATACTGAAATAAAACAAAACTAATGCTAGGTCTATGCTCCACACTGAAGGGGAGTTTTATTAGATCTGTATACCAAACCTACACGAAAGTGTACATATCGATCATGATTTGTTGTTTTGTTACACTCTTTCAAACGACCAACTTGCAATAGTGAGACCTGGTTATTAGGAAAGAAAACCAGAAAAAACCTTAAAAATTTGCCCTGATTCAAGTATGGTATATTGTAAGGATTGGTTTAGTCAGGTAGCTGCTATTACTGTCTGTGGTGTAGTAGTTTAAAGTAGTTTAACCATAACACCCTAATTGTCAAAAGAAGAATACCTTCTACCCAATCTAACGTTTTCATAGAATTTGTCCTGCATCGCCAGTGAGCTTACAATAATGTTTTACATAAACTGAGAGCATGATGTTAAGAAAATAGCCGAGATTTCAAAGATGACATCTCGTACACCTAAATACAGGATGTAAAAACCATTACCTCGTGTAGTTTAACCTACCAGTAGTATTCATTAGTTTCAATTCCCTCATAAGTGTGATCATAACATTTTTCCAGTAGCATGGATCATTTTAGTTTACATATTACAGCTTATTGCTTTGAAAGTTCTATGTAATCCGGATAATTTTACCTGGACCAGTTACAAAGCTGCTGGAACTGTACTGTAACCACCATAAATCTTGATTTTCAGGAATAAAAATTAGTTTGTGGAATCAGCATGGCCAAAAACTTTTTCAATGATTTTATCTGTGCACGGTTGTCTGTCTCGTGTATTTCTTCTGCAAACCACTACAGGCATACTGTTGCAAACAGCATGTGATATACATACGCACACTCTCTGCAGTTTTTTTACCTCCTTTGTGCATGATGTTTATACTTGTTCATAACGTCAGATTATCGCAGTTTCTGTTCATCCTCTCTGTATTGCATGCCCCTTGACCTTTTATCTGATACCGTCATTTACATATTAACCGACATTTATAACCTCCAGATATTTGTTTATTACACGGTCCAGGTGGCCTTTTACTCTTGTTGTTTTGGGGGGTCTATCAATAACCCTTGGTCACCAATAAACCTTTAACTTCCTCTTAAGCTCCTCTAACCCTCCGTCTCCAAAAAACTCACACCTCGTACAGACCCTTTTATTAAAAACTAAATCTTTGATATTTCTATTGTTAACCGTTGGAGTCCAAATCTGTGATGATTTTTTTTTCATTCTTGTTTTTTCCCCGCCTTTCTTTGTTTGTTTCTAGACGACTCTAGACTCTTCCTATACATCACCTCCTGACCTCACGCAGTCAGTCTACGATGTAAGGAAACTCCCGTCAATTAATGACAAGTTATTTTAATTTGTCCTCAAGTCTTTTGCCTTGCTCGAACCAAATTTCTCCTCATTTTGTCCGCATGAGATTAATAGCTTCTTGCATGTTACTTTTGGGATGTGTACATAGAGCCCTGTAGATTTCCTGTTTTACATCTTTTCTCTCTGTTTTACCATTTTTTTTGTCTTACCTTTTTTTGCTTAAAAAAGCGATGAAATATTATTATAGACCATCAGTTAAATTGATATTAATTAGATTTTCTTAGAACAGATTATCAGATGCATACTAGTGTTGGTGATTTAAAATTTCACTATAGTGAAAGTAAATTACTTCATCTCATATTAGAAACTGCCAACTACTTCAAATGTAAATACCTTTAAAATCAGTTTTCCACCTATTTTGTCACATATGAGTCAGGGTCTTCATTTTCCATCCGTTGCACTTTCCATCTCTACCTGTAAGGTTAAGATACTATTACATATAGTTATTTAATGCTCTCTCTAGAAACTTTTCCATAAATTGTATGTAGATTAACTTCCTCTTCAAAACAGCTGTGAACAATAGTTTTACAGGTGGGGGCCCATAGGGTTGAATGTCATGTATATCCCAGTAAATAATTCATATTTGACTTTCTCTCAAAAAAATATTGTTTGTTCTTCATCAAACTACAGTAGCCCGCAGGAATATTTCTACAAATTGTAAAATATTGAAAAAGTGAATTAACAATTATTCGAATAATTAAAACATCATTGTTTCAGGGACTCTTTGTCATAGTTAGTTGAAACATCTATTCATTAAAGACTTTCCTTGTTTTTTTTGTGTGGATAATAGCAGTTTCCTTTTCAACTGTACTTTTTTTTTACAATATCTGTTTGGTGGGAAGAATATTGTCATAGGAAAATTACTGCAGGGATCTCCCAACATTTCTTTGGTTCATTAATTCTATTCTTGCTCTACTTCGGTGGCAGGTGAAGGATGTACAAATTGGAGGGGGGGGGGACAGGGTACGACAAAGTCGTTGTATTGAAATGAACAAATTCATGACATGCTTTAGTACGATTTAGTGCAAGTTTGTCCTAATACCTAAACAATATTTTCTAGTTATCTTTGTTTTGAAATGAACAAATTCATGAAACAATCAAGTAGAATAGATTCGTTCACGTTCAGCAGAATTTTCAAGTTTGTCTTAACTAAACGAGATTTAGTAATCATCGTATTGAAATGAACAAATTCATGACATGCTTTAGTACGGTTTAGTGCAATTTTGTCCTAATACCTAAACAATATTTTCTAGTTATCTTTGTTTTGAAATGAATAAATTCATGAAACACTCAAGTAGAATAGATTCGTTCATGTTCAGCAGAATTTTATAAGTTTGTCTTAACTAAACAAGATTTAGTAATCATCGTATTGAAATGAACAAATTCATTTTCGCTGTAGTAGGTTCATGTTTAACACAGTTTGCAAGTTTGTCTCACCTAAACGAAACTTTTATAGTAAGCATTGTTTAGAAATGAACAAATTCATGACATGCTATAGTAGGTTAGATTGGTTCATGTTTCACACAATTTTGTCCCGCTTAAATAAGATTTGTTAATCCTTTGTTATGAAGGGAACAAAAATTCATGCAGTTCTGGATGGATTAAAGCTTTTGTTTGTACATTTACCACGATGCCATACATAGCAAAGATTAACTGGAATTGTACCAGAAAAATTTATCTTAGCTGATCCAAAGCTATATGCTATTGATTCCTTGTTTTAAGTATTTCATTAGGGGGAGTTTGGGGGGGGTTACTTGTTCTAATATTTGCAGTAAGTAATATACAACAGATGAATTATTAGGTGTGATCACAAATGGGTGAGGATCATAAACTTAAAATATGTTGTTTATTGAATAGCAGCCTGTGTTATCATCTTGGTCCTGATTGGCTCGTTAAGTATAACCCTCTGAAATAGCCCTAATCGTGATGGGTTTCACTGGTTAGGTCCCAGTAACATCAAACCTTTAATTTATCAATCAAAGTAGGCTCTGCAGTGGGTCATAAGTAATGCCCCCATTTTAACATTTAAGTATTTTGCCCGAAGGTACTACTTTTACGACCTTTCACATTACTCCTAGACATCGAGGGGGGTTAAAACTGCCAATAGCACTCCCTAAGAAAAATATGTTTGCTGAAGTTTGAACAGTGACCACTACATTTTATGTTTTCTCTTATTTGACCTTTGAGCAGATTTGGGGAATATCAATGGCCTTGAAACCTTTATGCTACTGATAATATACTATATATATATATATATATATATTTATATATGGATTTGATAGATAAGAGTAGATTCTGCATGTGGTGCGATTTAAGTGTTCTAGAATGATATGGATCAACATGTTTTCATGTTCCAGGACACATCCGACTACCAGAAAGTGGTAGCAGACTTAGCATCCTCCAAGTCAACTATAGAACAACTCCAGAAAGATAGAGAATCAGTCGCCGGGGAGCTAGACGACGTCAAGAAGCAACTCAACCAGCTTAAAAACGAATTGGGAGCAGCCAATCAGAGAGCTGAGAGTAATAGCGCTGGACCAGAAATGGAACAGGTGAGAGGGAAGTCCTAGAAAATACCACAAAAAAGTAACTTCCATCCAGTCCGGTGAAGGAGATAATAAAATATGTATTTGACGCCATAGCCCCATTCAATCAAAAGTACAGTATGAAATGTTTCCCGAAAGGCACTGAGGGTGGTATTGAAGAACTTAGCAAGCATAGACTCCCGATGTGTGCCCTGATTCATTCGCTCTGGCTTTGAGTACAACATTTCTGTTTGCTGCCTTTTGGACAAATATAAACTGTAATAGTATAGTACTTACCCAATTTGCGATCCCCGTTATAGTCGTTGCCGACTTTGCAATCTGCGGGCCCCCTCACAACTTTGCAAGGTGGGCAAGTGTGACTCCTTAGTTTTCCCTATTGGGAAAACAAAAATGATGTTAAATTTTAGTTTTGACCATCAAGGGTGCGATTAAATGTTAAGAACAACATTTGACGAGATCTTTAGATGGCTCTAATTTAGTCAGAGGTAAAAAGGGGGCGCTGGATAGTAATTGGAATTTTTTTTTAAATTTTCACAAGTAAATAGTTTTATGTGTAAACATTTCTTGAACATGATTATTATTTTATTTTCATTTTTAATTAAGTAAATTAATTTTATGTTATTTTATTTACGTTTATATATTTTATTGTATTCATTTTGTGATTTCAGTTAAAGCAGAATGTTGCCAGTGCTAACACTGAGAATCAAAGGCTAAGTACTGATCTAGAAACTGCCAGTACCACCATTAAAGACTTGAAGAGCCAACTGGAGAACAAAGGAAGCTCACAGGATCTACAGAAAGAGCTCACTGCAACAAAAGATGCCCTGGAACAAACCAAGAAACAGTCTTCCACAGAAAAACAACTCCTCGAGACGCAAATAGAGAAGTTGAAGAAGTCCCTACAGGACTCCGAGGGCAACAACAATAGCCAAAAGACTACGGAGCTGGAGAAGGAACTCACAACAGCGAAAGGAGAGGCGTCCAAGGCTAAGGAGGAGTTGAAGAAATTGACAGCGGAATTAGAGAAATCTAAAACTCAAAACGGTGAACCAGCATCGAGCGATTCAGACGCCAACATTAAGGTAAGGAGACTTTGGGATCATGCCTGAGGGGAGGGGGGAGACCTGAGGGGGCAGGTGGGAGGCCTGAGGGCAGGTGGGAGACCTGAGGGCAGGTAAGAGGGGAGGTGGGAGGCCTGAGGGCAGCTGGGAGGTCAGGGCATTACAGCTCTGGGTTTAATCCCAGGGATCAGTTAAGGGGGGGAGGAAGAGTGCTAAATGGGAAAAGTGGTTCCATACTGAAAGTCATTTCATGCTTTCTTGTTCATCTAATGTTCACAGGAGATAGCCGCTTTAAATAAGACCCTCACGGAGGAGAGACGACTAAAGAAGGAGTTAGGCATCGCAGCGGGGAGGTTACAGCAAATGCTGAAGAAGAACCAGGCCTTGCTGGAGAATGAGAGAAAAACAAGTAATCAATTAAGAACTGAACTAGGAAAAGAGCCTGAGGTAAGCCATTAATGATCAACTGCTCCTCTCATACCTCCTACTAATACCCTCATATAAGTATGTACACACAAATAGATACATGTCGACAAGATGCAGTGAAGGCCACTTGTTTCTGTCGGAAACGTTTGACCTGGCCCAAGTCAAAAGTGTCCGCTAATAATACCAGATATGTGCCTATGTTTGCTATTCTGGTGATGAAGAATTTGATTCATTCAGAACATTTAAATTCAGCCCACACTGGCCATAACGTGTTAAAAAGTGATGGAGGATTTGGACTTTTCTCATTGTTAGGCTGTTATCCTTCTTTCTTTTTTTCTCTCACTCTCTGTCCTTGGTTCTGTATTTGTGCCATTTACTTGCCACATCTATGCAATCTATTATGTAAACAAGACATGAGAAGTTGTACTGCCATATTTTGCAAACTGACCATTTAAGAAAAATTGTCCGTCATGTTAGCTCTGCCAAAATACTCCAGAACCATGTTATCTCAATGTTTACTCGACCTATGATATTTATTAATATATATCTTGCAAACAGAGTTTCATCAAAGATCTGCCTCAATTTTGTATCCCACGTTAAATATTTAGCAAAACTGTAATCGTTCCAACAGCACAATAGCCAATGAGAGGAAAATCTCCTCTGTTTAATATCAAAAGCATACAGTAGTCCTCCTTGTGAGCATGCAGATTGTGCATAAAATGAAAAAGTGATTTGATAAATGGAGCTATTGTTTATTTCACAGATGATCAATCTTTTTATCCTTTTAATGGATTATTAATTTCCATAGAATTATGCAGAAAAAAGCTGACAATTTAGACACAAAAAGAAAAGAAAAGAAATGATAATGGTGAAAAAAATGGAATGTAACATGTCCTTGTGACTCTTTCCACTTTCAGTCTGCAGCAGCAACTCAAAAGCCAAGGTAACAGGATAATTACCTACCTAGCGCCCCCAAGGCTTCATGTATCACTGCCTAATTTCAAGGGAATAGCAAAGTTACCTTTATCCGGTTTATACCATTTTTACTAAAAAAAAAGAAACAGCCTCAGTGTTTTTAAATAATTGCACACATTTCAGCATTGTTTGAATTGTTGTCCTAGTCTGCACCTCCTCGGTGGGTTATCGATGGCAAACTAAACCTCATTATGTCGCAAGATTCTCACTCCTTCTGTCTCAGTACGTTTTAATGTTTACCATTTCAAAACCGAAGCTCATATTTTGCCAGTGATTGCCTTTCGAAACAACTTTGTTCTGCAAAATGTCTGTCGAAATTTTTTTAATTTTCTGCGATGACAAATGCAGTTCATCCAATCTTGTGTCACTTTGTCCAGCCATACATTCTTCGTCTAATCAATTCAAGTTTGTTTGGTCATGCATTCCATATTACGATCAGAAAGTTAAGAGATAAATGCAAATAATGGTCACTTTTTTTTCCCCTGTTTTTTAATTCTTTTTGCTCATATATCAAAATTAACTGTTTATTTTCTATGACTACAGTGTTATATGAGATGATCGTGGTTGATAATCTACATAAAGTTTACGCTGTGTAACGCGCTGTATTCATCATCCCCCCCATCCCTCCCCACCACCACTCAGCTTTAAGCCTTAACTTATATTGTATTATAATATGTATATCTTCCCCCACCCCTTTGCGCTCTTTTTTACTTAGCTTGCACTTTAACCCTTTACTGTAGCCTAGTAACTCATGAGGTGATTGGTTTTATCCTCTGACCCAGGTTTGGTTCCTTCTGCTCTAAACTTTTGAGAATATCTGTGAGATTACTGCTCTCTGAAAAATGAGTGATGTGATGGAGTATGGAGAACAAAGGAGATCAAAAGTCATCACACACAACCTGAAAGTACCTCATAAAGTAGATGAATAAAATTAAATATAACACCGTGGATAAAAATTATCTGTCATCACTTGGACATCCTGTTGATGTCACAAGTTTGGTGGGATTGAAACCCTTTCTGTTATAGGTGGTAACATCATGCCGTATAAATTCGAGCAATTCATAGGTTCCTGTGTGTAATATCCCGCGGTGTCTGGTAGTGTCTGCAGGAGTTTATTGCATCCACTGCGGTTGAGGTTTCTCTCATATTTGTCGTTTTTTGTGCACGCTTTTCTTTTTATTCCTCTGCCGGCTTTCCACCCCTTCTAGGCTGAAGTAAGCTCCTCTTTAACAGACAGTCAACTGGAGGAAGAATTGGCTGAAGCTCTCCAAGAGGTACTGTAACCCAACATGGGTTAATGTCTTTGTGTCGGCCATGATCTGGTCCTAGACAGTGTTTGTGTATCCTAAGGTCGTCATCATCAGTTCAGCCTAACCAACCACTTCCTCTGTGAAAACAACCAACCTAGCCTTATATTCCCTCCATATGTATGTATGTTAGGGTAGAAGTTCATCGTCACCAGATGTTAAATACTACAGAGAATTTTTCCAGAAAATTGTATCATAATCGGGTTAAAAGGAAGAGATTACTTTTGAACATTACAATTCTCTGGCAGATGTTAATCCTTATTATGGCAGATTTGTGTGGTGTTCCACAAGGCAGGTTTGTTTTCACCGAAAGTGGTTGCTTGGGATGTCACCCTGAGGATGTGAGTTGACTGATTGTTAAAAACACAAGGAACCATGTAGATGAGTCACCACCAGTTGGCGCTATTATTACACCTTTTGAGCTCTCTATTAATTTGCTTTGCTGTTATTTATTTACTTAATTTTGTATATATTTTTCATTTTATAATATTGCATGCTCATGTAGTTGGTGCTCAGCTACAGCTTAAAGGCAGCGTACAAGACGTCTCATTTTTAAACAGTCTTGTCTTTTCCTTCTTGCACGATACAGCCAACTTAATTGGACCTATATTTTATATATTAGCACCTCACTTTAGACAACAATCATTGCAATCAATAGAGACATGTACTCTAGAATATGTCTAGCTCCATTGGAAGAAATCTTGCTGATTTATCAGATTGTAAACTATTTCCAAAAAGCGCAATCAAAGTTTGATTTTACGGTATTTACTGTAAGAAAAAACAAATTGCTCGTCTTTCATTGCCGAATAGACAGAAATTGTATATAATGAAGATATTTGTTGGTCATCTTTCAAAGACAGTCAATAAACAATCCTTAAATCCCACCTTTGAAACAGATAAACTTACTCACTCTGAAATATCTACCCTGCTCTCACTATATAGTATATACACACTATCAAAGATCACTGCATGTATTTTGCAGTTGCCTATTGCTTTAAGTTTTTGCTGGGTTTATTGCACCATTAGTCTCTCCTCTGCTATTTTATTATCTTTTATAATTATTATTTATAAATATCATCAACTAGTTCATTACTAGTAGCAAACTCATTATGTAGATTTTCCGTACACTATTTTAACCAAAAATTTGGCATTTCCCTGTAGTTCCCTGTAGTTCCCATTTTTTTTTTTTTTTTAATTGATCAAATCGTATCTTATTTTCCTTAAGTACCAGTGACTGTATATTGCAATTATTTTCTAGCATCCGAATAAAATAATTCCAATATTTTAAGCCATGGGGAAAACTTTTTTTTTTTTTGTGAGAATTAGACTGTAGCACTTGGTTTAACAGTTTACCTGTAAATTACATTGGTTAAACCCATTACAGCTTCGTTTTCAAATAGGTTTCCCTCATAAAGGACTTAAACCGTTCAACTTGGGTCAATAACAACAAAGCTATAGAAATTATTGAAGTTGCCTACTTTTTAAATAAAACAAATTTTGATTTTGATTCATGCTGGTCCCTAAATCGATGGAGGTGAGAATTGTGTGCTTTTTTTGGTGTCGGAGGAAACTTAACCATCGGTTGTGTTCATAATCTCACCTCACTAATCAAGGGTTGTCAGATGCTTGTGGTCGACGATGTAGGGCAGGGCTGGCCAGCCTGTGAGGACATCCTACGTGGGTCTCCGAGATCTGTCATTGCTGTCATAGTGCTGAGAGGTTGTTTGCTCTTTGGGAAGTTAAAATACAAATATTGCTTGCTGAATAGTTTAAGCAGGGTTGACACCTGAGTCAGTACTCTAAACGTACATGCTCATCAGCTTTGTACATTTTAATGGAGCAAAATCAAGTGCCTACTAACAACGTACAACGGCTTATTATCTCATCGCATGACTACACATTAGAGTCTGGGTTGCTAGTGTAGTCTACCAATTCATCTAGCATTAACAGTTACGGCCCTGGAATTCCTACAGAACGGCCACCCTCGTCATTGTAGTTTGAAGTAAATAGCACATTTACCGACTGACCAAATAGGACACTTGCTCCTGAAGAAAATACATCCCCTTTGGAATGTGTGTTTTATATGCTTTTGCCAACCTCCTACCCCAACTCTACTAAGTGTGTCCACTTTATCATTTTTAATAGCAGTGCTATGGATAAACCAAATCAGAAATATTTGTCATGACACCTAGTTTACTCTTTCCTCTCAATATTCATACCTTGGAGACAATTAAAACGAAAATTGTCTATATGCATGTTATATTCAATACCAATTTCTTTTATCTTAGTTACATTGAAGGCCCATCATTTAAATGTCTCACCCCGCATGATTTAGCACAGACATTTTATGACTCAGTGCTGATGATGTTAAATAGGGATGCCATAAACTAAGTTGAATTTTTTTCGATTTGTTAATGAGGCGTATATTATAAATTGCAAATTTGTCAGTCACACATGATACTAGAGTTCATGTCTGGGTGCCGTGTTGTTAATTAATATGGGGATGCAATAAACTAAATAGAAATGTTTTCGATCGTTAATGAGACGTATATTATAAATTGCAAATTTGTCAGTCACACATGATATTGGAGTTCATGTCTGGGTGCCCTGTTGTTAATTAATATTAAACCAACGGAACATCGTTTGACAGAATGATTAGAATTCATAAAAGAAAAACTACTTTTGACCATACAACTTAGACTGTAGTAGGAGCCGACATTATCATCAAATATGCCTAATATTAGACCACTCCCAATGAAATATCTTTTAAAAAAATGTAAATCTTTAAAACCAGGACAGAGATATGTTTATGAAACTAACCTGCTCTCCAAAAGTTGGTGTTATATGAATAATTCAACTAGAGACATCTGACTGGGAAATGAACTTTCAGTACTTAAGTTCCACCCTTAACACATCCTGTAATGATCTTGTGCAGACTTCTTATATTCCTAATCCTTATGCGCACTAATAAAACCACTGTTATATGCTTAGGGATTGAAAATGTTGTTATATTTATGGAGCACCTCCTGTTGCACTCACAGCACTCTTTGTTTTGGGGTTTGTGTTTTAACTCAATTTGTTTGTATTATTTGACATGTTAATCTAGTTTAGATATTCATGTTAACCTTTTATTATCATTTTTGTAGTCATAATCATGCTTCAGAGCAAAGAATCATTCGTTATTTTGCTTGCTTCATTCCACATCTCCATTTTACTGTCTCTGTGTTATGTTATAACAATGTGGCTACTGTAAGAGCCACATCATCATATCGTCAAATTGTTTATGTTGGTTTACTTGAGTGTTAGCATCTTTTTAATGTGTTTTTTTTTTTTTGCCGTTCAACTATGAAATCCTTTTGTTACTTTGTGGATGCATGGATTCGATTCGTCTTTATTATGCAAGGCCACGCTCTTGTCTGAGTTTATTTCACATAGTGGAAAAGTGATCCTTTCTACCGTATACTTCATGAGTAGTAGAGCCTTCCGAAGTATAGCAATTGCTGCGTCATGTATATGAAGTATAATAATTGCTGTGTAATCCCAGAATGCAACTGCATGCATGTATTCAAAGCCAGGTATATATATATATATATATATATATATATATATATATATATATAAATATATACATATATATATATATATGATCAGCCAGCATTTATAGCAGACAGTGCTCATCATTTCTATTGATACATATCAACGTTACCGAGATGCTTACTTGAATATAAAAAGACTCAGTTTGAGTCCATTGATATCTTGTACATGATCATCACGACTTTTCAAGCATTGATAGCTCTATATGATTTTCATTGCCTTCTGTGGCATGATTACACTGCCATTCAACACAGACTTATTTACACTTTGACCTCAACCGATTGCCACCAACTTGGAATGATTGCCACTGACTCAGAGTGATTGCCACTGACTCAGAGTGATTGTCACATGATTAATTATGACTGTGATGCCTTACTAAGTCCATCATATCCACATTGTATCATATTTCACATCAGTTATTTTGACTGTAGAAACATGCCCCATATTGTTGTGAACATTCAACGTGCACTGTACATCTTTTATGAACATACCAATATGCAAAGTGCAGCTTCTATCATACTAATGTGACAGTAGCTGTAGCAGTAAATGACCACAAATAAAACACGTCTACGGTTCATCTAGGACCATAGAAACTGTAAAATCAGCACCATAAAATATGCACCATACAGCTGTGACCATACAATATGCACCATACAAACGTGACCATACAATATGCACCATACAGCTGTCACCATACAAATTTGCACCGTACATTATCTCTGACAATACAGATATGCACTATGCAAATACATGCAGTTGTGACCTTATTCACCACAAAGCTGTGTCTTTACAAACTTTTACTATATAATCTTGTGTGACCATACAAACAGACAAACCATACAAACAGACAAACCATACAAAGTATGTCTATGGGGCATACATTATGCACCACATAGCTGTGACCAGGTAAACCTGCACTGCACATGTTTAATGATCATAAGAATGTGCAGCTGTGACCATACTAATTTACATCACATAGCTGTGACCATACAAACTTCTATCATACCTCATCTGTGATTTACATCAGGAACCATAGAAATATGTACAACATAGCTGTGACCATGCAAACATCTATCGTACCTCATCTGTGAATTACATCGGGAACCATACAAATATGTGGTGAACATACAAACTGGAATCATACCTCTTCTGTGACAACACAAACATGGAGGTCACATTTATGACTGTAGAAGCATGCACCCTATTTCTTTTATGACCATGTATACATATATGCAGTGTGCAACTGTGACCATTCAACTGTGACCATGATGAAGTGAACTTTGCTGTGAAAGTGAAAAGTTCTAAAAAAATTTTGAAGTGCATCTCGAGTACATTTGGGTTGATACTAAATGACTACAGATAGGGACAATGTAGATCTCACATGAAGTAGTAGAAAGTTCTTTGTCAAACCCTGCATGAATGTCCAGAAATTCAAGTCGTTTATTTTTGCCAAGAAGTGTTAGAGTTTGGTAAAATTTTATGATCTATAATATTTCATGATAAATTGATTTAAAAACTGATATTCAAGTCGATTTTATTTGAAATATCAGACAGAATCATTGTCAATACCAAAGCTAGTGACCATTGTGAAATTTACATAGTAGATAGTTATTATGAAACAGTTTTTAATTTTGTTATTGTTCGTTTGTTTTGCAGTCCATCAAAATAGCCAAGGAAGCTGCAGAAGCTGGTGGAGGGGGCACCTCAGTATAACAAGATACGACCAATCCCTTGAAAAGATGCAAGATGCACTTACAAAAGTATTTCTACATTTCATGTTTGCAAATTTAATACTTGACCGGTGGAGACTTAAAAATGGCGACTATGTTCAGATGCAAGTTATACGACTGATTCTGGTCACATGGCTACGACGGGCTGGAGAAAAGAAAAAAACGATGTCGCAAGCCAAGCTGTATTTCATCTTATCAAGCCTCTTTGGCGATACCAAAATTTCTAATACACTTGGTCAGTACTTTGTGTGCTTGTCAGCAGACAACCATCCCTCCCCTTTCCAACCCCCATCCCTTACTTCCCACTTTCTCCTTCATTTGGAATGACAGAAATGATTATTTAAAGGATTCACAAAATTGAGAGAAATCATGGAACTTCAATTCAACAATTCAACTTGTAATAGCCATTGTAAACTTCATGCTAATTCAAACATCAAGTGTATGACTTAACCTTGTTTATGTGTCATGCATGGACGATATCAAAGTAAGATTTACTCCGATATTAAACTACAC